>NC_047557.1:57872423-58210791 GCF_012275295.1 Melopsittacus undulatus | reverse complement strand
GGAACTGTTCAGGAGGATCAATTTTCCATAACAAAAGACTGATGACTGTGCCAATTTTGTTCTGTCTGACGTGTGAACATCCCATCCAGCCAATTCATTAATTGTTTTTAGTTTTCAGATGGTTTCTGCTCCTTAAAGAGCAAATAAAGGCAAGATTCAACCAAAGTATTTTAAAATATTATCATCCCCTAAAATGCTGACTCAGGGATCTTTTACATGATATATCTTATATTCTTGCCTGCTTAGTAACCTTCTCTTTCCTCCTGCGGAGATTCCATATTCTTATCCTCAGAATCATTTGATCTCGATGTTCCTCGAGCTCATGGGCTTTTCAACATCTGCACAGCCTCCTTTTTCAACCTGGGAGTTGTTCTATTTCCTATTGGGAAAAGCAAACACCTAAGAGCTATTTTCAGATGTCAAGAGAGCATTGCAGAAATTTATGCTTTAGTTAAGTAACACTTACCTATTACATTGAAACTGAAGCTTATTTGTATAAAACAGTACAGAGAGTATAAACAATAAGCTCTATAATCCATATTCTCAATATGGTATTTTTGGAATGGAATTAATCAGTTACTTCTTCTTTCTGTAAGCCTATCCCAAGCCCATTTTACTGAGTAGATTCAACTAATAATCATTTCTAGGGGATACAAACCATATACAGTTTTCAAAAGGACTGAAAAATGTCTAGTAGTTCTGAAATTTACATCTCTGACTGGACTGTTTCAGCTCACAGATCCTTTTACCCATGGAAGACCAGTACAGAAAATTGTACTCAATCTAGCAACTATGGCAGTGTATTAGAAGTGTTATGCATGTTGGACAAAAATATCTTAGCTAATCCCACATTTTTGTTTCAAGTACCAGCTGCCTTTTAAAATGGAATATGTAGAAGAAAATTATCTCACACAACCTGAAAGCTGAAAAATATATGAAAAATCAGGTCTCACAAATCCTAAGAAGGATGTGAAGGATAATCTCATGTATATCTTTACAGAGCATTCAAAATTCATCAGAAGTCACACACCTCGCATATTGCCATAAAAATCTAATGCTTGGCATCCACAGAAACAATTTTTACCCCAACATAGGAAACTTCCACCTATGAGTTTTGCATTATTTTTTACACTAGAGTGAGCAAAGATTGGTACAGAGACCATGTGTTATACATACAGCTCTTAGAGCCTCCTCCTTTAAATTTAGTGCCCCAATTCCTGCTGTTGAACAAACCAGTTCCTAAAAAGAAAAAAAAGAAATTGCAAATTCACATAAAAATTACTACTTGGTATCTTTGTTCTGAAACTTATTATTAATAAAATGCTGTAAAACATCTTACTGCTGCTCTGAAAAATTTAGAAGACTGTGTTCAGCTTCTCCAAGTGACTCAGATAAAATATCTACTTACTTTCAGTGTTCAGCTTTTTCAATAAACTGTTAGCATTATTTGCAGTTAGACTATGATGAAAAACATGTTTACTGTTTTACCACTATTTTGTGTAAAATTAGTACTGAGGGTGGAATTTGTCATTTCTGCATGAGAAGTTTAAAGCTAGATTTTAAAATCTGAACTAGCCACCTCAGTTTCTTTACAGTCCAGAAAGAGACAGTTAGGCCCTAATCAATGATTGAGCTCATCCTAAGACACATGGAAGCACAGGCCTCAAAAGATGCCTATCACTATATACACTATACAGGGGAACTTTCTAAGACTGTGTGCCTGAAGCTAGATGATCCCAGAGAACGTAGAAATCTACTGCTTTTACTAATACAATTTGTGAAGTCAGAAAAAGTTTTACAAAGCCCAGTTCATTTTTCTGATATACTGAGAGGTACAACACAAAAAAACACAGATTCACTTTTGCACAGAAGAAAACTTTCTACAGAATGAACAACAAAAACTGCTAAGTTGTTCTTCCCTTTTGCTTGTGTTTTACACATGATGAAACATCTAGGCACTACAGTGACTTTTAAAATCCTTATATCAGTCACCAAATTAAAAGGAAAATAAGGAGCATTATTTGTTCTCTATAAAACATATACAAAAAGACAAAGTATTTTGTTTTAGTCAATTACTCTATTTATTTTAAGGCAATTCTACAATTGATTAAGATACCAGTGAACTTTCTTATTGCATTACTCTGTTCTCAAGCTCTTTAATAATTAATTTGTACCCGGAACCAATAGAGCCAGGCTGAGAAACATTTTATGTAAGTACAAGACCAACCAACCTGAGAAAGTTTTCATTTGCAAGCCTTCATCTCCATATATTTAGCTTGATTTTCCTGTGACATGTCTTTTATTATGTCTTCTGCTACAACCTTTTTCACGTTCGATATCTTCTTCTACAGTCTGAATTAACTTTTCTGTGCTGTAAAAATAGATTGGAGTTTTAACTTTTACTAGTTGATGTTTAAGAACTTCAAACTCTGGTATTCTTCCAGCCTCACTGGCAACTTGCTCTAGGAGCAGTAGGGCTGGACTAGATGACTTCAGAAGTCCATTCCAACATCAGCTCTACTCTGCTTCTATGGATTTTTCAGTGTTCACTTACCCTGAAATTATGCATCGTCTTTCAAGCCTAAGGGCATTCTTGGCCACAGTCATTGATCTGATAATTATTGGTTACACAATTTAAAAATTTTTGCATCTTGCAACATGGAAAAAGTTAATGAAAAATAGAAGGAAAAAAAAACAGCGGGCTGTGTCAAAATGAGCATGACCAGCAGGTCAAAGGAGGTGATTCTGCCCCCCTACTCTGCCCTCGTGAGACCCACTTGGAGTATTGTGTGCAGTTCTGGTGTCCTCAACATAAGAAGGACAAGGAACTGTTGGAACAAGTCCAGAGGAGGGCCACAAGGATGATCAGGGAACTGGAGCACTTCCTATAGAAGACAGGATGAGACAGTTGGAGCTGTTCAGCCTGGAGAGAGAAGGCTGTGTGGTGACCTCATAGCAGCCTTCCAGTATCTGAAGGGGGCCTATAGGGGTGCTGGGGAGGGACTATTCAGCGGGGACTGTAGTGATAGGACAAGGGGTAATGGGTTCAAACTTAAATAGGGGAAGTTCAGGTTAGATATAAGGATGAACCTCTTTACTGTGAGGGTGGTGAGACACTGGAACAAGTTGCCCAAGGAAGCTGTGAATGCTCTGTCCCTGGGTGTGTTCAAGGCCAGGTTGAACAGAGCCTTGGGTGACATGGTTTAGTGGAAGGTGTCCCTGCCCATGGTGGTGGGTTGGAACTAGATGATCTTAAGGTCTTTTCCAACCCTAATGATTTTATGATTCTAAATCCTAAAGGCAGGTATCGAGCTGATTTTACCATTCTTAGTTGTAGAAATCACTTGGAAATGAGCACAGAGTTGAAATAATCTTTCACAAACTGTGAAGGGAAGGAAGGTACACACTTCATAGTCTCAGGATTTTTTGTAAATTTCCTTTAGCTATGTTCTTAATCGACTAGCCTCCAGGAATTTCTTGGAAATTAGTATAAAATAAATGAAACAGAAACATGTCCTTAAGTGCTTGTAATTCTTTGCAAACAATGAACTTTATGTATCACACCCCGCAGCTCCTTTCATGTTTTTCCAAACCACACGAATTAACACTAATTTAACTACTAGAAATCCTTAGTTCAGTATGTAAATATCTTGACATTTTCTTCATTTGATGACTGATCACATAAAAAAATGCAAGTCTTCCACTGTCTCCAGCATATTTTAATTGATTATAACCAAACTTGCTTGTAAATTCCCTGTGGCATTTCAACTCAGTACTTCGTATATGA
The DNA here is from genome assembly GCF_012275295.1 of Melopsittacus undulatus. NCBI lineage: Eukaryota > Metazoa > Chordata > Aves > Psittaciformes > Psittaculidae > Melopsittacus > Melopsittacus undulatus. Next base: position 58,207,004 of record NC_047557.1, on the reverse strand, counting down.
CCTGGAACTTGACACCTGAGCATACTACTATTAGACTTCCCTACTGGCTGCAGATCCAATTAAATCCAAGATTATAAGATGTTGCTCAACTTAGTCAATCTTTTCCTAAGGATCTTCTAGGTTTATTGTTTTTTTTTCTACTACCTGCTTATTCATCTGGTACAAAGGTTGAACAAAAACAAAGTGCTGTTGCATCATATTATTTCTTGTCAGTGCACTGAAAAAATCTGCTCTTGTGTACGTATGCTGCTCTAACAACAGAAAGGTAGGACACTTGCCACATCTTTTTCAAAATGTAGGGAAAGATTTATTAGTATAACTTTATTGCTAGAGTGGAAAAAAATACATCTTGACATACATTAAAAGTTCAGGAATTACTATGAACCTTGGACATGACGACTTGCTGAGCAAATTGTACTTCAGTAGAAATCCAGGGAATAGACTGCATCTTCTCTGGAAACAGAGTAGCTGATTACATAAACTCCACTACCTCCCAGAATCTGTCTTTTTCTTTACAAATGCAAGAAAACCAATAGGAATTACTATTAAAAATAACATCTTAAAAAGTTCTCAGAGGAAAACTTTTTAAGAAAACATTTGTAATTACAAGGTATTACCAATGTACTGCTAGGTTCAGATTCTTTCCAAAGTAATTAAACAGCAATTCCTGAAGTTTGGTTTTAGTAAAAAGCTAAACTGCAATTAAAATTACAGCACTTCCCTTTTCTTCTACTGTTCTTCCACAGGTTCCCACACATACAATACAGGAAATCAAACTTTTAAAAAAACCCCTAACTTGTCATTAGAAACTAAGAGAAAAAATAGGAACTATGCTTTAGACATATGTAGGGCAAATTTTTATGCAGACTGAAGTTTTAAACAAGAAAAGGATTTTTTAAATTAATGACATCTCCTTAATTCAGACACTTTAACTTTTTCCTTGTTTGAAAAAATTTAAAAATTACTTTTATTGTCATCTTGTTACCGACTTACAGACCAATTTTAAAAAATATTTTAATACAAAATAATATTTTAATATATTTTTCTCACTGTATTAGAGACAATATTTTTCTTGAAATCTGCAAACGATAATAATATTATTAATCTCTATTTCTATATTGCCTTGTTAAGGCCACTCTGTTTCTGAAAATCTTCGAAGAAGGATCTTTAAGGTCCAACTATACCACAAGATCAGGCTGTTAACAGTCTATACTGGGAGTTCTCAAACCTGCAAAATGTTTTTCTCCTAGTAATATACAAACTGGCCCAAAAAATGGGCCAGTTCACCAGCACCATCACTGACAAGAACAACACCTAATATGGAACATAATGGTTGGACTTGATGATCTTATAGATTTTTTCCAACATAGTTGATTCTATAATTTTATGATACCACAGTGGCTGCTGCTGCTGCTAGTACCCCTTGTCCATGCCACTGACAATGTCTGACAAAATGGTTTATGAATTCTTTTTGTATTTAATGTAGATTTCCAACAGCAGTCGAAATACACAATGGATAAGAGCAGTGAAAATGGCTTTCATTTTCTTATTTCCAAGAAGTTAGTAGGTTTCCAGGCTGATTCAGCTAGGTGAATGAGGGCAGTCCATAGACACCCTAACATACAGAAGCAATCAATTAGACTTGACCAATTTGTTATGTGCCCTCATGTACTCCAGGCTGACCGGCAAAGGCCTCCCGGCACTCTTTTTAAACATTTGTAGATTTTTTTTAAGTCTGACTGGCTGCCTATGTTTAGCACTGTTCATGCAATTGAGTTTCCTTATGTAATTTCCCCCACTCTTCTCTGTTAAATTCAGTGATACTCTCTACAGCTCAAGATACAACAGGCATTTGGTCCTCGCTATGCAAAAAAGATATAGACAGGCTAGAGAGAGTCCAGAGAAGGGCCACAAAGACGATCAAAGGACTGGGAAGCCTGTAGTATGAGAAAAGGCTGATAGAATTCGTTTTGCTCAGCCTGGAGAAAGGAAGGCTCAGGGAAGACCTTATCACCGTATCTCAGTATTTAAAGGGTGCCTACAAAGAAGACGGAGACTCCTTTCCACAAGGAGTCACATGGAAAAGACAAAGAGTAATAGGCACAAGTTACTCCTGAGGGGATTCCAATTGGACACAAGAGGGATTTTTTTCACCATGAGAACAACCAGCCACTGGAATAATCTCCCCAGGGAAGTGTTGGTCTCCCCAGTGCTGGATGCTCTTAAGATTCAGCTGGATAGGGTGCTGAAATACCTAGTCCAGGTCATGCTTTGCCTAGAATGGTTGGACTAAATGATCCCTGAGGTCCCTTCCAACTGGGTATTCTGTGATTCTGTGAGATCTTGCAAATAATACCTGATTCAAAGGAGATGGATGAGTAACACTTTCTCCAAGAGATGTTAATATTGCGGTGAATACCATTGGTTAGAAAAGGTTTCCTGACTTTCAAACCAGTAAGGTTTAAATTCATACAAAAACCCCAGGATGGAGATTGAACAATGTTTACTTAGTTCCAAAGATCGGAGCAACAACTGTACCTTTATAATAATCAGAAGACCTGGTATATTATAGATAATAAAGACATTAGAAGATCAATCTTCTAACTAAAAATTCACAAAAAATAACTAACATAAGAATTGAATAAACCAACAATCCATCTAGTACAATATTTTACCTCTGTCAGTGGCAACATCAGAAAACATTTCAGGAGAGCACACAAGCCTGAATATTTTCTGCAGTATGCTCCTATCATTGTCTTCCAATACCTGCAATTGCTTTAACAGGGAATTAATAAGTACATCCATGCCTATTCATTTTACTCGTATAAGAAACTGCTGTCTAGTAAATCCCTCTTCTATTTGCTGATACAGTCTGCTCACTGGAATTTAGGTTTAGCTTAATAAAGTGAAAGCTGAATGCATTAATTCTAATAACCTATGTTCTCCCTCTTAATTTTGCATTCCATTGTATTTGTGCAGAAGAAAATTGATTAAATTATCATTAAAATAACTATAGCTATTATTTGTTCAACTACAGAACCACTGCAGAAACCACTACAGAAGACAGCGGTATTCTCATATTGGCATACAAAAGTGTTGCTTTTTACTAGGGTCTAAAATATGATGCTCTCTTGGCTTGTGATCTGTGCTGGAACACTGTTTTTGAATCCTGTCACTGCTGACTGCAACTTTACTTCTCAGACTGTAAGTTTTATGTGTATGTAAATTACCCTTATTTTTTAAAGTTACACTAGAAGCTAAAGGCATTTTAAAAGCCACCTTGTAAACAGAGTTACTGAAGAAAGAAGCACATAGAGACAAAGTAAGATTACATGGCTTTCTGTGAAATGGACAGCTAGCTGCTGGCAGTAATTTTCAGTGGGTGAATAACACTGAAACATATTTGAGATGGATTTGTATAACAGCCACATCTCTTTGCTGACAACAGGAGTGCCCCCTTTACCTTTACATTATTTTGGAATAGACCTAAAAAGCAACAATTATTTGGACAAGGCCAAAAACTGCTCAAGTTTGAGAGATTTACTGAGTTAGTACACAAGTTGGATCAAAATGTATGTAAGAAATTTTAAGGGTTTTTTTTCTTCCAGAGATTAATGTAATGGATTTTGTATTTACTGGAGAATGGAGGGGAAGGAGATTAACAAAATTGGTATTGCACTACTTGCTCTGACTCACTGCCCACCGGTTCAGTACTATATCTGCTGTTTGTTAATCTGTGGGACAAAGATGAAGAACAAAAAAACCCCTTAGTGTAGAAAAAAAACCCATATACAGTGTAGAAAAAGCACTCTACTACATTTGTTTTTAAACCAGCTATCTAGCTATACTCAGTTTGGTCACAGCAGTAACAAGCTGAACATAGGCTACTTAATTAGGAAGAGGAGTAACACAACTAATCAGTTTCCAAGACTAAGAATCTCCTTTAAACCCAGTTCAGGTATCTTGACAGTAAACTATAGCTTGCAGTGATGCATACATGTACATATAAAGAAATCTACTCTTCTCAGTAAACAGTAGTCCTTTAAGGTATAGAGAGTTAACACTCTCAAACCTGAAAAGACTGCAGCTATGCTAAATTTAAACCCAGAAAACAAAAATTAACTGTTATGATAAAAAAAAAAACCAACAAAAATCAAACTAAATGTTTTGTGAAGGTCTACTCCAAACATGTTTTTAAAAGTAAATACTGCTGTTTTAAAAATAAAACAATACATTCAAAAAGGCATATTTGAATTAATTTTCAGCCTTGGATCTACTTCCTCTATGACACCTACTTTCCAGATTATGTGGGAAATGGATCCTTTTTCTACTTAGCCAATCTTCACATAGAATCCTAAAACAGAAAGCCCTGCTAACTCCAAAATATTACACAAAACTATCTGAATATTTGCCAAATAGTTTGAATAATCATCACATAAATAACCTTGCATGCCAAAGAGAGCTCAAGCACTAAGTGATCTGAAACTTCAGGTCTCTATATATTAGGAGCATTCATTCCCCTCTATCACCAGACCATGGGTATATTAAAAATAAATAAATAAATAAAATTGCATGAAGAGCAGTAGAACTTTTAAAGTGCTGGCATTAAAAAATACAAAAAAGATTTTTCATGCCCTCAATAGTCATCACTGGACTTCCCTATAGTATTTAATTGTTGTCTTTTTTTCAACAGGTCACTTGTGAGGCGTCTGGAAAGAACCTCTCTAATATACCCACTGACCTTTCCCAAAATGTTACTAAATTAAGCCTCACAAATAATAAAATCACTTTAAAAGATATCGACAAAGAGATTCTTCGAAGTTTTATTAAACTCACTGAACTTTACCTGAATGAAAACATGATTATTGTACTGTATAACAATAGTTTCTGCAATCTGACAAAACTAGTAGTTCTGGATATCAGCAGCAACCATATTAGCACAGTTCATAAGACAGCATTTGCAGGATTAAACCAACTGTCAGTGTTGAATCTATCCTATAACATGATTATTCAATTAGATTCAGATATATTTACTTCTCTAAAAAGTCTGACAGCTTTAAATCTACAGTATAACTCTCTGAAATATTTTCATATAAAATCACCCTTTAAATTGATTAAAATAGTTTTAGCTGGAAACCCCTGGACCTGCTCCTGTGATCTCCTTGATTTACAGATATGGCTAACTGCCTCCAATGTGACAATGGGTAAGTCTTGGTTAGAGTAACATTTCATACTTACTTATATTAAACAGCCTTATTTTTTACTGATCTGGATAATATCCACTATCAACTTATCTGTTTTTTACAATACTACATTAGGTTACCTATGATTTTTTTTTAGATTGGAGTGTCAATTAATTTAATATCTCATAGTCTTTCCACTGCTCGCATCCACAGAATATGAAAACAACACTATATGTATGTTCCCAAACACCAAGGAAAAATCCTCCATCAAAACAGCAGCTATTCAGCCAGCTGACTGCAAAATTGAACAAGCTTCTTTAGAAAACACTGTAACTTCCACTTCTGCCATTAAGCTTAAAAGTAGTGCCTTCCTAACAGCTTGGACTCCAAACATCACTGAAAACAATGGGACGCATGCAGGTAATATACTGATGTTCCACATTACTGCTTACAAGCTGTTGGATTTGCTATTCCACAATTTCATACCATTTATACACCTCATACACTATAATTCCTCCACAAAAGCTGTGATTATGGAACAGGTATATTTCCAGGTTTTGGTAGACTGCATACAGATTATAGTGAATACTAAGCTCTACCAAGTGTTCAAAATTGATAAACCACATCTGAATTCTCAAATGATACTACAAACTGATGATGACATCTCAGTCTTGAAATTCAGGTAATTGCCCATACCCACCTAGTAGAACTGGGGAAGGATCTTTTAAAAATTTCAGTTACTTCTTCCAAAATCACTCCTTTCTAGAAGTAGCTGTCTTAAATGTCAAATAGTGAGCAATAATTTTACTCCTGCCTTCAACTGTGCTCAGTGTAAAGCAGACAGATGTTCCCATCCCATTCAAAATTTCAGTCTCCTTACTTTTCTACCAATTTTGAGGTTAATTCTATCATTATTCTGTACTATTTTTGCTTTTTTTTGGTAAAGTCACTTTCTTCATTCTCAGAAGCAAATTTCCAGTCTTCCAGACTGTAATGTTTTATTTCTTGCTTCTGACTAAAGCAGAAGAAATATTATTTTCCAGACACATACACAAACAGTAGACAGCCACTGCTATACACTTCTTTTACCGTAACAGCTAGATTCTATTTTAGGACAGGGGCCAGCACACAAAACCAGCTTCTGAATAAAGACTCCTAGAAACTAGAGTCTATTGAAATTTTTATTTTAAAAGAAGTACAATTGAAAGGATATGCCAAACAAAAGATGTAATATTTTAGGCTGCAAACATCATCACCATTAGAAATTTAAGCCTGTGAAATAGAGTTTGAAGTCAATTACTGTTTGGGGTTGTTTGTTGTTGCTGTTTTGGTTTTTTTTTTTTTTTTCCAAAGTCCAATCTTGGAATTTAAATTTTGGAAAATTATTTTATAGTTTATATGCCCCCAGAATCTTATCTGACTTTGAAGCTATTGTTTTTTTATAAATATGCATGGTTGATATATATTGCTAAGAAATATTAGATGTAAATGCATGTTTTAGTCAGGTGATGTGGTTAACTCCCTAAGAACGTAACAAAAAAATTATACTAAAGCTTTGGACATACTCAGTAATTCCCCTACGATTATTTTGTGAGTTCCCAATTTAACTATGAAAAAAATCATACTAGAGTTCTTGCTGGTATTCCTTATGAGGATGACTCTGCTTCTTTTCCTGTCTGTTTTAAAGAGTTACCACTTCCTGGCAAAAGCTGGACCTTCCTAGCAGGTGTCCTAGGGTTTGTCCTAAGCATTACACTCCTGATTTTTATGGCTGCAAGATGCCCAACATGGTATCACTATTTGGTAAGCTACAGTCACCATCATCTGGAAGAAAACAACTCGGAGATGCTTGAACAGGAACTCTCAGCTGACATGAGTTCTTTTCCTACATTACTGGATACAAACAATGAAGATCGAATTACCTTTGAGAAAACTCATACATTTGTGCCTGTGGAAGATGGATTTATTGAGGATAAATACATTGATTCTTATGTAACTGAGGAGACTTAATAATGTCTTAATGGATGAAGAATTGATTTCTCAAAGCTGCAGTACACTTGTACTTCCATATTATGCTTTTGTACAACACAAAAGGAGGTTAAGCAGTCCATCTCCCTTCATCTTGTCAAATCTGTAACAAGATTTGCTGCGTGAATCATGAAGTTAAAAAAATGTGGTGATGTGCATGCCTCAGTGTCACAATAAGAAGCTCAAAACATGCAAAAAATACTCAGAATCCACCTTTCATAAAAACCTAATTGGTTACTTAAGGCAGGGAGAGAGCTTACTGTATATTGCTTAACATGAACTCTTTACAAAGTAGCTTGTAAAGTTGGCATAATCACTAGTGCTTTAATTGTGAATAAGTCCAGAAAGGAAAAATAATTTCTCTAAAATGTTGGAGCAGATCACAGACAGACTGGGGACTGAATCCAAATTAATGGTGTCACAGCTCATTAGGCTATTAGCCTAAACCAAAGCTATCAAAAAAACAGAGCATTTGTTGGGTTGTTTTCTTTTTTCCTTTTCCTTTTTACCCAAATTAGCAGAGTAACAAAGACGAACTGCTCCACTCCCTTAAGTGAGCCTACATACAGCAAGTTATCATTACTGCATGCCTGATGCCTTTACTCCTTCGTTTGCTACTGAACCAAGTTTCTTCTTTATATACTTACTTTCTTAACACTTAAAAATGCATTCAGGGATAAAACAGACACATTTGTGAGCTGCTGAAAAGTGCCATTTTATTGAAAAGTGACTTATTATTACAAGGCAAATTGTTTTCTAAAAGTGCTTATCTATACACAGAATCTCATTATTGAGATTACTCTTGCTTGCACATCTCTGGTCCTTAAATCAAATATCTCAGAAACTCACCCTCTCACCTTATCACTACACAAGCCATTCTCATGGCGTACAAATTCTTACTGCAAGCATCTTGCTGTCATATTCCCCTCCACAAGTCACTGCCAAACCACACAGGAAACTCAGTGCTAGTTCCCACTTCTGCTTACTTTTCCCACTCTGGACTCCACAACACAACTCAAAAAACTCAGGTTCCCAAAAGACAGGAGTCTCCACTGTCACTTAAGTCCTTCTGGATGACATATTAAGTATCTCCTCCAAGCACTTAAATCAGAAGAGTTTAAAGCTAGGAACCCAACTGCAGTATGGCACTCCTATACCATCCTGAAATTGCTCAGGTATCACATGTGGCATGCTTGGAATTGTTAAGGAACTTCTGAATCAGGTATCACCTCCATTTTGCTAAGTTCAGTTATGATTTTAACAGCTTTGGAGAAATATACACTTCATGTACTTACGTTTGTCTTTCTGTGAAAATTTTATCCACACTCTGAGTGTCTCGGTCATTCTGAACCTTTAACTTAAAAAAAAATAAATTCTGATATAATATACAGTAATAAAGACAAACATTCTATATACAAATTTGCAAAGTTTCATTTGAAAGAGAAGCAGCAGCTCTGAATGCATCAGAGGAGGAAGCAGCAGAGGCTACCTGCTCCAGAGATTTTTCACAGTTGATACTGAGCAAAGGCCTTCTGAAATTACAGTCTTCTACTGGAAACCAAAGGAAGTAAGAAGGCATCTCTATGTTTAAAAAATATATTGTTACAAATCAATTCACTTAGTGTGGGATCTATTCCTGCAACATTTAGTAAAATACTGTTTAAGCCTACAGACATGATGAAAATGTAACACTTGCAAAGCACTATTTTCTTTATGACACAGACAGTGTGACTTTATTGTGCAATCAAACACAAGGGGAAATGTTGTTTTGACCAAAATAACCTACTCTAAAATCAAACTAGTTTCTTTTGCTTATGGACAAAGTTATCATAAGAAATGGAACATGCTTAATGACACTTGCGTCTTAAGACTTAGAGGAACACTCTATCTATATTAGAAAATAAAGAAAGGCAAATGAAAGCTCATTGATTTTATGGTTATATTTATTATTTAACAAGTATTTAATATTTGTAACATGGAAGCAATTTAAAAGGCTGAAGAAACAATATAACTACCTTTACAGAAGACCGGGCAGCTTTACAAGGCAGTACAGTCTAGTGAATTTGCCTTTCATAAGACTAGTAGTGTTCTATGTTCCCAAGTCAAACAAAGAATATATCAACACTCAAAATTTGGGTTGGGATGACATCCTTCTCAAATCTAAACCATAGAAAAATATCATGGGGCTCTTAATGCAACACAGACAACTGTCTCACTGTAAACATGTTTCCCATATTATGGTTAATTTAACTTGGAAAAACAGGTAAGTTTTAAATTAGTGCTATGCCATTTTAGATACATTGTATGTTCAGAGTTACAAGAATGTAACACACCATTTCACCCTTCAAACATAGCATACATCCTATTTCTTACCATATTGTAATCATGAATCACTTCTGCCATATCTGTACTAGTATTAAGTATATCCATAACCTGAAATGAGACAGAATTCCAACCTATTAATGCTCTCCTTTTGTTTTAAATTACACACAAAAAATCAGACAAGTAAGTAGTAACTCACAAAGCACTTACAAAAGCACAACAATTCTGTGTTATTGCAAATGGAAAAAACATGATGTAGGAATCTGAATAGATTACATGCAGTTTTAAAATCATAGAATCATAGAATGGGTAGGGTTCGAAAGGCACTTAAGATCTAGTTCCAACCCCCCATCCATGAGCAGGGATGCCTCAGAGTACACCATGTTGCCCAAGGCTCTATCCAGCCTGGCTTTGAACACTGACAGGAATGAAACATCTATCACTTCCTTGGACAAGCCATTCCAGTGCCTCACCACCCTCACAGTAAAGAGATTCATCCTTATATCTAACTTGAACTTCCCCTGTTTAAGTTTAAACCCATTCCCCCTTGTCCTATCACTACAGTCCCTAATGGAGAGTCCCTCTCCGTAATCTTTGTAGGCCCCCTTCAGATACTGGAAGGCTGCTATGAGATCTCCATGCAGCCTTCTCCAGGCTGAACAGCCCCAACTTTCTCAGCCTGTCTGCATATGGAAGGTGCTCCAGCCCCCTTATCATCCTTGTGGCTGTCCTCTGGACACACCCGCAACAGCTCCATGTCCTTCTTATGTTGAGGACACTGGAACTGTACACAGTACTCCAAGTTTTCAGAAATTATTGTCATTATATGCAGCTGTACATAACCCACAAACATTATTCTGCAGTAATTTCTTAAATCCATATGCAACTGCTTCTCCTAATGTATAGTATGCTTTTTTCTTTTACGATTTCCTTAAGTTTCCACAGTTTTACTTTCCAATAACTGAAATTACTGAGGTGGTATTAATGAGTGCATTTTATTATTAATACTAAGGTGGTACTAAGCAATGTATTTTTACAGAGAAAAGTTAATAAAAAAAGATGCTAAAGTAAAGCAAAAGCAATACAATGTAAACAAGATCTGGGAGAAAATTCAGTATCATAAGTTGACATCAGCATACCATATTGTAGTCTGCTAGTTGACCTTGAAATTCTTTGATTTCTCCAGCTAGAGATTCTGCCCTAAATATAAAACAAAATCAAACTTAAGACTTGTACATATAAAAATAAAATAAAGTAAAAAAAAAAAGAAGATATTACTTAATGGTTCCTTGAAGGCAGCACAATACCTGAGAATAGTTTTGTTACTGAGACAGTCAGCACTGCATTAGCTGCAACATCTCACCTTTTTTCGTATGATAAGTAAACAGATTTTTCTTGCTTGTACATTTCTACTTCTTCCTGGAGCTTGTTAATTTCTGTTGTTAGTTCACTTGTTTTGCTTCTGCAAAGAAATAAACAAAATATTGGAATGTACAATTAAAACACAGAATAGAAATTGTATTTTACTCTAGCTGTGCAATCAGTATTTCTTTCTCACACTGCATGATGTTTCAAATCAATATTTCAAAGACGAGCTGTGTAAGAGGGGAAAAAATATGACTGTTTCTAGCAGGTAAATTATTAAGTAGTTGTTAGAAAACCTGGATATGAAATAAAATGCTTTAATTAGCTGTGTCCCTGCTGGTGAAATAGATGTAAATTATTCTCAAATGGACAGGTAAAAAGATCATAGTATCATGGTATATACCATAGTATTTAAAAGCATATGGATATCATTCATATGTAAAATGATGTATTTTAGGACTGATCATTCAATACTGCAATATGATCAACTGACAAGATAGCCTTTTATTCAGTACAGTTTCTGCTAGGCCTTGCCTTTGTTAGCATTAGCTCAATGTATTATCCAAGTAAAGCACCTGAAATGTACACTACAAAGTACTCAGCTTGTGATGCTACTTCTTCCAAATGCAGCTATCAGGCCTATCAAGCATTATAGGTTGAAGCTCAAAATCACTGACCCTCTTCTTACTAATGCTGTGGGAGTGCATATGATTTGGCAAGTCTAATCACAAAATGTCAAAGGCATTCACTTGGACTTGAACATAAAATTTCCTCCCTCCTACAAAATGACCGTATCTCTTATAAGAGGTCAGATTTTATTGTAAGTGAACACCACTTATCGCATGCCCTTGTTAAGTCCAACAAATTTCATGTCAGAAAGAGAACAGAGCATTAAACCTCCTGCAGTTTCAATATATTCTTAAGACATACCTCAGCAGACCAAGGTAATATGTTTTATCCATTATCTGTCTCTGAGGACCTGACAAAGGACAGTAAGATGACATTTTGTTAGAAAACAATTGATGTTGATGAAGTGTAAATTATGAAAATAATTTGCAGAATTTACAGGCAGAGAACTGCCATCTTCTCAGCGTTCTTAAAAAGATAGTACCTCATTATAACAAATCAGAGCAGAAATTAATTTTGCACTGTTGTGATGATAACCATTACTTTTCAGCTGTACTAATAGTTACTACATAACACAGTATCCTAATTATTCTGCAGTGACGAAAGAAAACACAATCTGTCCTATGCTTCTGAATAATTTTTAAAGACAGCTCAGGCACAGAAAAGCCTTTGCCATCTATGACTGCCAAGAGCAAAGAAAATAACAGGGATGTTTTAATCTTCCTTTCCTTTCTCCTACTCCTGTTATTCATAGCTATTCACTTGGCACTTTGTACAGGAATGAAAAAGTTGTCTTTAGAGACCTACATATTCCTTTTAAATGTCTGCAGACACCTTGATAGCTACTTTCAGTAAAAAAATACCTTTAATTGCAGTTTTCATTCCACTTAAACCATGTTGAGTCACTGGACGGTCTGCAACTTTAATCTGAGATGATAAGACTCCTCCAGTTGGCGAAGGGCCACCACGAGAAACAGGTCTTGATGTACTAGGAGGCATCTATAAAAAAAGGACCAAATAACCAAACTACAAACCTTCCAACACTGAATTATTATCCTTACTCAACTGCCAAAGCAACTGAAAACTTCAGTTAGTCTCTGTATTGTACCTATGAGAATCTTTCAGTATTTACATCTCTCAGACAAAGCTTCAGTCAAATGTTTGCTGCAAAAGGGTAAGAAATTACTTTTGAAAAGCTTTTCATTGTTCCCGCTGTCTGCAACATTAATGCTATTAAGGTCTCCCAGCTGAACTTTTGATGCAAGAGTTCTCTTTCAGGCATTTCTCTTTCAGGCAAAATAAGCAAAAAAATAACCCAAAACAACAAAAAACTCTCTACAAAACTTAAATCTTAAAATCTTCCCGTGAAACCATCACTCCAGTTATGGCATTAAAAAAAAAAAACAAACAAAACCAAACACACACAACAAAACAAACAAACAAAAAACCCCACCAAAACAGTAAAAATCTAAATATATCAAGTTTGATTTTTTTTTATTTAACATACCCCTGTTCCTATTCTGGTTGCTGATGGAGTCCTTGATGAAGTGGTAGGCCTTGTGGTCAGCCCTATTCCTGCTCTTGAAGAAGGACGAGCTATTGGAGGTCTGTGACTGCTGGCCATATTTGTTTCTTTTTGAACTTCTCTCTGGAACAATAGATAGAAATACTTTTTTATTTTGCACAAGGTCTTTTAAAAATATCATGCATCAACTCTATAAAGCTTAATTCTTCCCCCTGTCAAAAAGAGTTTAATTTTCTTTAAAAATCTGTGAAACACTTCCTTACTGGAAATGCATGGTACGAGACAGACAGTGCTCAGAAGGGACCACAGAAGATCCATGAGTAAGGAGAGACAGCAGTGCCTTTTCAGTCCCAAGCGCTTAACTCAGTCCTCAGGTGGTACTGTTAAAACAGATTACTACTAATTCTTGTGGCACTTGTTTCAGCATCTGCCCACAGAATTCAGGTCTCTCATAAAATAAACTGGAAGTGAACAGCTGTTGTCAATACCCATCTGGGTTATCTGGGGACAGTCCTTCAGGCATCACCAGTCACCTACACAAACCCAGAATACACTCCCCCTGACAAATCCTAGCAGCTTTCACCAGCCCCTGAGCAGCAACGCCATGGCCATAGCACGTAGAAACAGCTCTTGAATGGCTGAGGCTGCCAGGCAGTGGCTCAAACGGGCCTGTGAGATGGTCGTACTGTTGGCCGTGACCTAGAAGGGCAGAAGTGCCGCAGTTCCCTCGGGTCAACAAAGACCCTCCCCCAGGAGCGCTGAGGGCTTCTGAAGCTACAGAACCCCGCGGAGCCGCAGGCAGGCGCGGCCCCGCTCCTCTCACCAGAGTCCCGGACCGCCATGAACTCTCCACACACCACACTGCTGGTATCGCAGCAACTCCACAACCAAACCACGCCGCGGCAGCGCTATCGCGAGATTTAGAGAGCTCACGCGGCCGCAGACGGCTTGCCCTCGCAGAACTACAACCCCCAGAGTGCCTCGCGAAGAAAGTGCAAAGCTGTGTCCCCGCGCTGGGGCGCGCTGCCTGCCGGGACATGGAGTCTTCTCGACCCGTTGTCGTGCCTGCTGATACTTCTTCCGGCGCGGAGCCCGGCGTTTTCCGCTAGTGGGGGTGGTTGCTGTGTCAGAACGCCTCGGCTGCCTCTGGCCATGGCGAACGACGGTGGCGCGTACCGGCTTCGCTGCTCCCTGCTGGGCCACGGGCAAGACGTGCGGGGCCTAACCTGCAGCCTGTTTCCGCCGGGCGGCTTCGTGTCTGTCTCCCGGGACCGGACTGCGCGGCTCTGGGCTCTTGACGGGTGAGTGTCGGGCCGCGGCCCTTGTCGACAGAGCCGCTGGCGCTGGGCGGCAGCTGCTGGTTGTGCTGTGCGGAAGGAAGAGAGCGGACGTGCGGCTTTGGGAGTCCACTTGCTGCCCCGAGGTCGTGTCCACTCCTGCGACACGTCGGGGTCGGCGGGGCTGTGGCGGCGGTAGTGGAAGCTTGTTCGCTGAAGACGTCCCGATGAGTTTGTGAATGGCCACGGCGTTGCTGCTCATACGCCTGCTCTGGGAGAAGGTCGGGGTTGCTTAGCGTGTCGGTGTGTTTAGCGTGCTTTGCAGGAGTTAGTGATGTCCGTGAATCTGTGCGTCTTTTCTCCAGGTGGTATTTATGTTGTTTCCACCTCCTGGTATTCAGTGCCAAAGTAATCCTGCTAAGTAGCAATGTTGCATTTTTGACAGTAAGGCGATATGCTTGGAGTATTTTTTAAAGCCCCTTTTCTAGCCCTTGCTGAGTAGACTTTGGACATAGAAAAGAATATGAATCATGATACAGAAAACCTACACAGAAAATTTAAATACATAAACAGCAATACCGGAAGAGGAAAAAAAAAACCCAACAAACAACACCCAACATTAGTTTCTCTTATTTTCACGTTGTACAGGGCTGTTTCCTACGGGATTTATCTTCTTTAATTCACTCAGTGAATTTTTCAGGATATCACAGAAGAGGCACTGCTAAGCAGTGTGAATAGGATATGGGGATGTGTAGGGCATTGAACACAGGACATATCTCTTTGCTAGTCTATAATTCTGAATTGTGAACTGTAGTCTGAATTTGCTAGACATGGATATTGCTTCCACTGCTGTCCTGTTAGTGGAGAAGCTGCTTCCTGAGCACTCACTCACACACTATTCAGAGGCTTTACTGCTGGGACCAGAGTCCCTCTGAGTCATGGGTGGCCCTTCCAGCTCCTTGCTCACCGCACCCGAACCCTCCCCATCATTCAGGCTCACTGCAAGGTTTCCTGCAGCAGAGTGTCAGCTTTTCAATTCCAGTGAGAAGTAATTTAATAGAGTGGTGCATCTCCGTACTCGTGCCTCTGGAGAGGGACCTAAGCAAAGAAATCTCCAGCCAATTAGACCCTTATGATCCACATGCCTTTGTAGTCCAGTGGTGAGGGGTTTTTTTTTTGTCTGGGATCTTCTAACACGTTACAGGACTCTGTCTTCATACAGGCAGGCTGTTAACTGTTCTTATTTTATTGAGTCACAGCTTGTGCTGATAGTGGCAGCCTTCTTGTCTTCTGGTTTTTGCTTCTTGTGCACCTCCTGGAGCATGGGGCACTAAAAAAGGCCTAAGTTTAGGATAAAAATTACTTAGCAACAACTAAAATAGCAGTATGCATTCTTCCCATGCTAAACACAAAAAAAAAACCCAGCACTGTACCAGATTACTACGAAAACTTAACTGTATTTCAGCCAAAAGCATATCTGGGGAAAAGTCCGAAGCTTATGGCCCAAGGCTTTAGTAAATCTAGCTGTTCATGCTAAGCAAACAGCATACTACACCACACAATACCAAAACCCTAAGTGACTGAAACTATTTAAAACTTACTTATTTAACCTAAATAACTAATATCTCTGAACACTTCCAGTGAAACAGAGATAACTGGCAAATCCACCTCAATGCTCACATGTGTGTTCAAATTGAGCTTTGTAGCTCTAGAGTTGAGGGAGAGGAACACTAATCTCATTAAGTGTGTCCTCACAAGGGGAAGAACTTGTTAAATTGCTTGGAAATGTACTGCAGGAAAGGAGGTCTAATTCCAACTCATAATTTTTGATGGCTGTGTGAGGAAGACTTGAGTAACTTATGCAGAGTCATAGCACTGGTGGTTATTATCTCTCTGAAGACTCTGGGATTACAGTAGGCAGGATTCAGTCAGTAAACAGACTGCTGTATGTTATTTTGTTTTACAGATAGACAGGTTACCTTCATTTGTTCTCTGTGCCTTCAGCAGAGAAGTTTTAGAATTCAAGAGTATCATGATTTCTGTGCATATTCCAAGCATTTCAAACATTACAGTCTGATACAATATGAGTTTTGTTTTTTGATGGTTTTGTTTTCTTTTTGGATATGTGTGGGGAAGGAAGAAATAAACACAGAAAGAAAAAAAAACAAACAAGCAAACCCCACTGCAATCCACACAGTTATTGTGTGGGAATAAGTAGGTTTTTTTTTCAGTTAGTGCTATAACTGTTGAGGATGGACCATGATAAAGAGATGAGTGCTGCTTGAATCAGTTATAATCTATTTAATTATTAAACATCTATGGTGCTCCTAATTAAGTGCCAGTGATTTGGTAGGCAGTAAACTTCCTTCATTTAGGTACTCTCATATTTTAGGATATACTGGGATACATAGTTGGGGCTTGAGACAGCAAAAGATTTCAAAAGGCAAACTGTAACTACTTCTGATCAAATTGAACATAGTGTTTGCCAGTGAGCAAAGACAACCAAAACTAAGTCGTTCCAGGCCTGCCATGGAAGCTTTAAATATTGCATAATGGGTTGGAATGCTGGGATATAATTTTTATCTTAAGCTTTTCATTCTTTCTAAGTCATCCAGAGTATTTATGCAGTTATTAATTCGAGTTGGAGTATGAAACACCTGCTGTAATTCAATGCCTCGATTAAGTGCTGTTTCTGTTACGACTCTGAACTGATTATCACTTATGTTTAGTCTTAACAGGGGGTTTACTGAAATCCACTGTATGAGTGGCCACACAAATTTTGTATCCTGCGTATGCATCATACCTCCAAGTGAACTCTATCCTCGTGGCCTGATTGCGACTGGTGGCAATGATCATAATATTTGCGTTTTCACAATTGACAACCCAGCTCCTCTTTACATCCTTAAGGGTCATAAGAACACAGGTATGTAATAATTTTATTTCGGATTTTGTTGCATTAAAGTTAGCATAATTAGTTACAGAAGAAATGAAGTTAAATAACTTAATATTGATTTCTTTAATGTTTAACATAGAAAACTACTTAATTATGGCCTCCGCAAATAGTATTTTATAATAGCAGTTCATGCAATGACAGTTCATTGGAAGGACTTCTGAGTTTCACTGATGAATACTTGAGCTTTTACATGGGAGTTACAGAATTGTCTCGAAAACACAGTCTGTCACCTGGTGTGTGATAGCCAGTTCACATGCATAGATGAGATTCTCATTGTTGATATCTATGTTTTGAGAATGAAACAGTCTTTAAGAGTCTTTCCTGATTAGAGATACATTAGCCCTGTTTCTTAAACCATATACACAAGGCCAAAGCCTTCTCACCTGCTGTGAGCTCTTTTCATTAGTCAGTACTGTTGTTCTTGGGTCATCCTGAAATTTTAGGAGGCCCTTGTATTTGTTCAGGTTTTTCCATAGTAACACAAGTTCAATTTTTTAACTATATGTCTACAGGACATAAGTCCCATTTTTTTAAAC
Organism: Melopsittacus undulatus; assembly: GCF_012275295.1. Taxonomy (NCBI): domain Eukaryota; kingdom Metazoa; phylum Chordata; class Aves; order Psittaciformes; family Psittaculidae; genus Melopsittacus; species Melopsittacus undulatus. The sequence continues at coordinate 58,189,188 of NC_047557.1, read as the reverse complement.
TATATGTCTACAATAGAGTAACCTTTTTGCTTAGAGTTGCATGTTTAAGAAGCAGCAATTTAGCAGCTAAGAACATTTAAAATGGTTAAATGAAGAGCAGCATAAGCTCTCAATTTATTTAGCTTATTTTTTATGTCAGAATTGATAGAAGTAGAAAAAATCAGATTCCTAAGTATCTTCTAAAATGAAAGATTTCACTGCCCATTTTTTAACCTAGACAAGGATCTAATATTAATTGATGCTTTAAATACATAGTAAAGAATAAAAGCTCACTGCAGAAATTTCATCTCTCTTTAGTCAGGTCAGTACAACATGTGACATATTAAACCAACTTTGTATTTCTTCTTTTGAGCTATATAATAGAAGATTCAGCAATTTTCATATTAGCATACCAAGATTTGCATTTTGTGAGCTGATCTAATATGTAACAGACCTTTGAACTGTCTAATCATTTAATTACTAGGTGTCAAAAATAAACATTCAGGCATGGAGATTTTTTTTTGGGGGGGGTTGTTTTGTTTTATTTTTTTCCAGTTTGTGTTACTGAGTGGCTGTGGAGCCCAGTTCAAATATACCCTGGACTTTTAAAGAGCCCTTAAAATGTATTTTTGTATTATAAACCTCCTGGCTTTCTCTGAGAGAATAATGTCACTGTATAAGGAGCCATGGAATAGCTTGTGTACTTTATGGGAAACATAGGATGGATGAATGGTTAAAATATTGTGACACATTACCTCCAGAGTTGTAAAAAAAAAAATACATATATAATAAAAAAGAAGCAATGAGGTATTCTAGGCATGTTATAGATTCCACTACAAATGAAGTATTTGTAGCAATTTTTACAGTAATGTAAAACATTATAAAATGTAAAATTACATTAATTGTAAAAATGTGTGTTTCAAAGTGGGAGGAAAAATTACCAGGTAATCTTGACAAGTGGCAGTATGGAATACTGTCCAGTTCTCAGTGTGGAGTCAGAGAAGGAAGAAACAAAGCCATACTTTCCTTCAATGAACAATTAGGTGTACAGGGTACTCTATGACTCAACTGTTTTTGTAAACTTATTAGTAAACCATTTTATCACTTCAGTTTTATACTTACGTATTATTGGAGCATTTGCAGATCAGCTTTTTGCAAAGTCTTTAAATGTTGCCATATTTTCTTGGTAGTAGTATTTTGCCTTCCAAGGAGATGAGCTAAGTATTTTTTATAAGAGATCTTGCTTTTTTGAGGAAGGACATAAATTAATTAATCATGTTCATGAAATCTTGGCTCTGTAATCTTAAAGCTAAACCTTTGCATTAATTCTGTGTCTTGACTAGTTATCTAACTTGCGTGTCAAAATATCATAGTCTGAGGAGATCTAATAAGAGAAATTTTAAAATATGAACGGGTAAAAGATGTGAAATTTTGTTATCTAAAATGAAGAGATTCTTAAGCACCTGCTTCCTAGGTTGCAATGCAACTAAATTCTACTTAATTTCTCCCCAAATTTAGTCTCCTCAGGACTAAATATACTACTAACACCAAGTAAATGTCCTTAAATAAATCTTTTTAAATTGCTGGTATACGATTGATGGCAATGTACTTGTCAGTGGTAATTCGAATCTTCGTTCCAGTTTGCAGCCTTTCATCTGGAAAATTTGGCACGTTATTAAGTGGATCGTGGGATACAACGGCCAAGGTCTGGTTGAATGACAGATGTATGATGACATTACAGGTATGAAGTTCTTCTACATGAATATAAAGTAGGTACTCTGAATTTGATTCTGACAAGTCTAACAGTGTTGTTATTTTGCAGGGTCACACAGCTGCAATATGGGCAGTAATAATACTGCCTGAACAGGGATTAATGTTGACTGGTTCAGCTGACAAAACCATTAAACTGTGGAAGGCAGGCAGATGTGAAAGAACATTCACTGGTAAGCTTTGCTGCGGTTGGTAATTACATCAGGGTCAAATGCCAATTTAAAAAATCTGACAAAACCATATATAGATTGAACAATGCTCAGGCATGATTTTTAAAGACCCTTCATTTGTATGGCCAGAAATCACATCACTTCTAAAAGAATTAGATTTTTTTTTTCCAGAGAATTATGAGCAATGAATTGTTTATTTTATTTATTTTATTTTCTTTATTTTTTAAACTGCTCCCATAATGAAGATTGGTTGTCAGGATTTAGATGTGAGCTAAACAGAAATGGTATACTGCTGCTAATGGAAAGACAAGATGCATTAAAAGTTTTCCTTTTATTTTGTAAAGGACATGAAGATTGTGTAAGAGGTTTAGCTATTCTCAGTGAAATGGAATTCCTTTCCTGTGCTAATGATGCTACTGTTCGAAGATGGCAGATCTCTGGCGCGTGTCTGAATGTGTATTATGGACATACAAATTATATATACAGCATCTCTGTCTTCCCTCAATGTAAAGGTAGGATTATTTTTGTGACTAGAACCCAAAATCCTTCCAAAATGACATGACAGAGTAGGCAATCTGCAGTTCTGTGGAGCTACCACAGCTAAAGAACTTGGGTAGTGTTTAGTTTATTTCTTTATTTACAATTATTTCCAATTAATTAAAATTTAATTGTAAAATAATTAAAATTTAATAGTAAATAATTGAAAAAAGTTACTATGATTGACTCCAGATCACACCCCTGACAGAATTGCTCTGGTAGAGGTGAGATGAAAGGTCCTGGGTTAGGCCAAGTTGTAAAGCTTAAGTGAAACTTCAGTGAAGTGATAGACAAAACTATCATCCAGTTTGTCACCTGTTTTTGAAGAACATTATAAATAGTTTAAGTTAAGAATTTTATGCGTGGGGCTTAATTGTGTTTTTAGTTAGAGCTTTAGGGGTTCAGAGCTAACTGCAGCTGACAGTTGCAGAAGAAATTCAAAGTCAGTGACCTTTGTGTGGTGTATGGGTTGGCTTTTGAACAAGGAAAGTGCATGCATATTTGTGGATGGGCATGTAGTAAATCCCCTATGCCGTATCATTCCTCACTGAGGAGTTTATAGACTTCTGAGAGTGCTTTATTATTACTAAATGTTTCCTGAAAAAGTGGGCCTACCTTGAAAAATCTGAATTTAAAACAAATGCTAAACTATGCAAGTACAGTGCAAGATAAAACAGTGATGGTTACAAAATTTTTCAAAATTCTCTGTTTAAATTCTTGAAAGGAGGAAGTAATCTTGTTTGTCCTGAGCATAATTTCATTCCCTGTCTGGCTGCTTGGGCAGCAAGGTGTGCACTTTATTATTTTTTGGGAAGACAACTGTGAGGTCACTTTATTTTAGGTCTCCTTTTGCAGTTAAAGAAAATTGCAGATAGGTCCTTCACTGTTCTAATCTTTAGATACCCAGTTGCAGAATGGCATCTGGTATCACAGTACACTAAATATATACTTAAAAAAATTATATTTATTTCTTTTCAGGTTTTGTGACTACTGGAGAGGATAGATCTCTTAGAATCTGGAAGAAAGGGGAATGTGCTCAAACAATCAGACTCCCAGCTCAGTCTGTATGGTGCTGCTGTGTGCTAGACAATGGTGACATTGTAGTTGGTGCAAGGTATCTGGGTTTTACCATCTGTTTTTTTAGATCTAAATCTGCACGCCCTGGGTGAAATCGAAAGCATCACTGTGGATATCAGTTTCATATTTAAAAATGCAGCCATCAAAGTGTGTATGGGGATTAAATTTAAATGTGCTATGCTTCATCCAGAAAAATTATTTTTTGTGTGAATCTCAGAGGTAGAGTGAGTTCTTCAGGAATGTGGTAAATCATGAGTCGACTGAGAATGAAATTAAAAGTACTCTATAAAGACTCCTTTTGATAGGTATATCATACCTTGATTTTTAGATTATACTACAGGCAAGGTTACCTGCTTAAGTCTTTCTCTGGGTGTTTTTAACATTAGAGCTAATTTGTTTCATAAAAATAGTTGGGATGGGTTAGAAATAGTAGTTTCTTAAGACAAAAGTTGTCATTAGAATGTATGTATTAATTTTGACAAATAGTATTCCTATTTGAATCTTCTCTCTCCATTTAGTGATGGAATTATAAGAGTGTTTACAGAGTCTTTGGAACGTACAGCAAGTGCTGAGGAGATTCAGGCTTTTGAATATGAGCTTTCTCAAGCATCTATTGACCCTAAAACTGGTGATCTGGGAGATATTAATGCTGATGACCTTCCTGGAAGAGAACATCTCAAGGATCCTGGTAAGTTCATATATTTATGTTAGAGATGTTTCCAAATCTTGGTTCTGAGATACTGAAACTTCCCATAGTTTCCAAAATTAAGGCTTTGATCACTTTCATTACTATTCTTTCTACTCTACTATTCTTTCATTGATTCTTTGTAAGAAAGACTGTCGTTTAATTATATTTATTTTTGTAGACTAAAGTGGTAAAAAATTAATGAGATAATTTAGAAAAAAGTGGAATTTGGGATGCCATAATGCCTTCGATATGTTTTGGATCCATTATGGCAGCTATGCCAGTAGTATATGAGGTAGTTACGTAATTTGCAAAAGGACTACTGAATGTGGAAATTTTTTCCTGAAAGAAAAGTAAATGCAAATTTTCTGCTTTAGTTTTCAGCTTGAAAAACAGTGTCAATTGACTCAGTTCATGCTTTCTGGGTAGTTGGGAGATTACTGAGAATACACTGGAAGCAGCAGTAGCTAAGATTGCTCTTAAATACACAAATACTTTTTCCCAAGGCAGAGGAAGCAGTGACCTCAGGTCTTGACTCTGGTCAGCAAGTGGCATAAGTCTTAGTAATATTCTTTCTGTCTTGTTAGAACATGGGTGATGCCATTTTGTTAATTATAATTTCCATGGGAAATAGGTAAACTTTTGAAATACTTGACTTGGATTGCTTTTGCAATTTAGTTTGGTGGCAGATACAATCACTAATACCTGTAAAATGGTATTGTCAATGTTTTTGCTACTCTTGCAACATATAGCACTATGCCAGTTTCGGGCGGGGTAGGGTTAATTTTCTCCACAGAAGCTGGAAACAGTGCTGATAATTCAGGGATGTTTTCCTTGAAGCTGAGCAGTGCTCATACAGAGTCAAGGCCTTTTCTGCTCCTCACTCCGCAATCGAGGAGGCTTGGGGTACACCAGAAGTTGGGAAGGGGACACACACAGGTGGGACAGCTGACCCCAACTGGCCTAAGGGATATTCCCTATCATATGATTCCATGCTCAGCATTTAAAGCTGGGGGAAGAAAGAGGAAGGGAGGAGGGGAGATGGGTTTCAGAGTGATGGGATTTTGTCTTCCTAAGTCTCCATTATCTATGATGAAGCCCTGCTTTCCTGGAGATGGCTGAACAAGTACCTGCCCATGGGAAGTGGTGAATGAATTCCTTGTTCTGCTTTGCTTGTGTATATGCTTTTGCTTTGCCAATTAAAGTGCATCTCAACCCAGAAGTTTTCTCACATTTATCATCCAATTCTCTCTCTGTCCCACTTGAGGAGAGTGAGTGAGCAGCTGGGATTAAACCACAAGTATCTTGTTAGTTCCTTTGTTGTGTCTTGAAATGTTGGTGAATTATCTTTTAATCTTTAGATTTGAGCAGATTTGAAGATGTTTTTATCTCCTAAAGTAGATCATGTTCTTGAATGTGTTCAGTCTTAAACACTTCTGTCTACAGGAACAAGAGATGGGCAGACACGGCTTATTGAAGATAATGGGAAAGTAGAAGCTTATCAGTGGAGTGTTAGTGAAGGAAGGTGGATAAAGATTGGCGATGTTGTTGGTTCTTCTGGAGCCACACAGCAAACATCTGGAAAAATTTTATTTGAAGGAAAGGTATATGCAAACTTTAGTTGTTTTTATTTCTTCCTAAGTAAAATGCTTAATTTCCCAGTTAAAATTATTTCTATATTTGCTTAAATGAAATGTAATCTAGGAAGTAGGTATTTGTTGGTACTTTTTAGTCTTTTTTGATTCATTAAAACTCAGGTGTAATGGGGTACTGCTTCATTTGTTACTTTTGAAACAGTGGAGAGGAATTATTTTGGAAAAAGGTAAACTGTTAGTAGAGAAATTGCCAAGTTCTCTAACATTTACTGCTAACACCCTGAAAAGTTAGTTTTAACTTACTTTCTAGAGGAAGTGACTTGTGCAATTTATAATAGAAAACTTACATAAAGTATTAGGCATCAGGCTTTCTGTGCCCCTTTTTTATAGTAACTTTTGAGCCTAGGACAGATAAGCTGAAAAATGTTTTCTTTACTGAAATATACACCGAAAATTCTTGTCTGGTGCCACCACAGAAAAGAAGCCTTTGAGATACTAATTTTCTCTCATATGTTTTAAAGAAATCTTAGGAATTTGTTATTTTCAAATATTAGAAGCATGCTTTTAATACTGAAGTTTTGTGAGGCATCTGACTGCCGTATAGCTTTGCAGGCAGGCAGAGCTGTTGATGAGAGTTACCTGATGTATCTGTTATTTTGTAATATATATCTGCATACGCATTATCATGCTAGATTGTTCTTCTCTGCTCTTCTGGAGACAGAGAATTCTGCAAAACACAGGATGTGGTTTCAGTACTTTTTAATTGCAGCCCATGTAGGAGAGCATTATTGCTACAATCTGCAAGTAGCATTGTTAAATTTTTTAGGGTTAGCCCTGGTTGATTATTGGTCTGTGTTTGAGACATATTTATATAATAACTGCTGACAAACTTCTGTTTTAATTTTTATTCTTATTCTGCTTAAAGGAGTATGATTATGTTTTCACTATTGATGTAAATGAAAGTGGGCCTTCCTACAAACTGCCATATAACATTACTGATGATCCTTGGCTGACTGCATACAACTTCCTGCAAAAGAATGATCTAAATCCTATGTTTCTGGATCAGGTGGCCAAGTTTATTATGGACAACACTAAGGGACAAACACTGAGTACAAGTTCTGAATTTTCTGATCCATTTACAGGTAAAAATTTTAAATTTGAATGATGACATCAGTCACTTCTCCCAGCTTTGTGTGGTCAGCAAAAGATATTGAACAGGACTGGATATAGTACTGACCCTTAGAATGCATCACCAGTGTCTGGCCTCCAGCTAGATGCTGTGCCATTCATTACCACTGACTGGGCCTTGCTCTTCAGTCAATTTTCAATCCACCCCACTGTCTGCCCAGGCAGATTGCAGTGTCATAGCTCTTGTGCTTCTTGTACATGACTTCTTGGCTTCAGATGATTGAGGGCAAGGCCCAGATAGACCTGACAAGGCAAATATGAAAACTTGACAAATTCCTGAAGTATTTGTCAGAACAAATCTTGAAAAAATTAGTAAGAAAGACAGTTGTATTTTTTCAGTCTAGTCCTTTTTTTTTTTTTTTTTTTCACTGGGAGAAAACCCCAGTTTTTATAGTAGTCTAAGAAGTGGCCAGGTGCTGTTCAGACAGTTCATAATATACAAAAATGTAGCTAGAGAATGAACTGAAACTGAGTGAAATACATAAATGACCCTTTTCCAGGCAAGAACAAGTTAATTACTTATGAGCTGAACCATGTTAATTAATTATATCGTGCTTATCATATCTACAAAATAAACCACTTGTTTCAACTAGTTTCACAAAGAAAAAGTTAGGAATAAAATGTCATCACAGTAACCGAGCTAAATCTCTTTTCTTCTAATGAACTAGAAATAACCATAAAGGCAAACCAAGTGCAGATGTAACTCACGGAACTGCAGCCATCTGAATTTATCTAATTTGATTTGGCTCTGTCCAAAAGTGTAATATGTATGCTCCAGAAAGCAAATTTCTGACCCTCAAATAACTAGGAAGAATTTACTCAAAATCAGGGAGCGTTTATGTGGATAGGATCAGATTTTTTGTAATACCACAATAAACAGTAAGATTTATTTGTTCAGCTGAATTTTTCAGCTGCTTCTGTCTGAAAACTAATGACATTTTAATAACATCAAACTGTATAGCAGTCATTGCTTTTGTTACTGTTTCACTAGGTGCTGGACGTTATGTTCCAGGTTCTTCATCTGGATCAAGTACGGTACCTGGGGCAGATCCATTTACAGGTAATGTAAAATTCGTAATCTGTCTTGCGAGCATTTAAGATTCGTTTGTTATGGTGCTCAGTTGCATTCAGTGTTCAACTCCAGATGACTATTTCTCGCAGTTCTCCATTTGGGACAGTAGTTTGGGGCAGACTGATAAGGTGGACATGGACCCTGCCACTGTCAAAATATGTCCAGATCTGCTTGCCAGAGAACAGCCTTCTGTCTGGTCTGCCTCATGTCACTCTGTCCTCTACAGCAGAGGAGTAAGGTCTCAAACCTTGTGTTTTGCCAAACTTACATGCATGGCCAACATGGGAATGGGTATATCCACAGAAGTACTTTCTGTTCGTTATTATTCCTTCTTTTTCTTTTGTAGTTTCCACCCTGTATTTTAGATTCAAACCCTCTGTCATGGTTTAAAACCAAACTGCACAGCTCGTGCACTCATTCCCCCCTTGTTCCCCCAACTCCGGAGAGTTAGGAAGGAGAATCCAAAGAATGTAGCCCCCACAGGTTGAGATAAGAACAGTTTAATAGCTAAGGTATAACATAAATCACTACTGCTGCTACTACTACAAATAATAACGATAAAGCCAATAACAAGTGAAGAGAATACAACACCTGACGTGGTTTAAACCAAGTCCGCACAGTTCGTTCACTCACTACCCCCCTTGCTCCCCCAACTCCTGGAGAGTTAGGAAGGAGAATCCAAAGAATGTAGCCCCCATGGGTTGAGATAAGCACAGTTTAATAGCTAAGGCACAATACAAATCACTACTGCCATTACTTCTACAAATAATAATGATAAAGCCAATAACAAGTGAAGAGAATACAACACCTCACCAGCCACCGACCCATAACTCACCCCACCCTGCCCGACCGAGCACCAACTGATACCTCCTCCATACCCCCAGAGCTCCAGCCCTTCCGGGTCTCTCCCGGTTACATCCTGGGCATGACGTGCTATGGTATGGAATACCTCTTTGGCTAGCCTGGGTCAGGTGTCCTATCTCTCCTTCCTCCTGGCCTCCCCTCCTCCCTGGCAGAGCATGAGCTCAGAAAAGGCCTTGGACAAACCAAACATTTGAGCAGTAACCCAAAACATGCTTGCCATCAGCAACCATTCCCAGCCTGAAAGTCAAAACACAGCACTGCACCAGCTACCAAGAAGGAGAAAAATGACTGCTACTTCTCAAACCAGGACATTATCCACCCCCTATTCCCTACCATTCACGTCATGCTCAGATCCCACATTTTCAATACACCGTCACTCTTAAGTCTACCCCTTGATCATGAGTCAATCTCTGTGTTGCATCGCTGGACTGTTGGCCTGAAGTATCTGGACGCACCAGGCTCAAAATCATTCAACGTCCCCTTCAGCAGTTCTACAGCTTGCTGCTGGGGACTCCATACAGCTGCCTTCCACCTCCAATGCTTCCATAGCACTGGAGGGGCCCAGTGGACCAGATACTCGCCCATACTGTCCCACATGCCCTGCCACTCATGACTGTCCAGCCTTGGGGACAGTCTCCTGGTGATCCTATATCCTTGTCTAACCCTAGACAAGACCCAAACCTGACTCTGCTTAACTTTTGGGATCAGACAAAATGGTTGTGGATAGAACACACTCTGTGTGTGTGTCACCATGCTGATCCCTATCACAATCAGCAGGCAGGTCCCAAGGGCACCCAAAAGCCATTCAAAACCATCAGAACTCTCAGCTGCTGCTGCTGCACTTGTCACTGGGGCTGATGTAGCTGCCGTGCTTGCCAGCTCTCCCACCACCAGCTTCTCTTCTCCTGAGTCCGGATCTTCCTGCTCTGCCTTGCTGGGAAGTGCTGCGTGGTCTCCTGCATCCTGCTGGGGCTCTGCGGGTGACTTCCGGGGGATACTCTCGGCCACTGCAGGGTTGGGAATGGCCGCGGGTCTCGGTTCCTCCGCTGCCTGGTCCTGCTGCTCAGCTACTGCTTCTCTCCGCTCCTCCACCACCTCCCCCTGCTGCTCTGCTACTGCCGTTTGGTTCCCCGGGCCGCTCTCCCTGGCGGCTTCAGCCGCTGCTGCCAGCTCCTGGGCCTGCTCCTTCCCGGCTTCACGCAGCCTCACACAGACGGAGGTGAGGACAAGGGCAAGGACGGTGAAGAGCAGCGGGACGGCCTGGTACAAGTCCAAGTCCATGGCCACGTCCATCCCCCCCTGCTGCCGGAGCCCCCCGTATTACAAGTCATTGCTGTAAAGTACAGTGAAACAAAAACTTTAGCCCAAGCCCCATGATTGATAAACACAAAGACAGCTAATCCATACTCAGAGTACCTGGCAAAATCCTGAAACTGTGAGATACAGAGAAACAACTGTGAGAGCCAATAAATCAGCATTGTGATGAGTGAGTATAAATCCGTTCAGATCTGTTGTCATCTCAACCCCTCGGGCCCCACCTTGGGTGCCAAAAAGAACTGATGTGGTTGAAACCAAGTCCGCACAGTTCGTTCACTCACTACCCCCCTTGCTCCCCCAACTCCTGGAGAGTTAGGAAGGAGAATCCAAAGAATGTAGCCCCCATGGGTTGAGATAAGCACAGTTTAATAGCTAAGGCACAACACAAATCACTACTGCCATTACTTCTACAAATAATAATGATAAAGCCAATACTGCTGAACCCAGGACACTCTTCCTGGCATAGCTAACTTAATGACCTCCTTACTAGTTCAGCAAACCTGTTGGAAAAGATATTCCAGCCCTGCATTGTCATCCTTGATAAGTAGCTCTTGCTCCTCAAAGAATGTCCTGTAGTCTATAGATGCCCCACATTGGTAGTCTTTCTCTGTTCCTATTTGGCTGTGGTCCCAGTCTGTCTTTCCTCCTTGGCTTTGTGTGGTTCATGCTGTGGTCTCTGAAGATGCACAGACCCTGCAGTTCCTTCACCAGAGGCCTCAATGCCACAGAGTCCACCTCCCCTTGGAGAGGGAAGCCAGGTCTGGGCAGCCAGTGCCCTCCCCCTTGAAGCTTAACATGTATAAGATATTGCTGTGATGAGGGCCTTGGCACCAGTAGGTGCCATAAACCATGCCAGAATGTCTCCCAGCTGTGGGTCATTCAGCTTGGAATTCCATCATTACTTCTAGCACCACCCTCACACATAGGCATAGATTTAATCCTTAATTTTAGGAATTACTGAAGATTTATTTTTAACTCCTCTAGTGCAAAATAACACCTTTAATAGTGATGGTTGAAAACGGTAAATAAATACAAATATACATTACCTCTTCACCAGTGGTAGTCTTTAAAAAGCCTGATGCTTCTGTTCAGGTGCTGGTCGCTATGTTCCTGGTTCAGCATCAAATGAAGTAGCTCCAGTGGGTGGAGTTGATCCGTATACAGGTAAGAGATGATGCCTGCTAATGAAAAGCACCCCTGATCTTTTGCTTTGTTTTTTTTTCTGTTGACATGGATTCTGTATTGATGCAAATTTATACTTAATTTAAAACAATAAGCAGATTAAAGCTGCTTTTACTACTGTTTTTCTAAAGAGATTTCAGGCTACTATTGCATATGACTTAACTTGGTCATATATATTGGAAGATATGCAGATAAAAAATTTGCCTATTCATTATGAAAGTAATCAGAGAATAAGATTTCAGGGGCGGGAGGGATCTTTTCTCTGAAATGAAGCTTTCCATTTTTATGTTTTAAGTGCAATATCCATTCCTATGAAAGAGTCCACATTTAGTTCATGTGATTGAGAAACTACTGTTACTAATTTGCACTCATATAGTAAATTTTTACACAAGGGAAGAAAATTTGTAATGGTATTGCTTTAAATTTTAACTGTTGAAAAATAATGTAAGGAATGGCAGCTATTTGCATAAACATTACATTTTTTTTAAAAGGTGTTTCTTCTGAGTACTGTTACTCAGAAGGGGCTTACTGGTAGGATATTCTGTGTCAGACACTTTGGTACACTGTTGAACTTTCTGGGTTTTCTTTATGTAGGAATGGGCGCCTACCAGTCATCTGAAGCTAAAGCTGAAAATATTTATTTTCCAAAAAAGGATGCTGTCACCTTTGACAAGGCCAACCCTTCACAGATACTGGGTCAGTGTTTTAATTCTAATGATGGTTTTACTTTTCATCTGTTTGGGAGTAACTTCGCTTTTGATTTTTTTTCAAAAAGCTAGTTGATCTCCAATAGCTTTCCTACTGTTTCTTGGCTTTGACCTTCTAACATTGCATTAGTCACTTGAATGGTGCATGTATTTGGAGGATTAGGAGTATGATTAAATTTCGTAAGAACTCTCCCTAATTCAGAATATCATTTCTTCCCCATCTTGGCTTATATCTGCTGTTGTTTGGCATCTGTTTTCATTAAGCTGGTACATTTGAACTGCTGACTATGCAGTTCAGTTCCTTCCTGATTTTGCTTGTGGTTCACCAGATAGCTATATAATGTAATCTGTGAAGTGCCAAAATATGGCATTTTGAACTTTCACAAGTTGCAGTATTAATTTCTGTATTTAATAGGAACACTGCATAACAGGAAGAGAAAACAATATACAATATTTAGTAATTATATATGTTTGAGAAAAGCTAATATTGGCTTGGTTTTCAGTCTCTTCTGAGGGTTTATTTCTATTCTTTCTCTTCCTCTATATTATCTGTAAATATTCTACATAATCTCTACCCTAATTGTCACCAGTTTACTTCAGTGTGTTTCTTTAGAGTGCCTTAGTACGTTTCAGGGTTTTGTAAAACTAGCTTGTATTCATAATATACGTGCTATGTACTAATGTGGTGCTGCCTGCTTCTGTGTTTATGGACATGGCCCTCATGAATTGTGAAAGAATCATGGGAAGTGCTTAATGCTAGATCTGTTTCAAGCAGAATGTTGTATATTAAAATACTTTTTCCAATACTATTTTAAATTACTTTGAAATTTGAATATAGGACATGGTGCAATCATATTTTGCTTATGGCACCTAAATTAAGTAAAAATACAGAAACTGATTACATTAGGAATATACAGTTTTGCCTGCCAAGAATCTTCTTACTTTACAGTAATAAGGCTCAGGGTATCGGGATTGCTCACTACATGGCCTTGGCTCTTTAAGAATTCCCACAAATCCGCCTTCTTGTTTTTGAGCGATCCAGCTACCCTTTACAGCTTTTTTTCTGTAATATGTTGTATACATTGTAAGATACAAGGAATAATCATTAAAAGTAGGATTAAAAATGTTAGTAACATTAAAACACCTTTGATAATATCTTTAATCCAACCCGTGATTCCTTAAAGCAGAAGCATTCTGATGCAAACGAAATGTGAAACAGCTGCAGAAATTAACTGCTTAGGCGACGGCTAAAACCTTTCACATGAACCCAACAACAAAAAAATATACAGAACACTGTCTGCCCTCATCACACATATACACGCCTGGGATCACACAAGCACACTCCACCCAACTACAATATTTGAAACACAAAATCCAGACAATCATTACTCCCTCTACACAGTCCCACATGCAGAGCATGGCACAAGGACCTTGTGAAGACTATCAGGAAACCAGCTCCGAGAAGCATCATTGCAGTGCAAGGTGGCAGGCTCAACCTTAGTGGGTGTCCCCGCAGAGGCTCTGCCTCCGTCACATCGAATGAGGCTTGGGCTTTTATACTGACCAAAATGCACACTCATTCCAACACAGGTGGCCAGCCTGTATCGGAAGAAGTTGCCAGCAATATCTATAAAGGTCTCCAAAGGTCGCTAGAAATATGGACATACTTATATTTACCAACTTCTACTACATGAGTATCACAGAGACTGTATAAAAGGAGTTGTATATGGGGTCCCAACTCTGACACATTCTGCCTGATACCCCTGATAAAAGCATACAAGAGACCTTCCCATCTCGGGTGGGAAGCACACACACCATGGGAAACTGTGCAATACATCTGCATCCCCCACCCTTCTCACTTCTCCCTTTACAGCTGCCCATTTATCATGAGGATCTGGGTGATATAAATCAGGTTCTTTTCCGGATGAATAGGCTCCAGGTCAAAAGGACGATCCAGGTCAGCATCGGAATTATCAGGTGTCAGAATCTCGGGAACAGCAACAGCAAACTGATGAATGTGCACAGGCTCCTTGTTGGGGTCAATAGGACCCGGGTCGAAAGGATCGTCTTCATCCCCGTCCTCCGTCTTTGCTGCCACAGCGGCAACCAGCGGAGGTTCGGGGGAGGGGGGGGGGGCGCTGGTCTCCATGATCTCATTTTTTGACTTTAATGTCTCTAAAACAGTTCTCCAGATGACTAACAAACTTTTCACAGTGTCATTGCCTTTTGTGGCTGCATTCCACAGTTTAACTCCTGCCTCATTCCCCAAAGAGATCTCAAATCCGGTAGACTCATCAATCTCTGAGTAACGCGTCTTCGACCATTTCAACATTAACTTTAAGTCTGTGTCTTTAAAGGTTGTTCCTTCACCTTAAGAACGACTGAAAACATCCATAAATCAGAGGCTTCTTCCTTAGTAATTTTCTCTCAAGTCTCGAGACTAAAAGCTTCGCTGACTCCCACAATTAACTCCTTACTCCAGAGCAACAGTCTTTTTAGCAACAGTCTTTTTAGCATAGGCTCCGTTCCGAGGCTTCCACCTCTGAGTACGTTCCCAATACTGATCTTGTCCCACGGCGTCTGTCCTATATGTTCCCATTCAGAAACTTCGAATGCTGCCTGCACAGTGAGCAGAAGACCATGGTCTCGGGACCATTTTAACAGCCTTTGTAAGGCGTCACTATTGTATTCTAGTCCTCTCTTAGAGAGAAAATGTTGGAGGAGCTTCATTACCGCCTGTTCATCTTTGGATAGTGAGTGCCCCATCTCCTCCCAAGCCGCTCACCTGATCAGGGCAAGATCCCAGCTTTGCAGCTAGCTGACTTCCGCAGCGCCGGGGCAGTGCCGATTTCAGCTGGCTCCTACCCCCTCATTCCTGATTGGACTTCAAACCCTCTGCGAAGGTTACCAATCTGAGGGTCCCTTGTTCGGGCGCCACTTGTTGACGCAGGAGTCCCGGACAACGCGGAGATGATCATTGTGATCAAGCGATTGCCAAAGTTTATTCAGATACAGTGCTCCTTTTATACCCTTACTCCCTTAGGTTTCTTATGTAACAGCCTTGGATACTGAGCTCTAATTGGTTAGTCTAGAGGTTACTACCGTTTACAAAGCTAATGTTTATAACTTGTTATAATTGCGATTAAATACCTTACTCTAAAAATAGTGGAAAACTACAACCTTGGCAGAGATCATTCTCTGCACGTTTTCAGTGGAAAATTACAGAGGCCTAACAAGACAACTGACCTTGCTTATGCCTGCCAAGAATCTTCTTACTTTACAGTAATAAGGCTCAGGGCATCGGGATCGCTCACTACGTAGCCTTGGCTCTTTAAGAATTCCCACACTGTTTTTGTCTAAAAATGGAAAAGATCAAAAAGTAATCACATTTTAGTTATGAAAACTACTGGTGCTGCGATTCTGTTCTGCATTTTTGCCTGTATACGGGCTAAGATGTGAATTTTGAATGCAGTATATTAGAGAGGGTTTAATTGTTGCAATCATTGTGATGATTAAAACTTAAAATTAGGAAATTACAAAACTGGGAGAAGTAATGTTTAAAGATGTAACCTGCAGCTCACTCCCCTCCCCCCCCCCCAACAAAATTACAGTAGTTGCAACTTGTTTGTAAAATGTTTATGTAGTATTTAATTCCAAGATCTGAATTTGTGAAGTTCTAATGTCAGAGATCCATCCTTATTCTATTGGTCTTACAGGCAAATTAAAGGAACTTAACAGCAGTGCAACTGAAGAGCATAAGCTTACAGAAGATGACTTGATAACCCTAGAAAAATTGTTGTCTGCAACATGCAACACCTCTGCAGAAACACCTACAGCACAGCAACTTCAGACTTTATGGAGAGCAGTTAACTGGCCAGAAGGTAGATATTTATGATTATTTTTTGTACCATCATCTCATCAAGAGTTGATCATCAATACTAAGAATACATCAATACTATGAACTAGAAGTCCCACTATGCTGGCTGCTGCAATGGGCTGTCCCAGATAAAAACCAGAAGATGGTAAACAGATGTTAATAGCACTGATAAGTAGCAGGTGCAGTGGCACCAATTGCAAAATTAGTGACTGGTCTGGTTTTGCTGTTGGCACAATAGTAAACATAAAGCAGAAAGTTGATATAAACATAAGGTATTTCATTAGCAGGAGCATCCCTGAGAAAGCAGTGCGAATCTTGTTTGAAACAGAGCAAGAATGTGAGGTTGGAGTCCTAAATTATCAAATGAGAGATGAAATTTATGGAGATAAATTACTTAAAAAAAAATCTCAAAAGTATCTCCTGTTTAATATGGTAGAAAAGAAGTTAGGTTATGTGGTCAGAACTGCATTAGTGAAATGACATTCTGAACAAGTAGAAGTAAAGGTGATAGAATTTAATTTGATAACATAGAGTTGTCAGCACTGATGTATTGGATAGGCTATTTCAGTTGTCAGGGCACATTTGGAAAAATGGATACATTGCATGTACAGATATCTAAACATCCAGTTGAACTGCTTTCTTGAAATTGCAGTTCAAGATTTATTAATGGGAAAATAATTCTGCTGTTAAAAATTCAGGTACGTTATATAATATCACTTACACTATGTTTTGCATAGCTGCTGATGGCTAACATATTCATACCATCCAAACTCTGTGCATTGTATAAAGCATTAAATCTCAAGATTCTGCATGTCTGCAGGGAAAACTGCCCAGTATCTAGCTAAGCAGGTTCAGCTTTGATTTGGTTATAAGCACAGGATACCAATAGCAGACCCAAGAAGCAGATATATTTGAAATTTGGGTAAGTGGTGGGAACAAACTCTGAGTTCCACTTCCTCACAATGATTTCCAGCTGACCAGCTGAGAACATCTTTTTACTGTTGTTGGTTTTCTTTGCAAATTATACCTGAGAGCTGAAGGTCTAATTTTCTTTTTTTTTTCCCCTCAATTTTCTTTCTGAAAGCAGTTTTGTAGTTATACCAAACTGCAAGCTATAGAATGAGGACAAAAGGAGATGCTGCCTGTGTAGGAGTGTTAAGTCACTGAGAAGCTTTCAGAGATGTTTTGGATTAGTTAACTGTATTTTGTGTTTGCCTTCAGTGTTATCAATTAGTTTTTAGGATTTTAAAACTTTTGCAAAGTACTGTGTTTATCCTAAATTGAGGAGCATGGTCTTTTTGTGATTAATTGAAGTTTTACTAGAATGGGTTTGTCAATACTTCTCTTTATTTCAAACAGCTTGCTTTCTTTCTGCTTGAAGCTGTTATTGTTTGTTCCGAAAGCTAGGGATTCAAGAAAGTCTGTATCTGAAAGAAAATCAGCAGCACATCTGTACGTAACACAATATTAATACTAAAACGTTTTTGTTTTGTTTCTTAGATATTGTCTTTCCAGCCCTAGACATTCTTAGATTGTCTGTCAGGCATCCCACTGTGAATGAGAACTTCTGCAATGAAAAGGATCACGTACATCTTGCCATCCTCCTTAAATTTCTGAACCCCAACGGAAAGCAAGCAAACCAGCTGTTGGCACTTAGAGCTCTTTGCAATTGTTTTGTCAGCCAGGCAGGCCAGAAGCTCATGATGGAACACAGGGGTGAAATAATGACACAAGCAATAGAAACAAAATCAGGCAGTAAGAACATCCACATTGCACTTGCCACACTGACACTGAACTATGCTGTGTGTTTACATAAAGACAACAACATTGAGGGCAAAGCTCAGTGTTTATCAGTAATCAGCACAGTTATGGAAGTTGTTCAAGATCTTGAAGCTGTTTTTAGACTGCTTGTGGCTCTTGGGACGCTGATCAGTGATGATACAAATGCTGTGCAATTAGCTAAGGCTCTTGGAGTTGACTCTCAAGTAAAAAAGTATGCCTCTGTATCAGAACCGGCTAAAGTAAAGGAATGCTGTAGGTTTGTGCTTAATCTGCTATAATTGTTTTTATTTGCACTTGGGAGACACTGTATGCAGAAAAAAGATGCTTTATTCATATTTTGTGACAAACTACAATTGAGAAAACACTGGGGATGAATTACACTTGGTTTGTTGCAAGACACAGAGCAAATAAAACTTTTTACACTGTTTGTCATTTGACTGCTTTTCTGAGGTCTGTAGTGCACAGGATCTTTCCTTTTGATGTAGCTCAGATCAAAATAGATCAAAATAGCCAGACAATCTTGCTATTAAAGGTTACCTAGATGGCAGTGTAGAAAGTGGCTGTGATTCTGTGACCATCAACTCCTAGCATCCACCTCAGGAATATTTCTGCTTTTCAGCACGAGCCTCTTTCTTGACTTTTATTTTTTATTTTCTTTTTTGGTTAGGGGATACGGGGCTCTGTGAAATGTTCAGTAGCGCTTTTCTCATACTTACGAGTTAACAGTGGTTAATATTAACCCTGGTCAAATATTCTGCTAAGGAAATTACATATATCTCATTTTGCACCTGCTTTTATCCACTTCCTTTTGAAATAGAGCTCTTTTATGGCTCTTTAAGCTAGAACTAGGTGACTTTTTGAGGGGTGGAATTGTCATGTAGATGTTGCACTTCACTGATAAAGTGAGTATCTGTAGCTTGTAAAACGGCTTGAACTTCTACAATAGCTTTTAACTTCTAATGACAGGGATACTCCACCATTTGATAGCAAGTATCTCATCCCAAAGCATGTTACATAATAGGTTATTACAATAAAAGGAAGTAATTTTGGGGAGAGAAATTCAGGTTCAGAGAACACACTGAAGAGCAGAAACTGGAAGAGACTTCCTAGAGGTGGTTGATACCCCAGGCCTATCCCTGTTTAAGGGGCATTTAGAAAATGCCCTCAATTTTAGCTTTAACAGCATTAACTTTTGGTCAGCTATAAAGTGGTCAGGCAGTTGACTAGATGATCAGTGTAGGTCCCTTGGAACTCAAATATTCTATTCTAAACTGTACAAATGTAAAGTCAAGTTTTATGAAGTAGCTTTAACATAGTAACTGTGGTGACTGTGAAAAGGGAAAATAACATTTTACAGCTATTTGAGCAGATCAAGATGTTCAGCTCAAAAGGGGATATGATGTCCTACAAATGTTACATTGGTTTAAAATTAAGATGCAATCAAGATGGTCAATGTTCAAGTTACATTTTTCATTTGGCTAATACAGTGGAAAACATGAAAAAAAAATTGGCAAGCCTTTCAGATACACGAGCTCTTTGTCACAATACTTGTCTGCCTCATTTGTGCTGGGTGTGAAGGACTGTGTAACTGAGAGCTCTAACTTTTTTTGCTCCATCCAGTGAACTGTGAGTTACTTCCAGCAGACCTGGTTTCTTAGACGCTTAGTTGCATACTTGTAGTGCTACAATTCTTACAGATTTTCAGGTACATATCCTCACAGTCTTGATTACAGCTTTAGTCACAGGCTTTCTTCATTTAGTGCATCGCAGGTTCATGTATAAGGCAGTCCAAAAGATTACTCATGATTTACAGTGCTAAACAATAGATCAGCCTTTTCTTGGGAAAATATCTAAGAGGCTATCTTTAGGAAACATGTCTGTGAAATGATGTGCCTGTCTATTGAATTTTGGTTGCCTATTATATAATTGTTCTTGAAGCTTGGGCTTTTTAATGTGCTTTTCAACTGTGTTTGTAGACATGCTATTTTGAGAAATCTATACTCAAGTAACATTCTGGTCTTATTACTGTGGGATTGCTGTGTTACAGATTACCTCCTTACCTGAAAATTGTCATGAATTTTCCCAGACCAAAAATCAATGTTTGTGTTAATAAATACATTTTGGCAACTCTAAGAAATGGTACATTAAGAGGTACTACAAAATTAATTTCAAATTGCAGGGAGATGATGGGGCACAGCAACAAATCCTTCATCTGGGGATTGCAGCATTGTGTTAGGTAAGATATACAAATCAGGCCAGAAACATCTGAATAGAAGGACAGCTGCTACTACAGGGTACTGTGATACCTGACCATGGTTTACTGCTGTCTGAGGAAGCAGAGAGTGGGAGTCACTGGATTCCGTTCCCACAGGACTTGTTGGAGTCTGTCTCCACAGAGACGTGCAGTAGCAGCCTAGGCTGGTAATGAGAAAAAAAAAGTTACAATACACACCAAGATCTTACAGTATCTTGTAACATCTTGCAACAAGTTTTTGGGGTTTTTTTTTTGTTGGTTTGCTGAGGTTTTTTATAGACACAGAAGCGTGGTGGTGTTGTTACACTCTCATATGTTTGTGCAGCTTTCAGTGAAGATTTTCCCAAGCTAGTAAAACTCAGTATGTGCTAACACAGGTTGAATGCAAAAATGGGAGCACCTCACATATTTTACAGAGCAGAGTACCTTTTTTTTTTTGTCTTTAGATGTGTAACTAAATGTCCTCTTTTTGTCAGCATTACCTTGAAAATAAGTAACTGTTACTGCTTGTTTTAAATGACACTGTTTTAAAATTCCACTGTGGTACAGGTAAGCATGCAGGTACATGAACACACACATATGTATGTGCACTACACAATCTGCTGCTGAGATCATTAACAACTAGAAGACCTTAAGGATGTTAACCAGGATGAAATTTTTGTTTTGGTGGAAGGATATTAAATCTATGGTTAGGAAGCATGCCAGAGAAGATGTCCATGGTATACAGTATTTTGAGGACACTGACAACAATTATGTGCCTAGCACAGAACTCAGCTGGCTTTCTACCCACAGCATTAAACCTCAAATAGCTTGTTCTAAGTGTACCTGATATGATTCATCAGAACAGTAAAAGTATGTTTGAGAGATTTCAAGAGCCCCTTGGTGAGAAATTGTGTTTTCTGCTATGAATTCAAAGCTTCTCAGGAGATGATTTAATCATTATTTTGCATCTTTTTCCAAGCTAGACTGGAAGCTCATAGAACAGCAAATAACATGTAGTAGCACTTTATATTAAACTTTTCTCAATAGGCCTGCCTTAGGTTGTATGAAAGACTTGGGATCTGCTTAGACCATCATTCAACATACAATATGAAATGTCTTACTAGGAAACTGAATTGAGGAATCAGAACTGACTTAGGTGAACACCAGCTGCTGTACTTGCCAAAACAAATTGAGACTACAGACACATAACTGGGGATATATAAATTGCAAGATTTCAATAATATGTTTATTATGATGGACCTTGCTCTTTCCAAGGTCTGATCTTAAGCAGACTTTTTAAAACTACTCAGTCATGCTCAGGTTGCAGGCAGAAATAGACTAACTTCAGTCGGCAAGCCTATTTTGTTAAAAGCATTAAACTATACATTCATGAATTGTTGGCTGCAGTCACTCACTCCTCTATAATGTAACAAATCCACTAGAGAAGAATAGTAGTGTAGATCAGTACTAAAGAAGTAACTAAATGATTTAGGAGATATGATAACCTGCTGGTTCCAATTCTTTGAAGTTCTTTGTTTAAAAATACTTAGTTAAGCAGTCTTAGGTTAAGTTGATCAGTTACTATATCCTATGATCATTTTCCTTTTTATTTTTCCTCACTCTCCTTTAAAGTATCAACAAATCCAAAGTCTTGAAACAGCAGACATTTCTCACCTTTCAATAATGTGTACTGAACAGACTGTGAAATTAAATGTTCAGCAGCAAGATCATAGAATCATAGAACTATTTGGTATGGGAGGAACCTTAAGGATCATCTAGTTCCAACCCCCCTGTCACAGGCAGGGACACCTTCCACGAGACCAGGTTGCTCAAAGCCCCATTCAACCTGGCCTTGCATATGCAACTGTATAAATATACAACAGCAACAGCCCTGCAGACACCAAAGTGAGAGGAGAAGGAGGGGAGGAGGTGTTCCAGGTGCCAGAGCAGAGATTCCTCTGCAGCCCGTGGTGCAGACTATGGTGAGGCTGCTGCGCCCCTGCAGCCCACGGAGGTCTCTTGGAAGTTAAACAGTACCTACGTAGGGTCAAAGATACTTCTGTAAACGGGTGGCCTGCCTACGTTTGCGAACAGTAGCATCCCCACCTCGCTAACCGAAAAACATTACAGAAGCATCCCAAGACCGCTTAGGACCCGAGCAAGCGGAATGCCTGCGGAGTGCGGGGCAGCTGCCGACAGCGGCAGCCGCCGGAGCCCAAGGAGCGGCCGCAAAGCGGCGCGGGCTCCGCAGACCGGACCCTGCTCACCTCAGCGACCGCCGGAAGAGGCGTGGCACGCGGCACGGCGGCCTGTGAGGGCTCCGCCGGAAGGCGGGCCGGTGGCGGCGCGTAGATGCGGAGTCAGCGGGCCCCGCGGGGGGATGCCGGGCAGGAAGTCCTCCCGCGACAAGAAGCGGCGCCGGTCGCGGTCCTGCTGCCCCGAGGGAGCCGCGGTGGACAGCGGAGACAGGAAGCGGTGGAGGACTGAATCTAGCCATAGCACCGCAGAGGTAGTGCGGGAGGGAGGGGCAGTCTAACGCTGCTGTGTCTTCTCCGCCTCGAACTGAGACAGCCTGGGCCGCTCCTCGCTGCCGTCCGCCCGTCTCCTTTCTGTGGCGCCCGGCGGTTGCTGCCGTTTGGCTACGACAGGGGCCGGGGGCCAGCGGCCGTGCCCTCTACTAGCGATTGCGGCCGGCCGCTGTCCGCACCGGTTATGCTCAGGCAGAAAGAGATCGGTGGTAGAGACCGGCCTGTGCGGCCCCCGGTGTGAGGCTGGTCCGTGGCCGATCCTGGGTGTGTGTCTGTCCGAGGAGATGCAGGGGCGCCAGGACACGCACTCGCGTGACACGCTTTCCTCAGTGAAGCATGGGGTGTCAAAGCTTGTTTCTGGCTATAAGTTAACGAGATTGCCGATGTTATTGCACAGCAAATCAGATGGATTTCTACTGCTTTAAAGCATGCTTTCACGTATAAACAGCAGCTAGGTATTTGCAGCTGATATTTTCCAGCAAGTGTTTAAAAACATGTTTCACTTCCTTAAGCTTTTAAAAGTTCCTCTAGCATAAAAATGGTTTCAATAACTAAAAGTGTAACTTCTGTAATGCAGTTATCTTGCAAGCTAAAATGCTGTAGGAAAGTTCTGAAGTCCAGCTTAAGATGCACTTTACACTTACAAAGGGGAAAGTACTGCAAGCATGAATGAGGATGTAGGTTTCCTTCTGTAGTTCACTAAAAAAGGTGGAAACACTACTTGTTCTCTTTTATTATAGGAAGCAAAATGCAGTGTGTCATCTGGCGAAAAACTGGAAGAAGCTGATCAACTCAGTGATATAGAAGAAGGAGGATTAGATCTCAGTGTGTCACTAAAACCTGTCAGTTTCTACATCACAGACAAAAAAGAAATGCTTCAACAGTGTTTCTGTGTCATAGGAGAAAAAAAACTACAGAAGATGCTCCCTGATATTTTAAAGGTACTAAAATACATTTACGTTTTATACATACCTTTTATATACCTTTTTTTACGAGCTTGAATTCTTGTGCAACAAAGCACATTTATCTCTCACATGTAGTGGATTTCCAGCTTAAAAGCTGCCTGTGTATTTCTTAAACAAATGCCTTTGACATTTATTTGTGTCTTTGAAAGTGAGACTTTCTCAAGATTTGATGTAGTTACTTCAGCTTACTTCTTTCTTCCAGTGGTCAGCTATTGCTGAACTGTAGGCTGCATATTTGTATACTGTCTGTCTCTACTGGTTAGTTAAATACAAAAGGAATTTCATAATTTTGTGGACTAAGATTCAGTAGTGTTGTTCACAAATAGATTTCTTAATGAAAGATTAATTTCTGTTTGTGTCAGTTTAATTTCTTTGTATGGCATTAAATTAAAATCTGAGATGAGGCAATAAAACCACTTATTGATAAACAGCTTCTGAAGCTGTAACTTCTGTGGACTCTAGCGGTAGTGTTCCTAGTTTTACTGGCTTAGTACATGTTCCCTTTGAGTCTTGTGAACTGCAGGACTTGGTAAAAATAGGCTAGGTCACTAGCCTGTACAGAAGAGGCTGCAGACAAAGTGCCACCTGCATTGCAGATGTTTGTTAATAGTTTTTAAAATGCTGTTGCTTAATTATGTGATTCACCTGCCCCTGAATGATGGGGAATTAGGACCAAACAGGGCTATAGATATTTGGTGTTCTGTGCTTCAGACACATGGCCGAGTATTTCTACTGTTCAGTGTTGCAGCTGCAGTAAAAACTCCAAGCTGTAGGTCAAGTAACTGATACTGTGTATTGCTTCACCTCCTTACCACCATCTCAGAAAAAAGCATACACACTATTTTTGGTAGCTGTCAAAACTGAAACACCTAACTGGTGTTCTTCAGCAGGTCTGTCAATGCAGGTTAGAATAGGGAGGGGACTTGCATTCTGAGTTAAGTCTTCATTCAACACAGTTGGAGTGGTGCTTATTATGATTACTTTTATTCATGATTACTCTTTCCGCAGAAATTTGTAGTAGTTTGCGGTCTGTCTTATCTGTCTTAGAACTGTTCCATGGATGAAATCAAAAGGCTTTGCTTGGAGCAGTTGGAGCTATTATCTGAAAAAAAGCTGTTGAAGATACTTGAAGGTATGAATGAAACTTCTAAGTGCCACTGTACCCCAGAGAATAGTCTGCTTCTAAACTGGATTTTCACTCTCTAGTTACTGTATAAATACATATATGCACTAATAAGTATCATTTATTATTACTTACACATGTTAGTATTATGTATATATACCTGCTAATAACATGTATGGGGCTGTGTATATATGTATATGTGCTGGTTTTGACCTTTTAAGCTTGAATAAAACTGTCCATTGGTTTAGAAGCTATTCAGAACACATTCAGAAAATGGTAGTATAAGCTTGTTTTCTTTAGTACCCAAATGAAGAACAAAGCTGTTGACTCACTGGAAAAAAAAAACAAAACTAAAAGCAAAAAACAAACAAACCTAGGACTATAGAGGTATTGTTTGAAATCCATTAATTTAGATAAACTGACATTAAATTGCTTCTTGATTCTCTGCAGGGAAATCTGTGTAACTGCAATACCAGTTCAGTTACATTAGCAGTTGTACTAGGGTATTTGGTGTAGTTAAATGATTATGGGTGGATCCCTCTGCTCTGCTGAGACAAATGGTTCATGTACTTAGATTAAGGATATGACATTCCAGCTTTTCAGTATCTTCTTGAACTTGCTATTTGAGGGCCCTAGGATTTATTTGTAAACATATTCTGTCTTCTCAATGAAGTGGACCTCTTTGAATCTTGAATGTTGCAGAGTACCTTCTGTTATTTTTGTCTCCTGTGCTTTTAGTGTCTGTAGTATTGTACTAACAATGTCTGTTCTGTTGGGTATTTTTATAATACCGTAGAACTGAAAAATGCCAGCCATGTGGCCAGCAGAAAACTCACAAATAAGGTTTTTGGTTTTGATGAAGTCTAATTTTAGAGCATCTGCTTTAATTGAGGAGAGGAAACTTCTGCTGATTTCAGTCGTTAGGAGTAAGCCTAACTATATAGCATTAATTATATCACCTGCTTAAATTTTCATATTTGAAATTGTGTATATCTAGGCAAGATTGGAGCTGATTCTGATCCTGAAGAGGAAGCAGATGGAAGAGGCAAGACTGGAGGTGAATCAGTCAGTCAGTGAGTAAAAGACAAAACATTGAATTTAAGATTACTGAACAAAGCAGTCATTTTTTATGAGAAATGATCAAATGTAACATTGAAAGACCTGGTCACTATATCCTTGAACTATGTAATTACTTCAGTTGCATGACAGTGAGCTGTGACTGCTAGCAAGTGCTGAACTCTAAAGTGACTTTGTCACTTTATATATTGTTGTCTGAAGCATGTAACTGGATTTGATAGTGGTTTTCCTGCCCACTAGCTGAGTTGTGGTAATTGAACATGTGCACACTCCTAGCCTGCAGCAGAAGTGAAGTAATATGATTTAAGTTAACGCTCTTTCAGTGAGATAAAGCAGGTTAAGTAGCCCCTTCCAATTTAGGACAGTGAATTGTTTATTTTCAATTCAGCTGAGGTGTATCACTCCTCTTCCACTCTTCTGTTCCTTCATTCCTGACCCAATTGAAGCAACACCAGCACTCGCCTGTTCTGGTGTTCTCAGTCAGGGATGTTGTAGAATGTCCAGAGTTTCAAGAACAGAAGCTTCTAGTGTCTTGGTTTTTTGCTTATGCAGTTCTCAGATTTTTTTTTTTAGTGTTTCTGTGTTGCTGTCTACTGTGGAATATTGTTAAAACAAGAGAATTGTTGTATGCCACGCTTCCAAACTAAGTGACAGATAATTAATTGAAAAGTTATCCAGTTCATATCCTACAGAATGAAAGAGTCATTCTTCCATCTCATTCAAAAGATATTAGCATGCTTCTGAGACATGTTTTTCCTGTTCCTTGAATTGGCTCTTGAAATACCCTCCAACAGAAGAACTAAGTAAATTATTTGTTGTAGTAATAAAACATATAGTAAGAGAACAAGCATGTTAGTACTGTTAGTGATTGTATATTCTTGTGTATAATGTAAGCAAATTATCTTGTGCTTTAAAAATCTAATGTGCTTATTTTTTTACTGTGTGAAAATTTGCAATTTAATATTCACTCTTTCAAGAGTTCATGGGTTTTTTTAGCGCTTTGCAGTCATGAGTCCAGTATTGTTTTGTTTTAGAAAGGTTAGTGTTTTAAAGGCGTGACCTGTTTTAACATGTTTTGCTGCTGGGTACTGGGCTGTTCCATCATGCAATTGTCATCTGATATTTACACCTTTAGGGCAATTTGGTTATCTTCACTGTTTGGAATCACTGGAACAATAGACTACGTGACTCACTGAACAGATATATCCACATTTGGCATCTATTCACCATCTTTTGTTCTGGTATCTTCAAACTTCATCTGTAATCAGACTGATGGACCTTTCATAGCTCATTAAACTGTTTGGTCAGCATCTGTCATTTAAGATACCTTTCCTGAGGACCACTGCTTCCTAAGGACTTTTTTTTTTTTTAGTTATCATTTGTCCTGGAAAACTGCCCTTAGATTAGAAATTTTCAAGAAGCTTCTGAGGACCTGTGACTCAACTAGAAATGTTTTTTAGACTTGGAACTGCAAAGATGAATTTTAGTTTAGGAAGGTACATAATCTTTATGACAAAAATAGCAGAGATACTGATCACAAGGCTCACTCCAGAGATTTAAATGTATGTTTTGTAACAGTTAAAAGCCCTGTAATGAAAGTCTCAGCATGACTGTATCTTAGGTTGTCAGACTGTCTTCTTGCATGCTACATTAAGATACATTTTTCTGCCACAGAACTTTTCCTCCTTGTCTTTAACAACAGTTACTGCTACTGAAGGTTGGTATCCTAGTGACCAGCCAGTGTTGCAGTTTTAATCCTTAGCTCTCCACTCTTCTGACCAGTACCCCTTTTCCTAACCTGTGTTGCTGTTTTACCTCACTTTTCATAATGTGCTGGAGTTCTACCCAACTACCCTCAATCCTAAATTTCTTTATCAGCTATGCAGATTTCTGGAAGTAATAGGTTCTATACAGAATCCATGTATGTGAGACCAGGTGACCACTGCACTAGTGTGGAGCATGTCAATGTGAAAAGCTAGCATAGGACAAATAGATATTCATAGCATTTGTCACCAGTGAAGTGTAGTAGTTACCTTCTTTCTGCTGAAGAGAGCATACTGTGCAAATGTTTTTCTGGTAAAAAAAAATAAATAAAATGCTGAGTTTATCTCTTGAAAGAGTGACTTTGAACTTAACTGTTATCCTGAGGGGAAAGTAGCTTTAAAGACTGATAAGAAAATGGAAACACAAATCACTATGATCACTGATGAGCATGGCATGGAAGAGGGTATTATATTTGTATGCTGATGTGCTGTGTCTTAATTTTAGGTTAATACATCTTCTGCTGCCATTGTTTGAAGACATGATGTTGTACTACCTATCCTTAACCCTATAAGCAATATAGGTAATTAGGACAAAAAGTATTTTTACTAACAAGCTAAACAAAGTTAACAAGTTAAGACCAAAACTAAACTGGACTGAAATGCTACTGCTTGGCCACAAGATGGTGCAGAATGCCTGCCTGTTAAATGAAGTAGTGAATGTTCAGAAGTACAGTCACATCCAATCAGCTTGGAAGGATTAATATGTGCTATAGAAGTACTTTTGGTTAAAAAAAAATGCTGACATATGTTCCTTTAAAGAGAACATTGATTTACTTTGATCAGTGATACTGTCAAGGCAACAAGAGTCCAAGTTCTGTTGTGAGGGTTTTCTTTATTTTATAATTTCTTTTTATGTAGCTGTTTAAATGGGTGTAGGTGATTTCAGCTGATGCTAGACCTCAGAAGCTCTGAGGCTTCTGTCAAAGGAGTGGTCGTAATTCCTTAGTGAAATTTGGCATTGGAGCTCAGGGTGACACCAGAGATACGAAGTTTCTTGCCTGTATACTGTTTGTTTGAAGTCTGACTTCCCCATTGTGCAGTCCAGTGCAGAGGTGTTCAGATGCTCAGTTTAAAATGATGAATCATATGCGTGTGAGGAAGGATAGGGGAGGGGCAACATGAACTGCTTTGGCTCTTAGTGATGAGCAGGTTATATCACCAGCTTATTTTGGTCAAAGGTTGAGTAACTAAATTGTTAGGAGTTGTGTATGTGGTACCTGACACCGAGACCTCTCTCAGTTGGTCTGGCTAGACTAGCCTGAGGTTTGTTAGTGAATTACAAGCATCTGCATACATGCTGATGCATGATGTTGAACTTCCTTGAGGATGTGTACACATTTTTCACTCTGTCTAGTTTGTGGCAGCACAGTGATCTATGGTCCCCTTTGCAGCTGCAGACACACTACATGCATGTATACAGAGATTAGTATCCTCTCATTTGAAAAAATGGTATGGTGATAGAGTTCAGTAAGAAGGCAGGACAAAGCTGTTTATGTTCTGCTGGCCCTTTATAATTTTTTTTTTTTTTGTTTTTTCCTGGTCTCTCCCTCTTCCCACCTGTTTTCTTCCTCTAAATATCCCATGCTGCCTTACATGTTTCTACACTCCCCTTAAAAGACATCTGCCTGTATGTTTTGGGCAATCCTGAGATGCTCTTCCACAGCATCCCATAAAGACCCCCTTCCTCCTGTAGACAGTAATACTCTTCAGTCTCTAAAGTGATTTCTCTAGCTGACTGCTCTTACAAAGTTTTATTGCCAGAAGAATGAGCTGGTTGCTGTCCTTTCACAACCCTAGGAGCAGTTCAGGCAGGATGACTATCCCTCTACACTGGTGAAGTTACTTGAGGTCCTCTGCTTGCCATTTTCTTGGGCTCCTTGCTTGGTCTTTGTGCATATGGTGGCTCGCCATTAAATGCATAACCTAATGGACAGGACAGTACAATGGAGAACTGAGTGAGATAAGCCTTGACAAGTGACAAGAGACCAAAACCTGAAAATCCTGTGAAGGTGTGCTGTGACTGTGTCATGGACAGATTTAGTTGGTGGTCTGTGCTGGCAGCTGGCCTAACTGCACCCAGTAGTGGAGGTGGATAGAGAAATGTTAATATCCAAGAGTCCAGCACTGTATTAAAACAGAGGACCAGCAAAGCTTTGGTCATAAGCTGTGGCTTGGCACTATGAGTACTGAGAGGGTGTTTCCCCTGGTATAGGCTGTGCAGGCTGACTGGAGTAGTTTCAGTTAACTGTGACCACATGGGGTGTGTATGGGAGCAAAACTTTCCCTCACAGCCTGTCCTGTTTGATCTATTTAACAACTTGAACACGGTGATGTTATGTTCAAGTCCAGTGATTGTCCAGTGTTCCTTTTCCCCCATAACAGCGGGGAGATTGAGACTCTCGTTAACATGTCTAAACCACCACATAATGCAGACCTTTTTATTTGTTCAACACATACAGAGATACCACATACAGCAGACAAATTTTATTTGTTGAATTCATGGGTTTATTTTACATCTGAGTGAGGGCTGTAACCTGTCCTGCAACACCTCTGGCCTTTGTAATACATGACTGATGACTGGAATAGAAAACAAATTAGAAAACTCTTTTGTTAAGAGGCAAAGTTTAAATAGTTTTCTGAAGGGGTTAGCCATACATACAGAACTTTCCACTCAGCACAGCTATATGAACATCTAGTTGTATCCTTTCTTTCTCTTTCAGCTCTGCCTTGGAATGCAAGTTCCAACAGGAATTAACAGGCTGTACATTTCTCTTTCTTTACTTAAGGTGCAGAACGTTTAGAAGTCTTGCTGGGTGCTGCACATTCTCCTTTATTATTCTATGCTGCCATACACATTTATGTAGTGATGGGCACAAAAAGTGGGAGAAAAAGAACAGTCTACTGATTTGGAATGTTAGCTACTATGAAAAGGGAAATAGCAATAAAAATAACTCTCTCAGACCAGGATGGCTAAAAATATTTTGATGTTCTCCCTCCTGACACAGTGATTGGACACCTTAAAAAAATTCTTTGAAAGCATAAGGAAAATAAGTCTGTATTCAATTTTAGGGAAAGCCTTCAGGTCATTACGGGAAAAAACCCAAGTGTTAAAGTCATTACATTTACATCTGTGTTACCAGAATACTGCTATCCTTTTTATAGTGCTGTTTAGCTCCCACATCATAGTTGCACTGATTCCATATTAATATGCATGAAACCAGTGCTGCACCAATATTTAGGGTAGGAAATTGGCAATTCAGTTGTCAAGATGCTCACTAAATGTGGCCAATGAACTTGTCCTGTGATTCTGGTTCCTTCTGCCTTTCTCCTTCCTTATATTTCTCAGTATTTTCACAGTTTATGTAACTAGTCTGTGTAAAACGTGTGAAGGACATGAGCACTTCATAAAAGTATCTCTTCCTTGTATGTTCTATAAAGCAGTTGAAGCTTTACAGGTCAAGAGTAAAAATGCTGAAACAGAAGAAATAAGAGAAATGCAGATACTGAATACAATCTCAGTTGAATTTCATTTCTTTCTAAAAAGTGCGCCTTTGTGAAATTATGAGGTTGTGATGTAGCAGAGGTGGATGGTTGTGGAATGATGGTAACTTCATGAAAATAGC
The DNA here is from genome assembly GCF_012275295.1 of Melopsittacus undulatus. Lineage (NCBI taxonomy): Eukaryota > Metazoa > Chordata > Aves > Psittaciformes > Psittaculidae > Melopsittacus > Melopsittacus undulatus. The sequence goes on along the minus strand of NC_047557.1, from coordinate 58,158,011 downwards.
TTCTTGATTTCAAACAAAAACAGTAAACACTATATAAATGCAACTGAAATGATAGGTTTTTTCAAGTCATTCAACTGTGTGACTATTTATTCTGAGTCTTGGAGAAAAGCTCCTAAGGGACTACTGGTGAACATTATTACTCTGAAAGGCCAGAGCATAGTGGAAATATTTGCTTTAATTTCTTCAATTAAGTTTCACATAATTTCCATGTAATTTTTTCAGTTAAAGTAAATGTTTCTTAGAAAGTTCTCTTATAGTGTAAAAGGTGTAGATTAAAATATTTTCTTACTTGTTTCCAGGCAGGACAACAGTATAGACTCTACTTCCTGTCTCAGAGAAGACAAGCTGGAAAGTCAGGAATCAAAACAAGGTATGTAGTGAAGAAAGTTGAATATCTGTTTTCTTGCAGTTGGGCAGGGGCTAAGTCCAGATAACTGACAGCTCTCTTTTGAACAGTAACTGCAATCTACTGTAGCTGCAAGAGAAGCACCCTCTTAGGAAGCAGCTTGCATGGGGTTACAACATCTTCCTTGGGACCAATTTCAGAAAAGGAGAAGGGAACATTGAAGAAGACATTGAGTAACTTTGGCTAAAAGCAAATCGCAGCTGTTCAAAATTTGCTACTTTAGCTTCTAAAACATATCTGAAGCTCTTGTGAGGCTCATTTAGTCCTTCATATCTAGTTTTTCAGCTGAAGAGAAACTTCAGTAATTTCAGTTTCTTGGTACAGGCAATTGCTAATACTGCTATTACCATTCTTTTAGAGTCAGTTTTGCTTTCTGTTGAGATGATCAGAAGAGTTGACAGTACTCTGTTTTGATATTCATAGAAATCCATTATAATATAATAATTTTTTGCCAAAGGACTGCTTGTAATTTTGTTCAGTCTTAGTATGTGGTACCTTGCTTGCTTTGACTGTGGATCTGAGGTCCTATAGTATGATGCTTAACACCCACCACTCCCAATAACTGACATTTTTACTTGAAGTTAGTGCCAAGGGAAGTGCACACTTAAATTTTTGAATCTCTGAGGATGTACGTTGTCTTGTATATTCTCTCTTTTTAAATGCAAAAATGTAGTGGGCAAGATATTGAGAAACTACAGTGATTGAAAGAATAGGAAATGCAAAAGCAGGTAGGTTAGTGGTGCACATTTGATTACCTGCTGCATCAGGAAACAGTTTTCCTAACCTGCAGCAGTATTTGTTATGTTCCAGTCATTAAATCAGCACTGTGTAACAACTGCCAGTATTATTTTCTTGCGCAAAGCATTAGAATTGTAGGTGTTCTGTCTCAGTCTGCTTATTTTCATCTAGACCAGCAATATGCAGTAACATCAGAAACAGCTTTTCCAATCAGAGTTTTGCAAATTCTTCTAAGCTGTATTTCTTTCCTGCAAAGACCCAACAGTATTTGCTTCCTGCAGCTCCTGTTTTGCAGTTCAGAATGTTGTCTAAAAGATGTCTGTTGGAATAACTTTGTAAAAAATGTTGGGTTTTTTTTCTGAAGTAGTTAGTGAGGGGAATTAAACAGGAAAGAGTCAAAAGCATCAAAATTTTTAGGAGCAAGTTGTTACGGCTTTGTGAGGAATGCTTTAGATGTTGCTTGTACTATATGGACTGACCTAAGAACTGACAGTTTTGCTGCAGATCCCTTACTTTTCTGTTATGAAAGGGAATTTATGACTGTTGTAGATGATTGCTTCATTGTTGTTTTTTATGACTTAATCAACCAGAGTATCATGATGTCTTTGGGCTGTAACAGTGGCTTCACTCAGCATGTTAGCTTTAAAGAGCTTTTGAGAGTCAAAATTCATCCCTAGGAATTTAAAAATGTAAATAATCATTCTGCTGAGCTGCAGCATGTTATGCTATGGAGAAAAAAAAAGAATGGCAGGGTAAGCAAAAGTGGATAAAATAAAATTAAAAAATGGAATTTTGAGTGCTAAAAGAATTTTGCAACTGTAGCTGAAGAAAAAATGAAAAGTTATCAAAATGAAAAAGATACTGAGAAATATGAACCATGATCTTTATTACTGGGTAAAACCACACTGCAAAAGAGAAAAATAAAGCCTACCAGCTAATTTAAGATCTGTAGGCCAGTGAGATTGTATGACTGCAGTATTATACATTTTTGGAGGCAGTATTTCTAAGTTGAAACTGAAATGCCATGAAAAATCTTAGCCTGTGATCAGGAGTGAATATGTGAATATCTTTAATCCTGAATCATTAAAATTCTTAGAGTTAGTTTTAAAATGTTACTGTTGCCTATAAAACCAGTTTGAGATTTTTTTTACTAGAAAATAAGAACTGGTTTGCTTGCCTGCCTCTCTCTCTCATTCCCATCCGCTTATTATTTTTTTTAAGCAGAAAATGGGCACTAATAGCTTTCTTAGTAGTCAGTATTAATTATTTTTTTCTCCACACCCTCAGAATAGCAAGAATTTCTTAAGTCCCAAGAAAAATAGATCTTTTCTAAGGCTTTTGTGCACTGCTAATTAATTAAATGCATGCGTGTACCAGAAGGCATTTTAAAATATTTTAAAAGAGAGTAGTATTTTTCTAAAGCCTTATTTAGCTTTCTTTTAAAAGTGGTCTCTTTTTAAGGTTGGTTGATTAAACTGATTTTGAACAAAGAATTTAATTTTTCTAACCCATATTCTACTGTTATTCTTGTACAAGAGCTTCCACCTAATATGAGGGGCTTGCACAAAAACTCAAGAAAAAAAAAATCACTGTGGATGGGGAGGTTTTTTACATTTCACATTTGTGTTTTCTAAAAGTCTCCCATTTGTTTTCTTGCATTTTTAAATATTTCCTGTATAATAAAAGACAGAGCAACAACAATGTAAACCAAAGACTTCTAAAAATGTTGTTTCTGAAATCCTTTATTCCTTTTTAAAGGATTGTTTGTGTTGTATCTGAAACTCATGTCAAAAGAACACTCTTACTGAGAATTATTAAAAAAAATTTGAGAAGCTCTCCAGCAGTAAAACGTGTGTGAGCATCTTCAGCAAAAAAGCCAGTGATAGGAAGATAATTATAGGTATTAACTCTGTAGGGTCCTGCTGTGGTAGATTGCATTGTCAATGTGTTTTTTTTAAATATACTTTGAATGTCAGCAAGATTGTGACTGCAGGCTCTTAAAAAAGAGCAATTCACAAGGGAAGTCCTTGCTTGGATTCTGAGTGTATAGCTTGTTTTGTTGTTGACAAGCAGTTCTTGTAAATCTGTACTTCTGCCTTGCAAATTTGAGGTTCAGGAACTCAAAGGTATGGGTTGATGAAAGTAACAGTTAAAAAAAATAAAATCAATGGTTCAATGAAAGTGAATTTTTTAAAACTGGATGTCAACATGCTAATTTTAAGAATCAGTCACAACATTTTTTAGACTATGTCGTGGTTTAAACCAAGTCCACACACAGCTCGTTCACTCCCCCCCCTTGTTCCCCCAACTCCCGGAGAGTTAGGAAGGAGAATCCAAAGAATGTAGCCCCCACAGGTTGAAATAAGAATGGTTTAATAGCTAAGGCACAACACAAATCACTACTGCTACTACTATCACAAATAAGAATGATGAAGCAAATAACAAGTGAGGAGAATACAACACCTCACCAGCCACTGACCCATAACTCACCCCACCCTGCCCGACCGAGCACCAACCAATACCTCCTCCATACCCCCAGAGCTTCCAGCCCTTCTGGGTCTCTCCCGGTTACATCCTGGGTATGACGTGCTACCATGGTGATCCCCATCACAATCAGCATACAAGTCTCAACAGTATTAAAAGGCCATTCAAAAACTTCAAAACTCTCAAATGATTCTGTAGACCGTCTGGAGGGGGCACTGGGAGGGTAGTAGAATGTCTCCTTCACAAGTTGACCACCTGAGAAGGAGAAAAAAGATGTGAAATTGCTAAGCCCTGCTATTATATACCTCCCAAAGTATAAAGTTGGTGACCACACTGGGAACATAAACCAGATAAAATCTGTTTCATGTTGAATGCTTCTATTGTATTACAAGCCATTAGCATAAAGAACAATGAGATAAGAAACTTAGCCCAAATCCCATGATTGATAAACACGAACACAGCTAATATGTACTGAAAGTAATTGGCAAAATCCCGAAACTGTGAGTTCAAGAGAAACAACTGTGAGAGCCAATAAATCAGCATTGTGACAAATTACTATAAATCCACTCAGATCTGTTGTTATCTCAACCCCTCGTGCCCCACATTGGGCGCCAAAAAGGACTGTCGTGGTTTAAAACCCCACCTCAGTCTCCCACAGTACCACACGCCCCTTTTCCCCCCCACCTCCCCACTCCCGGAGGGATGGGGAGGAGAACCGGAGGAATATAACTCCCACGGGTTGAGATAAAAACCAATCCAGCAATTAAGGTATAACAGAAATCACTACTGCTACCACTAATAAATCAATGATAGAGGAAATAAACAAGGAGAGAGAATACGATACCACCCGCCGAAACCAGCCCAACCCGCAAGAGAGCTAACTCCCCCCCTCCCGGCCAACTTCCAATTACTTCCCCGAGCATGACTTGCTGTGGTATGGAATACCTCTTTGGCTAGCCCAGGCCAGGCACCCTATCCCTCCTTCCTCCTGGCTTCCCCTCCTCCCTGGCAGAGCATGAGCTCAGAAAAGGCCTTGGACAAAACCAAACATTTGAGCAGTAACTCAAAACATACTTGCTATCAACAACCGTTCTCAGCCCGAAAGTCAAAACACAGCACTGCACTAACTACCAAGAAGGAGAAAAAATGACTGCTACTGCTGAACCCATGACTGACTAGAAGGGACTGTTCTGAGACCATTGAACCTGATGCTTCTGCTCAGCCAGGTCAGCTAGAGCAGGTTCATCAGGACCATATGCAGTCAAGTTTTAAATATGTATAAGGATGGGGACTCCCCAACCTCTCTGGGACACCTTCACTGGTGTTTGACCATCCTCAAAGTATAAAAGTTAAGTATGTTCAGATGAAATTTCCTGTGTTTTAATTTTTGCCCATTGCCATTAATCCTGTTAGTGAGCAGTGCTGAGAAGAATTTGGCTCCCTTGTCTTCATGCTGTCCCATATTTTCAAAGGAGAATTAAATAAAATTTAAAAACCAAGTTTGCCATACTGTCTGAATATATCTTAGAGAATATTTTGGATATATAAAGAATCATTATAGACTAAAGTAACTTTCTCAGAATGGTTTGGGTTGGAAGAAACCTTAAAGATCATTTAGTTCAAACTCCCCTGCCATGGGCAGGGACATCTTCCACTAGACCTGGTTGCTTCAAGCTGTGTCCAACCTGGCCTTGAACACTGTCAGGAATGGGGCAACCACAACTTCTCTGGGCAACCTGTGCCAGTGCCTCATCACCCTCAGAGTGCAGATTTTTTTCTTAATAGCTAATCTAATTTAATGTCATCTTAAACCTATCTCCCTTATTCTGTCACTATGTGCTCTTGTGAAAAGTCCCCCAGATTTCTTGTTGGCCCATTTAGGTACTGGAATCTGCTCTAAGGTCTCCCCTGAGCCTTCTCTTCTTCAGGCTGAACAAGCCCAACTCTCTCAGCCTGTCTTCATAAGGAATGTAAACTTTCTTTGAATCTTTATGGTAAGAAATTGTATTTCAAACCCACAGATATTTAGCTCTAGACCCCTGTTGTTAATTAAAGGGAACACAGCTATATGTTTAGATAGGGATACTACCTAAAAGGATTATAAAGCTTTAGAATCAGTGACTTTACCATCATCTGATCTATAAATTGTTTGTTTTAAGCAGGAGCAAGTCCTGCTGTAAGGTCCCATAGATTAAATGATTGGTGAAGATCTAATAATTTCTGAAGCCATTGTGTCAAAAGCAGCAATCTTGCTCTAGCCAGATTATGAGAACAGTTGCTGAGGTTCTCTTAGAGGTTTTGCCTTTTTTTTTTTTTGTTGCACTGCCTCTTCTAATTTTATTTTTTTTTTAATAAAATGCAGCTTTTACCCAGCATGAAAAGTCAATGCTATAACTGTGTTCATGTTTTTACTAAGTGCCTGAAAGACTTCTGAGAGATTCTGAATTGTAACTGGGGTTTGTTTTACTACTGTAAAAGAATACTCTATTTAAAATACATGAAATAGTTTTAAAGTATCATTTCTAAAAGTACATTTTGAAAATTTTACTATGTTTACTTTAGAGATAAACAATAATCAGTTTTGCACTGCAGAGTCTTCCTTGTGATAAAAAAAAACTTTATGACATTTTAATTGGGAAAGTAGATCACGTAACTCCATAGGATGGAATTAATTTTCCTGGTACTGCTGCTTTGCTATACTGCATGTTCTTCTAAATAGGCATAAAAATGCATTAAAAATTGTCTAAATCAGCCTTAAAAGTTGAAGGAGAAAAAGAGGAGGAATTAGTTGTTCATTTCGTGAATCTTTTTTGCAACTCTTCATCTGCGGAGAAACCCTTTAAGCAGAAGGGGTATTATAAGTTGAAAGAAAAATATTTCTGTTCGGCAGCTGTATGACTGTTACACTTGTGTTACAGGAAAGGGAGAAGATAGTGATGTCCTCAGCATAAATGCAGATGCATATGATAGTGACATAGAAGGCCCATGCAATGAAGAAGAAGGCCCAGATGTGCAAGAGAACACTGTCAGAAGTGGAGCCAGTCAGTTAGACGACCTTCAGAAGGACATTGAGAAAAGCGTGAATGAGATACTGGGGTTGGCAGAGTCCAGCTCAAAGGAGCCCAAAGCAGCAACCTTAGCCATTGCTCCGTCAGAAGATGTTCAGCCATCTGCACAGCAGCTGGAGCTTCTGGAGCTTGAGATGAGGGCCAGAGCTATCAAGGCTCTGATGAAAGCTGGTGATGTAAAGAAACAGCCCTGAGATTGTTTAGATTAAATTTTCAGTGTTTGTTTTGATGGATGTGATGTCTGTTATCCTCAGTGCTAACCTATGTTTGGGTTGAGTATGACATTCCTCATTCAAAACCTATTCTGTATAATGACCTGTGACTTAAGCCACTGATAGTTGGCTTCATTGCCTTTAGTGTGCTGCTTCCATGATGTGCACAGACAGAGTAGTTTGATGCTTCACCGAGATCAGGTCTTTTTCTGTTGGGTTGTCTCCTCAAGGAGTCACAGAGTATAGATATATATATATATATATACCAGGAGCCTGCTGCCTTTCAGAAAGGTTAGGAAAATCAAGTTCTTTCTAACCCCATGGTTAGAAATTACCAGCTGTTTGTTTATTAACAACTTGTTTGACTATTTGAAAAATTTGATTTATATGTACTTCGTTAAAAATAACATTTTTAAGGGGTCTTTCATTGTGTGACTGCCTTCAGTCTGTGATAGGATTTGAGATTACTTATTTCTCTTTGGCATCCACCTCATCATAACATAGGTATTCTGAAAAATTAATGGTTATCCACTTAAAAGCATACTTAAATATTAGGAAATTGAATTCCTGAAGGAAGGGATTTTTTTTTCAAATAAACCGTTGAACCATGGTATTTTTAAAGTTATGAAAGTGCCTGAAAGTGACAAATAGTGGATTTTTATACTGTTTGTCATGTAATTTTGTCACACTGCTGTTTATGTCCTGTGTCATAATTGAAATAAAGAAAATTAGGGTTTTTTCCTTGACTGTGAAGCTTTCTTGCCGTTTCATTTAATATTTAGGACAACATAGCAAATCAGACTATTTAGAAGGCCTTGAGGTTTTTAACATTTAACTGATGCAGTTATTTCATGTCACCTGTAAATAGGAAAATCCACCGAACTTCAGTATATATGTTTTTTTTTTTTAGAAAGGATATTTATTTTATAAGGTTTTAAAATGATTCCACTTTTATCCATTTCTAGGGCATTTCTCTGTAAATTGTATTATAGGATTAATTTTCCTCACATGATTTCTTACAACAATTAAAATAACTATGAATTTGTTTTTGATTTAGTGCTGGTTTTATACTTGGCCACTAATTAGACACAAGAATCATAGATTGCAAGAATGGTTTGGCCTAGAAAGCACCTTAAAGATTATCTGGTTCCAACCCACCTGCCATGGGCAGGGATGCCTTCCACTAGTCTGCATTGCTTCAAGCCCCATCCAGCCTGGCCTTGAACATTTCCAGGAATAGAGCATTTACCACTTCTTTGGGCAGCCTCTTCCAGTGCCTCACAACTCACAGTGAAAAATTTCTTCTTTATATCTAACTTAAATATACCTTTTGAACCCATTTCCCCTTTTCCTATTAAAATATTTGTGTTTTGTTATTATACACACACATTTTTTTTTTCCCCTTAGATAATGAAGTTTGCGAATCTGGTCCTTGTTAAGTCAAACTATTATATATTGTTAGTCCTAATTTTCCCACTGTTGTTACCTATAAAGCAAATTAGATTCTTAGCAGCAGTAGCATAGATAATTTCCACATGCTATTTTATAGTATTACTCTAGCTGTTCTATGCAAATATTATGTCTTTTTCATTTCCTTCCTTTATTCTCTTTCTTCCCTTTCCTTTTTTTCCCTTTAACCTGATTTCTACCATTTTCCTTTCTTTTTGGTCATCAAGTGTGTTGTCTTCAGTAGCAAGCTTATATATTGCCTAATGTCTTACTGAGTTCCTCTAGAATCAACACTACTGTGAGTACAATGGTAGAAAAATAGTGCAAAGCCTATACTAAATATAGCTGAGAATTACAGCGTTCAGTTGCAAAATTACGGCAGTGACCTGAGTGCATTTCTCCTTACTGTATTCTGTTACCAATGGCAGAACATTTTTTTTTTATTTTGTAGCAAATGAAGAATGTAAGTTAGAATATATATATCAAATTCCAAAGGTAACTTAACTGTGTGTGTGTGTTGTCTCTAGTTAATTTCATTTGGCTGTTTGGTGAACTTGTTATTTATTAGATTACAGGGAAACAAAAGCAGGTAATGAGAGACAGACAGCTGACAAAACCTCATGTGCTGCCTTGTTATTTGTAGCATCAGAGGCTAGTTGAAACTATGGTTGACTGTAAAAATAAGTTTTACTGCTGCTATACTTAGTTCATTAAGGCAGTGGACACTTTTTTTGCGTTGGAGACAAAAAATCTCACCTCAAGGACATTTGTTTCCTAGTCCTACTGTGCGAACAGTAGGAAAACTTAAACGTGTTTTCTGTCTCTCTTCTTTCACGTCAGTGTTCATTTGCCAGTTCTACAGTGTGCCATAGCATTGATGAGGCTTGCAAAATACCAAGCAATAGGAACAAAAATCAGTCCTTAATATTGAAGCAAAATGTGCAATACGGTAACAGTTGATTGAAAGAATAAATATTTATAGACCTGTGTCTTTCCTTTGCTGCTGGCACTCTCAACACTTGTTGTTTCATCAGCCACCCAGGTGATTCCCAGTGGATTGCACACTCTTGTGTGGCTCACATGTATTTTTGCCAACCACTGAAGTGCAAAAGGTTACTTCATGCAGAAGCCATGCTTTGGTAAAAGTGTCTTAGGAAAGCTGGCTGCAAATCAGGTTTAATTAAAAATATGTTTCCTGTGCCACCAGAATAACTTAGTCAAATACACAAAGTCCATTCAAGGATGTTGTAAAACCATTCATTAGGCATCAAGGAATGTGGCTAGGAAGACCAGATAAACTAGAATGTAGTTCTCTTCCACTGCCTACCTGTTAGAGGTATGTGGCATTTCTTTCTGAACTAAGCTTCGTTTACCTATTGGCTTTCCAGGTCACCTTTAGAAGTTCATTTTGTAGTATGCTGAACTCTCGAAGGTTATTATTTCAAGGTCTGTATCAAGAAGCTGTGTATGCTAACTTTAATAAGCACCGTGACAAAGATTAAACAGGTTTACTATGCATCTGACAAAGAAGATTTGTAATTACAGCCTAATTAAATTTGAAATGAAAAGAGGAGAAGGATTCCAAGAAAATTAAATTAAGCTGTTTACAAAAATAAAATAAAAAACATGATTGTGATTGATTACACAAGCGCTAATTCATTTGTAAGCTATTGTACCATTGCCACATAGGTTAAAAACAGCTCAGATAAATTATATGGGCTCCTGCACTGATTTGTGTTACTGTACAGTTAAAAAAAATCCATTTATATGGATTACATATAAATTACATTAACACATAATATTTAAAATGTGTTATACAACTTTTTTTGTTGTTCACTTCTAAATATCTCTTTGATTTTTCCTGGAAAAATAAAATTAATTTTTCTTTTGGAGGAAGAGTCAATTTGTATGTAAAATGCAGTCATGAATTATTTATGAAACTTTAAAACAATTTTATGGCATTCTGATCAACCACTTTGTTGGGAAAAAATTATACACTGGGTGTTGGTCAGCGTGAGGAAAAAGACCCTGATTATATTCTAGGCTGCAACAAAAATATATTCTAATGAATTTTGTCTATCCTTATAGATGAAGCCCAGTGCTATTTTTTGAGGAGGTGAGTTGACTGCTAGTATTAGGTAAATAAAAAGGCATGACTTCCCAGAGAGCCAAAAGTATCTATTATTTCTGTTCAGATGCTTTGACGTTATTTTTAAAGTGATTTTATGGAGAATAGTAATTCAAGAGGCCACTTTTGAGAGGCAAATCACAGGCATTTCCTCAGTAAAGAATTAGTTCTGTTTGTAACACTCTACATTATTCTGCTTATGAGACTTAGTGCCTTGAATAACTATTCTTAAGCCATGTTATAAAATACATTATTTGCTGTTTAAAATTATTGTAATTATTAGTCACAGTGAATGATAGTTTTGATCACTGACTTCAAGTTGCTTCTAAGTAGATACAAGTGTAGAACGTAGGGGATCAAATCACCTATGTAGATGATTAGAGATGCTGCAGTTCTATGGGGATATTGTTGAAATGCAGTATTAAACATGAGTAGCATGGCTCTGTGTGGTGAATCTCACCCACTGAGGCAGCTGGGTAGCATTCCTGCAGCCTTATCTGTGTTTGCGGAAGCACAGTTTCACAAACAGCAGCCACAGCACGTGGACCCTGTAAAGGGGCGATATGTCTCTTCACCAAACGATTCCTTATGTGGTGGGGGCTTTAAAGATTTTAAATGGTTGCTTGGTTACTACTATTATTTTTAAAGTATTAGTCTACAAAAGCAGTTGTCTTTACTGAAGTTTCTTCGTTTTCGTCTGTGGATAAAGTATGTCAAGGTTTTCCTGAAAAGTAGCAACCAATAAAAGGTTTTGTGCACATGAAGGCATAGCAACTTGTTATATGTATGGCATTTTAAATGCTCATCTTAAAATTGTTAGCACTGATTTAGCTTTGTGAGATCACTGATTCTGGTAAACGTGCTCTTTTCACAGAAGATAATTGAAGATTTATTGTGAAATAGGCCCTTTAGCCAGGAAGGGGGATGAGGTGGTTAATTGCTGCAGAAATATAGAGAACAACAGTGTAACTTTAGGAGCACAAGCACCAAATTAAAAGCTAATTATGAAGTTGTCTAATTTAGTGCCAGTCATATAAACCTTCATGTTTATTGCTAAATCAATCTGCCATATATGGAGAGCAAACAATGTTTGTTCACTTTATTTATGGCCAAATTTAAATGTTAAAAACCTGGATTTTTTCCCCCAGGTCTCATATTCCATGTGCTTTTATTGGCATTAATATTTAAATACGTGAGCAGAATACATGAAAGCTGGATGAAAATCTAAGCTTGTAAAAAGGCTTAACCCCATACTAGTTAAACTGATTCTGTAGTCAGACAGGGAATTATCTCAAAAGCCTAAATGTAAATACTGCATGGTTATTACATTGTACAACATAAGTAGTCATCTCTGAAAATTAAAAAAGAAAGTTAATTCAGGACATCATTGCTTTCTTCAGCACCTGGGAAAATGTCATCTTACCTGATGGTATCTGTCTTGATTATTGTCAGACTCAAAACTGAATTTTCATCATTTGCATCAAATAGTTCTGCAAAGTTGATCTAGATGGGTATCTTACACCATGAACTGTTGAAGCTATGATCTTGCATTCCATCTTCCATTTTCAGACTTACTTATAAAATATCAGTTTTATTTCCCTGGAATACTGTGTGCATACTCTGCATGGCTTTATCAAAGGCATATTTGTTGGGAGTGGAACAAATGCAGACAAAGTCTTCTAAGATCACCATAGGAAGAGAGGCCAGGGTGGGTGACAAGGTCTGGTGTGGGGTGTCCCTGCCCATGGCAACGGGTTGGAACTGGATGATCTTAAGATCCTTTCCAACCCTAACTATTCTGTAATTCTATGATTCTCTGACATGACATATGACTAGAAAAGCTTGTTTGATATAAACATGTTGAAACTTGCCTGTAAAGACTGGCAGAAATAGAATACTGGGAAAGACATTTAAGCTTGATACCAATACTGGTGATCAACTATGAATACATTTTGATTAGCTTACTTGTTTCCAGGCTGCCTTCTTTGCTGCTCCCTCCCATACTACTGCTGTGAAGCTAGTGTTTACATGGGTAGGTAGAGAGCCACAAGAAGAAGCTCGTCTGAGCAGGGAATCCTGGCAGTTTGTTCCCCCCACCCTGGATCAGCATCCTGATTGAATTTGCTCTCTTGGCACAACAGAGTAAGTACTGAAAATCCAGCTGCTGAAAATGGCACTGCAAATGGGTTATCTTCCACAAGAGATACCCCAGGTTTTTCCAGTCCTTTAGATATGAAGCATCAGAATTAATGTCTATGATTTATTTCTGTCTTGCTGGAGCAATGCAGATCCCCACTCACAAATGGTAGCTGAACTGCTCCACACGTAGACAATTTTAGCTATTAAATTTGCCAGTCTACATAACTCTGATCACTGATATGGGTTTTCTAATCAGTCATCCTAAGTTAGCTTCTCATAACTGTCTAGAAATTAAACTTCTGAATTGCATCCACACTAGGGGGCTGTGTTGCTTCAACAATGTCTGTTTCGATGTGCTGTATTCTTGGAGCAGAACCCAAACTGTATAAACAAGATGTAAGAACTACTTTTTCCTACATAAAAATAGAGATGGGAGCAGAATAGTAAAGGGGAGTAAAGGAGAATGATTTGCAATGTAGACAAATATAATGTACAAGCAAGGAAAATTTGTTATATATACTTAGATGAAATGTTGAATTTTAAGGATGAAGCGATGCTCTCCATCTCTTGAGTGGAAAGGCTGAGGCCAGTAGCCTGTTTACTTCAGTCCTAATGTGACACTTGAGATCTAGGATGTATAACCCAGTTTGTTGGAATTTGAGACAGGTAGGTTGCTCTTTATCAAGATGTAGCAGCTGTAGCATTTTCTCATCCATAACAGGGAGTTTCTCTATGCTGCATACCCCAGTGCTTCTGCTTTAGTATGCTATTTCTTTGGCTGCATCAGTTCCTGTATCACTACAGGATCACTACAGATAAGACTCCTGTATCACAAAGGTTGTGAGATTTCTTTGTTACAAATACCGGCACTCCTCAAACTGTCTTTTTTTTGGAAGCTGTCCTATATCCAAAGCAAAATTGAGATTAACTGTTTGATACCTGCTCCAACTTTCTTTCCAGGCCTAATCAGCACATTGATGTAGACATTTCAGTATAGCTGATATTTTGGGTGCACTGAAACTCGAGTGGAGGCAGTATTGGAAAATTAGCTGTAGGGACCTCCTGCCGTTGCAAAGGCAGGTAATGTCTTTGTGTCTTCAGTTTCTACTAACTTTTTTAAATACTCAGTGGATCTAAGCAACTCTATTAGTATTACCTTATTTTTTAACTGTGTAAAGAAAGGGCATTTTAAAGAAATAGGTTTCTTATGGTGCTTATTTTTGTACTAAAACATCAGCTATTAATGTTGCTGCCAGGAAGTTAAAATAGGTAGCATCTACCATTAGACAGTCTAAGTTTTTCTATTCTTTCATATTTTGTGGGTCTGAAGAGCTACAGCCACTAATAGAATGAGGTATCAGGATTTAGGTAGAATTTAGGCAATTTGAATGTCTTTCATTGACAGTTATTGGTGTCAGGTCACATAATACTAGAGCTTCATCAGTTGTTTCACTGACTATTTGCATATTCTTTTCAAAAATACAATAGTTGTACCTGTTTTGCACAAGAGCCCATTGTGACAATTTCATCATCTTGAGAGTGTTCCTGTATAAATGTCTTGGCATGGTGATATTTATCATCTGTAAATTACTCATTTGGTGAAACAAACTGGTACAGGCATTGGCAGATGATGTTTTCACTAAAATTCCAGTTGGTAAATATGTAGCAAGAGTGATGAGGCTCTGCAGGCATGTCTGTGTTTGCAGGCTAGGGTCATTCCAGTCTCAGGAATCCTTTACTTTTGCTATGCTGGGGTCTTTTAACAAAAATAGTGTCTGTGTGAGATCTGAGAAATGAAGGTTCCTAAGATTTTCATTGTCTGATTAAAAGTATGACATGTCAGAGATGTGAATGACTGAAATGCTTTTTAGTGGACCAGATTTTGAAAATACATTGTATCACTGCCACAGCACTAAATTAACACTGAAATTTGTGTGGGAAGCCAAGCCATAAACAACAGAGAAGAGGGAGCCACTTGGCCTCTGATTATACCATCACTTGCTACAGAAATAGGTAATATTGACAGTACTCTTCACTAAATATCAACAGGCCAAAGGGAGTGATCTTAAGTGAGTGCTGTGGCCGGTGAAAGATGGCAGCTTCTAAAGCTGTTGGGATATCATGCATGCCTAACACTGAAAACTGGAATCAGGGTCAGGAATCAGTGAGCAGTATTTGACACAGTCAACTTGTAAACATGGTTAGAATCTCAATTCAGACTACCACATCAAGCATATCTCCAAATGCCAAACTTTCTATGGACCAGTAGGCTTTATATTTATATTGTTTATTTTATGTTTTATCTATTTATAAGGAAGGCTTTTCACATTAATTGTACTTTTAAGCAAAGAACAGTGAATGCTCTCATGAGGAACAAAAATTCTGTTATCTACCCTCATCATGTCTTAAACAAAGGACATGGATGCAGAAGAAAAGGCTGTACTGAAATGTACATTGTGTTTTCTGTACGACATAATCCGTGATTATCTTGTGAGACTGTATGAACATTTGCTACTAATGTTATAAATGCTCATACATAAAAATCAGGTTTCATTCCTTATTCTTTAGCATGTAAAAGGAAGAAAATGTTTGCTGTTTGCAGCTCCCTGCATTTCTATTGATAAAATGTTGTCATCAACACTTTGTCTCACTACTTCATTTCATTTTTTTAATGTATATCTCTGTGGGGAGCTCTAAACTGTACTTTTATAATGTCCTCTCTCTCTCTGCTAACTTTTATGTTTAGCTACTGAAGAAGATTAATAATCCCCATACCTTGGCTGCAGAAATTTAATAAACAAAGCTTAATTAAAACAAGAGAAACACAATAAACCCAAAGGGTTCTGCTTTAGCACTTTAGATTCACGTAATTTTTCTTGTTTGTTGTGTGTTTTTAAAAATTGGGGGGGGGGCTGAAAGAAAATTTCAGGTTTTTGTGTTTAATTGAACTAACAGCATATGTTGATAAGTAATAAATAACAGTGACACAGAGTGACTAAATAAATTGGTTTCCTCAAGCAGTGATTCATTTGCTGTCTTTCATTGCCACCAGGTTAAGAGACAGCTTCTTTTTGTCAGCCTACAGGAGAAATATTTGGTAGTCTAACAACCTTTCCATTCCAGCCACAGCAGCCTTTTAAATGCATTGAAGTAACATAAGTTAAGATATAGCAATTAAAAAAATGCAGCAATTAAACAAAACTTGGGATGCTCACTGACTTACAAAAAAAAAAAAAATCCCCGCAGAACCAATTATCAAGAAAGCATCTTGCTGTGGTTCTGTGCACTTTGCAAGAAGAAAACACTGCTGATAGGCAAGGTCCTTGTAGTTTTGCAGAAAAAGGGTTGTTAATATTGAATCAAGGGTAAAGTCCTCAATCTTAGCAGACTTCTGCTAAGCACTCATCATTCAGAACACAATGATTACAGACCATGTTCTTGCAGAAATAATTTGCTGCTACTTTGTTATACCCACTTATGAAACAAATTGGTTGGATCTTTAAGTGTGCACCATTTAGAATATTTTCTAGTTAGTAGCTTAGTGTGGTTTTTATTAACCTTACACAAGGTCATTGCTACAAAGCCTGGAAAACAAGAAACTAAACAGAAAAGCTGAAAATCAACTTTCTGATATTTCTATCCCATAGTGCAATAGTAGGATGATAGAATAAGCTTGGAGCTATGCTGCCAGAGTGAAATTTATGGGCTACTGTAAGTTGCATATATAATTCAGGCTGAAGAAGTCACTGCATTTATTGTGCTGATACTCTGCTCATTTCTTTAACTGAATTCCTTTCAGGATTTTGGGTCCAAAGAACCAAGCTGGTCAAAAGACATTTTTCCATCAAAGATAATTGGAGCAACTGTGGTAATGTGCTTATAGCAGAGATAGACGCAGTTCAAGAGATGATCATACTCCTTGTTGCATGGCTCATTGTTAGGAAGCTTACCCTGGCCGTCTGCACAGCATGGTAATGTTGTAATGTGGTAATGTGATTGATGTGGTTCTGCCTGGCATCTGCAACAGCTCAGCCTCTGTCCCACTATGTATCCAGGCGGCATTTAGGAAACAGAAATCATTAATGAAAAGGAGGGAATTAAAATGTACCAGGCTTTTTAGATATAATGAATCTTGCCACTTCATTGCTTAAGTGTTATGAAAGGCATTCACAGTGCCTGGAAGGCATCCTCAAACTTTTTCACACCAGAACCCAAAATGCCTACTAGGAATTTTTGGATCAGCTCTACAGTTTTCCTTGTCAGAGCTTACCATACTAACACCATACTAACACCCCTTGATGTAACTAAAGCAATGTCCAACATAGGCTGTAATACAAAGATAAGCATTTGCCAGGTATTTTCTATGTCTTTTAAAAAAGTGAACCTGGTTTGATGAGAAGGTAGACTCATGATCACACTAAAAACTCACCATCTGCCACGTATTCCTAATATCTCTACAGTACTGGGACAGGTGCTGACTGTAGCTTCTGCTTCTAGCTCAACATCAGACCTGCATGCAGTACTGAAATACATAGAATCATAGAATGCCTTGGGTTGGGAAGGACCTTAAGATCATCCAGTTCCAACCTCCCTGCCATGGACAGGGACACCTCACACTAGACCATGTCACCCAAGGCTCTGTCCAACCTGGCCTTGAACACTGCCAGGGATGGAGCATTTACTTCTTTTGGCAATCTGTTCCAGTGCCTCACCACGCTCACATTAAAGAACTTCCTTACATCTAACCTGAACTTCTCCTATTTAAGTTTGAACCTGTTACCCCTTGTCCTATCACTACAGTCCCTAATGAATAGTCCCTCCCCAGCATCCCTGTAGGCCCTCTTCAGATACTGGAAGGCTGCTATGAGGTCTCCACACAGCCTTCTCTTCTCCAGGCTCAACAGCCCCAACTTTCTCAGCCTATCTTCATATGGGAGGTGCTCCAGGCCCATGGACATCCTCGTGGCCCTTCTCTGGACTTGCTCCAGCAGCTCTAGTCCAAGGCAAACTTGCTGAGGGTGTACTCAATACCACTGTCCATGTTCCTGACAAAGATTTTGAGAAGGATTGGTCCCAACATCGATCCCTGAGGGACACCACTTGTTATTGGTTTCCAGCTGGACATTGAGCCATTAACCACAACACTTTGCATGCGGCCATCCAGCCAGCTCTTTATCCACTGAGTGGTCCACCTATCAGATTGATGTCTCTCCAATTTAGAGACAAGGATGTCTTGCAGGACAGTGTCAAACACTTTGCACAAGTATGCGTAGATGACATCAACTGCTCTGCCCCTATCCATCAGTTCTGTAGCCCATTAATAGAAGGCCACCAAATTGGTCAGGCAGGGTTTGCCTTTAATGAAGCCATGCTGGCTGTCACGAAGCACCTTGATGTTTTTCATGTGCCTTCCAGGAGAATTTGCTCCATGACCCTGCCAGGCAGTTCCCTGGGTCTTCCATTTTCCCCTTCTGGAATATAGGGGTTATATTTCCCTTTTTCTAGTTGTCGGAAACTTCACCTGACTGCCATGGTTTTTCAAGTATGATGGGCAGTAGCTTAGCAACTTCATTCGCCAGCTCCTTCAGGACCCACGCATCAGACCCATGGACTTATGCAAATTCAAGTTCCTAAGATGATCTCGAACCTGATCCCTCCTACAGTGAGCAAATTCCTCATTAATTATGCCGCTTCTCCCAAAGCCTATGCTTTACATCTACAGGTATACATGTATTGTAGATATAAAGCATTTTCAGCTAATTATTGCTCTCTTCTGTTGTCTTTGTACTACTTAGAAATAAATATTAACCATGTACTGGCTGCTATTTGTCTCTCTCATTTATCTAACCTTCTGAATCACCGCTGCCTCAGTTGTCATGGAATGGTAAAGTGTAGTTCTGCCCTTGCACAGCATTGGTTTAAGTCCAGGACACAATAAAGTTCTGCACGTGCATCCAGAGCTGTGTATGCTGCTATTATGCCTGGACAATAACCATAAATTGTACTCCTGTAACGGTGGCAATACAAGTTGCATAACACCTTCTCAACACAGAAAGATGGTTCCTACCATGAATTTCCTTCTTATGCATTGCAAAGTATAGATCTGATTTGCTGATGATCTCTGTTTTTGTTAACCCTGCAGAGCTATCGCAAGAAAGGCAGAATGAATTGAACTAGTGCAAGTTCCTTTTTTCAGTCTTCCATATAATATCAGCTTACAGTTGGCACCTGTGTAACTCCATACTTTTGTGCCCTTTGGAATTAGGTCCTTCTCCCTCCTTAGGTTGTTTTCCTACACTTCACTTTTGTGTCTTCCGAGTCAATACTTCGTATGCATCTTTAATTTTTTGGGTCATAAAAAATTCTATTCTGCGTTGCTCTTTTCCTGAAAAAAAAACCCAAAAAACAAACAAACAAACAAAACCAGACCCTCAAACCCCAAACCAAAAGTTATTCAGTGCTCAAGATTCCTAGAATAAAAGGCCCAAATGTCAACTATAAGTTAAGCCTACTTAAATGCTGTTGAGACTAGAGGATTTCCATAAATTAGATACTTAATTATGTTAATTAAAAAATATTAATGTTTTTTCTTTCAGAGATTCTGTCTCAGTCATTGGATACTGGTACATACCTCCTCCTGGCAGGCTGAAGAGCCCTCTGTTATCAGGCTTGTGCTTCCTAAGTGGTACTTAAGGACAGTGACCAGTGCATCCACTAACCTGCTTCTATGAAGGCAGAAAGATTGAGATCCTTAAAATCTTCCTTGGCACTGCGCCATTTCCAGTTACTTAATTTATCCTTAATTAGGTCTTCCAAGAATCCTTTTCATCATTCTGGTGTCTTCCATGATCTGAGAACATTGGAGCTTCAAGACAGCAGAGACTTTGGGTAGTTTACACCCCAACCCCCTGCCTAGAGGAGGCTCAGCGCAGAGCAGGGGGCAGACTAGGTTGCTCAGGGCTTTATCCCATGAAGGTTGGAAACCCTCCAAGGAGGGAGGTGGTACTGCCTCCCTGGGCCAAGCTCCACTGCCCAGCTGCCCTTGGAGGTGAAAAGCTTTTCCTTATCTCCAGGTTCTCTGGACCTGCTCAGCTTGGTGCCCATCAGGACCCAGAACTTTCTTGTCAGAGCTGTCCCTGGACCCACTGGCATCACTGCCAGGGCTCTGCTCCTGCCTGAAGTACGTGGGAGTCGTGGTGAACCTTTCCTTCTACCAACTCCAGTGCCTCTAGAAGGGACATCGGGACTGGAATGACTGTTCTATTATTATTAGCACTCATGCCAAACAGAGAGTACATCTCCTTTCTCTGCTCCTTGATAGTTCATTATTTTTAATACTCAGGCAAATTCTCCTGCATCAGTGTCCTGCATTCTGAATTACGGCTGCCCAGGATGTGAGCTCCCCAGGTATTTTTAGCTGCTGCTCTGAGTTAGGCTTAAAGATTCCCATCTTACTCTTTAGTTTCCCAGTAAAAAGGGCATCGAACATCTCTTCACTGTTCTTGCATGATATCTTGCTCTGTTCTCAGTCTACTGTTTGGTAGTGGTAGAGGTACCTCTTTTGTATCTATGGTGAAAAACTGACACTCTTTCATGGTGATCTATAAACCCTGATAATCTATAAACCTTTTTGGTTCAGCACATTCATTTTGGTCCTGCAGACTTATCTCCAAGGCTAGAGCTGATGTGCAGTTACAATAAACACTAGCAAGAATTTCATGAAGGCAGAACCTGAGCGTGTTCTCAGGGTGGTTGTCTCTGCACACATGTTCTAATTAGTTTTTCTTTTTTCACTCTTCTTGCACCTATTTATCATGCCTATTTGCATCTATCTCTCTGGTTTTAGGCTGTGTCTCAGTTTCTCTGTGAAGGTTTCTGCTAGCAGTGTTTTGCTGTCTTTGACCACCCTATTTGCCTTCCCAGAGAGCTAAAAATTTCTTTCTCCTCAAAAGTACAGCCAGTTCTTGGTGTAATCCTAAGGCTTATATGATGGAAAACAATACAAATAGCATACTTACCTGGCAGGTATTTCTCCTGACCCTGTTCCTTTCATATCCTTTCTCACTTCCTTTTCCGTTTGTGAAGTACAGCAATGTTTTAATGAGCCAAATCTTTCCTCGGCTAATGAGAACAGAAAGGATTTGTGTTTTTCACAGCCAACAAGTGTTTTATTGGCAGCAGCTAGAGGTTGTTAACATAATTTTTGGTCTGTGGGGAAAAAAAATATTGTGCTTTATATATATATTTCTAAAAGAAAGAGGAAGCATATATTATTTTATATAGAGAATTGGTTGGGTTTGTGACATAGGTTATTAAATTCAGTGAAGTTGGTAATCCAATTTCTTGGTGTTAAGGTGTAGCACTGTCCTTAAAACAAAACTGACAAAATCCAATATGTACATACTTTTGAAAAATTATATTTTTTGTTAGTTCTTAAGGCAATAGAGCTTTTTTCAAAATCAAATATAAATTTTTTTTCTGCAGTAGATATCTGACTCAAGTGTTCAAAACATGTTTCAGCACCCAGATGGTGCAAAGTTCCATGCTAAGAGAAAAGCTGATCATGAAGTGCCTAAGTAATGAATAACATTAAAAATCTTTTAATTATTGAACATCTACATTACCACTAGTAAAAATGGAAAAGGAGGGAGATTGTTTACAGCAGCTCACACCCTTTGTTTTGAAGGACTGCATGCTCCACAGTAGAGTATTTGTATTATGTCACCTCACTACAGCATGCCCCCTTATGCCATGTAAGCCCCAGAATTTCCAAAGGACCAGGCTATCAGTCTCTATCTTGTATACATAACATGCATTTATAGATTATTAGATAAAAATATAAGAATTTCCTGATCAGTGTTGTGCCTCTTTATACCGTATGATGCTCTGAATCAATATTTCTTTTTCTATCTGATGTATTTTTGTTAGTGAAAATATTTATTTTGCTAACACTGTTAATGAATGCACTGCTGTCATATCTGGATGCAATTTATATGGGCCATCTGCAAAGAATGAGAAACAGCTTTCTAAATAGTTTATTAGACTGCCTAAATATGTATCCTAGTCAGACTGCAAAATTTAATTGAAGGGTGATTTCTTTTGTCAAGTTTTAGGCCTTTTATTGTTGAGGTGCTGCAAGTTTTTCTGACTCAAAATGCTAGCAAAACTGTTTGCTTTTCAAGGTTTTATCACGTATAGTAGATTGTCTCGGTGTGAATAAAGAGAAGGAAAAGTATGGTGCTATATTTCCTGTGTGTGCATGTATGTGCAGCATGTATGTATGTATGCACATACATTAGAAGTGCTTTCTTTTTGTACCAGCAGATGGAGGTAACAAAGAATATCCTTGGAGAAGGAGTAACTGGAAAATCATATGGGATACTGGATGGAAAAGGTTTCTGCACAGATATTCTTGGAAGAAAAATCAGAAATAAATCCTGGCAGGTACTGATGAAATCAGTGGCTATCAGTATTTTCCTCAACTAAATGCTTTCATTCCATGAAAAAACACTGACAGCATATATGAAGGCTGAATGGATTCCCTAAAGTGTGCCTGAACTAAAGGCTCTTTAAGAAGTAGGTTTCTCTTCTGGTTCTGTACCTTTTGGTCAGGGAGTTAGTGTTTTTTTTCCCTAGCTGCTTAATAGGAGTATCTCTATAGCTGTAGTAGTGAGGTGAGATGGAATAATAGACAAGGCATTACTTGTGTAATGTAAGGGACTTGGTGGACATTTTAATTTCTCTTTATAAGTGGAAAAATTCTAAATAAGGGCAGAAATGAAGTTTGCTTATGCATTTTCATGGGAGGACATGGGGAAAGCATGTTGTATATCTTTAGTAATTAAGTAATTTTAAGCTTGCCTAACTTTTTAAGAGCCTAATGATAGTTTGAAACAGTGCTGAAGACTTTCCGAGGAGATTAATTTATCTCCTGGAGTAGAGACCTAGGTTGGTATAATCCGGCAGCAAAGCTCCAGATAGCCTCTCCCTGGGCACAGCAGTGGCCAAGGCCCTTCTGCTGCTCTGAAGCACCCCCCCCAAAAAAAAAGACAAGCTCAGCACACTGCAGTAGGTGTGTTAAACTGGTCAGTGAGCTAAGAGGGTTTTGAAGTACACAAGATTTTCTGTTTTGGCAGGGTTGCTTCTAACCCAGGTGCTGCTTAGTGTACAGCGCTACTCAACAGTTGTGCTGGTGTAACTGAGGGGTAGCACATGGCAAAGAATGAGACCTGACATCTGGGGCAGGAACCCCTTACAATGATAATAGCCCGTGACATTGTGTCCTAACACCTGCAAAGCTCTATAAATACAGGTGTGCTTCATGGGACATGTACATGCATCTGTCTTACCTGATGACAACTTTTAAAGGAAGATGTTAAGGAAGGTAAAATAATGCTTTTCTTATAAGAGAAAGTAGTGATAGGACAAGGAAAAATGCTTTAAACTGGGAGAAGGCAGATTTAGATTAGTTACTAGGAGGCGAGATACTGGCACAGGTTGCCCAGACAAGGTGTGGCTGCCTCAGTGTTCAAAGCCAGGTTGGAAAGGGCGTTGAACAACCTGGTCTAATGAAAGCTGTTCCCGTCTATGGCAAGGGGGTTGGAACTAGATAAGTATTAAGGTCCTTTCCAACCCAACCCATTCTATGATTCTATGATAATTATTAGTCCATTACACGCACATATTGTTTCTGAAATGTACCAAGTTCCTTAATTGTGGGTGAAGTTCCTGAAGTAATTCCTTGCTACGGTGACCCAAGTGATAAAAACCACAAAGTCACTTTTCTGAAAACTCTGAGGTCACCAAGGTCTTTGAAAATGATACTTCTGGCCATGCATTAACCACATCAAATCTTGGTAATATTTGCATAGCAGTCTGGATGTGTCTCTTAGGGGAACTGACCGAGCTTTCTTAACCAAAATGTGGCAGCAGTGGAAATGGAAGTAACAATGGAAAGAGAAAGCAGGCAGAAGTGCAGGTGAGTGGCCAGGACTCACAGGAGCTGAACTCCATTCAGAGGTGTCAGAAGCAGTGTGGACAGCTGGACTGCAGGGATGCGGAGCCTCCATCCCCAGCAGGAGTGGATGGATAATGCCAGCCAGCTGCGAGTGCAGGCTGTGCACTAGGCAGCTCTCAGTTGCTCCTGGCGAGGGCAGCGGAAGACAGGATTTAGGAAATTTAGAGCGTACACCTGGAAAATATTCTGTACCTTGGATACCACACTGGACCATGCAACATTATGGCTGAGGGGTTTTACCATACTGTTGCATGATGCACTGAATGACTTTGCAGGCTTGATTTGTAGAGATGCTCCTTAAGCATTTGTAATCAAAACAGACTATTTTTAGCAAAAGTATCACAGGAATTAATATATGAAAAATGCAGGAGAAAGACAAAAACTGTGCAAGGTATTTTTGCTTCTGATACAATTTTCACAATGAATCAATTTCAAGCTCCAGTCCTAGAGCTCTGCCTGAACCTGGGTCCCCTCACTGGGACTGATTATGACTCCTCATAATAGGCCAATGTCCTGGCTATGCCTCTCCCATCCCTGTCACAGGAAGGTATCAGATTCTTGGGACCCCCTGGCAGGGTACTGAGACAGTGCTGGCTGCCACGTCTTGCCCTGCCACCCCCAGAGCAGCCCTTGATGCTCCCCCCTCCAGCAGCCCCCAGCTCCAGACGGAGGGCAGGGGTGGTTCTGTGACTTTTGCTTTGCTTTACCATTTTGCTTTATTGTCCTTATTCAGTAACTCCTTGCTGAACTGCATGATCACATGGCATTTATTAATGTCCATGCTTAAGAAGCACTAGGGGGAAAGCAAATGATCATGTATTAACAAAACAGATAAGAATCAACAAACTGTTCTGTGCCCACTACAGTCATTTGAGATATGTTCAGCTTCCTCTTCCCATGTCCTTATACATTAAGAAAACAAAAAACTGTTGAAACAAAACCCACAGAACTCAGATGTCTTCCCACCAGTGAGTCTGATATCAGTCCACCCATGACTAGGTTAACTGAGGTGGCTTCTCAGGTCTTTGTGGTGGCAGAGTTGCAGACCAGGAAAGCCTGTGATTCTGGGTGCACCGCCCTTGGAAATACTGCATATGAGGAGCTTTGTACTAAATGTTCTCCCGAGAAAATGCTTCATTCTGTTATTTTTATCTGTCTTTCTAATCTCTCAAAAAGACTTTATTGTGCTTCAACTGGAGTTTGCAGCTCCCCTACATTTAATATAATTTGCAGCTTTCACAAATGTAACATTTTTTCCTTTAAAACACTATAAAGGGAGGCTTTAAATAAAGCCAAACATGACATAGTTCCATTTCCTTGAATATGTGTGTGCCTTTGGAAATTTACAGCACTATCTTTCACTTTTGACTCTGCCATTCAGTTTCCTTGAATGTTTGTCTTTTATCCCAACAAATATGAGTTTTGAGGTAAGGTTTCACAAAAATACTGGAAGCTGCACAAGCATCCCAATATAGTTCATCTACTCCTATGTTCCCTTTATCCCTTGGTCTTAGAAGTCAACAGGAAAAAACAGTTCAGTTTGCTATTTGGATCCTCTGTCTGGTGCTGGAACCAAGGAAACAGGAATACGAACCTCTGTTCCAGTGCAACCAGCTGCTTTCTGAAAGCAGAGCAAGACGAGTGTCCATTTTCTTTATAACTGTTAATACCAGGAGATAAAAAGTTCTAGAAATCCCCTAGTTTAGCATTTACCATCAAGTGTTTTGCACACAGAAGCCTCTATAGCGTGAACCAAGGCCTTGCTTTTTAACCATTGGCTCTTGAAGTTTTGGAACTTTCTGCATAACTTTTTTCTGTTAATCAAATTTATAAAAATGAGATGGTGATTTGCAAAATAGCTTTTCATCCTGGGAAAGCAGCATGGCATTTGTTAGCTTTCCTGTCCAGGACATTTGATGAAGGAGCGAAACTGATCTCAAGCATGATTAATCAAGATTTCCAGAATCTTGAAAATTACTTTCTTTAAAGAGTTTTAAAATATTTTTTTAAAACATGGCGTACTTTTTACTTGCTATCTGCTTTTTTATCCTTGGTCTGATGTCTTCAGACTTTTCTCCAAAGATGGGAAGACAAAAAGCAGCTTTTGAAATATGAATTCAAACCAAGAATTTCCGTGTCACACGGCTCCAGCAGCAGAGGCTTCATGAGTAACATGTTTTGTGATATTCATGATAAAATCAGCTGTATTCCATCAAGCTTGGAGGTAATTCTCTTGGCTCCCACACTTGTGTGTCAATGTCATTAGGGTTTTACACTGTGCTGTAAATCATCTGGGCAGATATAATCAATGAAGATTCAGGAGAAAGGCATTTAAGGTGGTGGTTTGTCCACTGCTTTGAGTGCTATGTCTATCTTTTTTGTCCTCACAGTTTTCTTTGTTTCGGTTTTCTGAAGGTACATTTTGGAGAGGAGGGCATTTCTGTCTATCATACCTCTGAGTTAGGTGGACTGCCTGTGCATTTGTACAAAAGACATACCTGACAGCTTGACACTGTATGCTGTGATCCCAGGACAATAATGTACTCTTTTCTCAGTTCAGATTTCAAGACACCTTTGCTCATAATTCTGTCACCTCCACTAATCCTTGCTTTTGTTTTGTTGCCTATACCCTTTCCCCTGCAGGCTTAATTTGACCTTCAATAGTTCTGGCTCTTCCTCTCATGTTCATTTATTTGGTTATTTCTGGAACTTCTGTGTCTCTCGGCAGTTCACCCAGGGCTCTTGTGTTGACTGCCCCTTCCTCTTCCTCTTTAGCTCTTCTGTTTTCATTCTTCTTTTTCAGAGAAGTTGGTGTCTGTTTTAATTACAGAGGTTTCCTCCAGCTTCCTTCTATACACCCTGCTTACCTTTACATCCTATTAGTGTCTACGTAAGATGTTGCTTTACTCAGATTTATTGTCCACTTGACCAATACCATCTCCCTCAGGACTCCTAGTCATGGTCTCTGAAATCTTTCCTGTAAAGAAAGGTGCAGCAGGGTTGCTTTGTGCTACAGCTATTTCGAGGGACCTCAAAAAAGGGATCTCTGCTGTCCTTCTGACTGCAAGCAGAACTGTTGGAGGCAGGGATGGGGAATATTAGCCATTTTATGCTGTAATTTTTTAATTGAGTGTTTGCCTGCATCTGTCAAGTCAAGGCAGTTGGAGGTTGAGCAGGATCAGAAGAGGTTGCACTAAAACAGTCAAAGGAGGGGAACATTGTCATCTGTAGATGATCATCTCTAGATGTTATTGTGCCCAGCCCTGGGCTCCCCTGTAAAAGAGAGTCATGGACATACTGAACCAAGTAAGGAGCAAAGCCACAAAGATGATGAAAGGGCTGGAGCATCTTTCCTGTGAGGACAGACTGAGAGAGCTGGGACTATTCAGCCTGGAGAAGAGAAGGCCAGGGGTGACCACTTTGCTGTTTATAAATATCTCATGGGGGAAGTTAAGAAACTGGAGCCAGACATTCCTCAGAGTGCGCAGTGACAGGACAAGAGGCAATAAGTACAAACCGAAAGACAAGAAAGTTCATTTAAACATAAGTAAACACTTTTTTTACTGTGTGGGGTTTTGAGCACAGGAACAGGTCTCCTGGAGATGTTGTTGAGTCTCCATCTCCGGAGATATCCAAAACCCTGAGCAAGCTGGTCTAGCTCAGCAAGGGAGTTTGGCCACATGATCTCCAGTGGTGGCTACAGTCCCAGCCTTTCTGTGATATAGTAACATCTTAAAGCATCCTCACAGTGGGATTTATCACAGCAAAATCATCAAGGAATTTGGCTTGCAAGCACAAAGGGTTTCCAGATGAACCTTATTATATCTGCAAACGAAGTCCCTTTGCCCTGCTACCCTAATCTGCTGTTCAGATGTGTTTTAAATGATTCCTGCACATTTCTCCAGGGAATATCGAAGCCCTGTAAGCCACAGTAAGCCTTGTGGTGAGGACAGAAAAGGTCCACAGAGCTTTTGCAGAAATGTAGGGCTCCCTTCTGCATCCTTTTGAAAGCAGTCAAAGTGCTTGCTTGGTTGGTGATCTTGGTTTTTATTCAGTACCGTTATTGATAATGTTCCATTTGGCAATAACTTCACTGAGATACTTAACAAACTTAAAAAAAGTTTTGAATATAAAAGTTATATTATCAACAAAATCTGTGGTTTGAAAGAACTAAATAGGATTATGAAGATTATCTTTCTTTAACAATGCCTTAAATTTTTATCTCCTTATCCCTTCCTCATTGCTTTTTCTCTCAAGACATTACGGTTTATTGTGCTTCCACTAGGTACCTTGCATATGATTTACACACTGAATGACTCTGCTTTCAGAGCAAGGTGATGATATAATATCCCCATTTATATTCAGAGCAGTCAACACTTTCTAGCTCTCTGAATAATAAAACCACCTGCATTTAATATACATGGAAAAATGGGAAGGCAAATAGCAGATACGGCACAATCACATAAGTGTAATCAGATAAAATATCACAATATTATAGCAGGTCAGCATCTAGTAATGTCTTGAATTTTAAAAGACTGACAAACAGCATGGCCTAAAGCAATCAGGCATACCTCATTTGGAGCTACTTATCACAGATTTGATTGCTCTTCTCATATGTTTCTGGGAGATTAAGCATTCAGGCTTTCTTACTTTAATTATTCCTGTGCTGTGTCTCTTTAAGTGGGAAAACACTGGCTTTTTACCTTCTTCTCCCAGAGTAATAAAACAACAACAAATTACATAGTGGAAGAGGCAGCCCAGTTCAAGGGTTGCAGTAAACTAAGCCAAGCAGCCCTTCTGCAGTGTGTGTGTGCAGTTGCACATCCGTCTCTGTCCTGTGTTTCTGCAGTTGCTGCCAGAGCTGAGCTGCATCCCAACTGCTGGAGAACTAGTGGAATCAGAAAGGTTCTTCTGTCTTTCAAGTCCCATTTGAGAGCGCTGTGGAAGACTTCCTTTGTGCACCCCACTGCACTGAGGGGGATCCTGCAGTTATCACAACACATACAGTACAAATCAAGCCACATCACAGTACAACAGGTGTTCTGTGGAGGCAGAACATTGTCTTCTAGTTATTTCTATGTCTCTGTCAATACCAGGTCTTAGTTGTTAATGAATGTGCTGGAGTATCACCCAAAATTATGTTAGGAGCATGTTCCTCCCTCTTTCCTTCTCTCTTGCCTCCTCCCTGACCTTTTAATGGTATATTCTTTCATTTGGACAAACACTTCAGGTCCTGTTAGGATTGAGGATTATGTGCAACAAAATATAGCTGCAAGCTCTCTTGTACATCTAGGTCTAATGTAAGTATTAATTGTGAGGAGTTGTTCTAACTTCTTCTTTCTGATTTGGTGTTCCAGGTGATGCTACTGCTGGAAAGCATACACCTTGCCTTGCCACATCTTGGGTACAGGGAGTTCATTTGCTCCAGACTACTGAGCTTGTGATCAGGCTGTGCATGCTGCACATCGAAACACTGCATCAGGATGATGGAGCTAGGCTTTTTTCAGTGATGTCCAGTGACAAGACAAGGGGCAATGGATGTAAACTGGAGCATGGGAGGTTCCATGTTAACATCAGGAAGAACTTCTTTACTGTAAGAGTGACAGAGCACTGGAACAGGTTGCCCAGGGGGGTTGTGGAGTCTCCGACGTTGGAGATATTCAAGGCCCACCTGGACAAGTTCCTGTGTGAGGTACTCTAGGTTACCCTGCTCTTGCAGGGGGGTTGGACTAGATGATCTTTTGAGGTCCCTTCCAACCCTTGGGATTCTGTGGTTCTGTGATCTCCAGAGTGTACCAGGAGCTACAGGCTTGCACTTGAACTAGATATGATGCAGGTCTTCTTTTTCCTTTTTTATTTTAATTTTACATCACAGGACTCCGTGCTTACTGTAGCACCAAGGAAGTTTTTTAACTATAGCTGAAAAGATGCAGGACTAGAGCACCAAATGAAGAAAGGGAACAGCCTAAAGCCTTGCTCACACGTGAGATTAAATAATATTTCAGATGTTTTACATGTAACTATGAGACTGTTCAATCAGAGGATATCAGCATGATTTGTCAGTGTAAAATCTGAACCTTGGGCCCCAAGTATACAGTTAAGAGTAAGCTTCACAAGCTCTGGAAGAAATCATGTCCAAAGATGGGTGTGTACCTTGCAGGGCAACCTATGGAAGATCTACAAGTGCCTATGGAAGGTACTGCAAGTGCCTAGTAAAGACAAGGCACTTGTGATATCAGCATAGTTTAAGTGCTCATCTTAACTCATGAGTCTTCAATAAACAGCAACAAGTGTTACGGTTATATTGAGTTGACTTTTACGGGGAACTCTCTGGGCTTTATTTTGGCTCCCATGAACTAGATCACATGAAGTAAGAACACATGAAATTCACCAGTAGCTGTAGAACTAGAAAAGAGGCTTTCCCACCTTTGTTTCCTCTCCTGTTTTCTGGGTGTTAAGGGTGGAAAAACAGAATTTAGAAGCAAGACATAGCATAGTTCTTCCTGTGAAATCCTGCCCTATGGCTCCCTCTCTCGTTGAGAGGCTGCGTTTTGTTCTCCATTGCCTTGTGGAAAGTGAGCAGTGAACAGGGATGAAGCTCTACCCTCTCCCTCATCTGCTGGTGTACACATACAGTATCAGCTAGAAAGGAAGGAGTAACAGAACTAAACACAAGATCCAGAGAGTTCCAGAAACAGGCACTCACAGAGCTTGATGTGTCCTATTCAAAACCAATTCATCTATACCTAAAAAACAAAAATGCATGGAAGGCATGACCAAAACACTTGCATCTAATCAGGAGGAAAGCAAGGGAAAAAGAATTGAATGTATAAATGTTGCTTCCTGTCATATGTTTATTTTGTGAAACACAAGTATAGACTTTTTTTCTTTCTTTTTCAAATAACACAGAATTCTTTAATATGGAGAAGGAGACTCAAAGTGTTCCTGTTATTACATTCACTGTTATGAGTGTAATATTCTTGTACTGCTTCATTACTGCAGGTGATAAGTGACCAAATATATTAGAGATCCATTTTGTACAAGGAAAATGAGGGATGATTTGTCATGAGTTCTTTCTTCATATTGATGTGTAGTATTAAGCTGAAATATGAACTTTTGTCTTCCACTCCTGTGGAAGATTCCTGTTCTATTTCTTTTTCTCTTGTCCTCACACCTTTATTAAGCTCCTTTGGTTTTCAGTGTTAGTTTATGATGATACTGTCAATTGTAGGTCAGTGTTGTTGATTGCATTTCAGCTGGCCTGAAGTGCAGATGAATTAGTTTTGGGGGACTAAAGTTACTGCTGTTCTTGTCCACAGCTTGTTGTTTGGTGAAGTCCTGGCCACAGTGAAATAAGACATAAATCTTTCTGTTTTTTACTGCAGACAAGACTGTATGCGAAATGTGTGTCTGCACACATTACCAGTGTAATGTGGTTTTAGAAAGGTGGCCCAATGAGTATTTCAGGGACCTTGCCTCTAGAGCTGTTTTATGCCTGCTTTGGGGGAGATGAAGGGTGAAGCATTTTGATCTCTAACAAATAAGAATTTTTTATTTTAACTTTTTTTATTTATTTTTTATTTGTGTATAGAGGGTGGAAAGGGACTCAAACTCAGTCAAACTCCACCAATATTTTTTGTGTTTCTCAGACATATATGGAATTTCTCCCCTTCCCTGGGAGTTTCTCTTTTGCCTGTCCTTTACATGTTGAGAAAATGAAATGTACAGTTAGTTTTACACAGAGCTCAGGGCTAGCCCTAGGTCATGATTCAGGGTCCAGCAGGACCAGTCATGGAGGAAAGTTCCACAGTGGGACAAGAATCTGATCATTGACTTTCCAAAGGGATGGGACATGAGAGACTTTCATGCAGCATCTAAAACCAGCCTTATCCTTCATCCACTGTTGGATGCTCTCTATCACTGCACAGTCAGGCAGAAATCCTTTTTGAACTCTACTTGGAGTATGAATGGTTCAGCCCTTTTCAGTAGGAGCCATCTAACAATTTAAACTCAACTTCAGATCAGCTTTATAAGAACCTCTAACACATTTTCTTCCTCAAGCTAAGTCATAACAACTAATAATCAACAGAAAGATGCTACAACTTTTCAGATTCAAGTCACCAACGCTGTCTGGTTGGGCTTGGGGGTTTCCCCTGAATGCACTGCTGTCCACCAGCTGTAGGTTCATTAACTCTGTCATAGCCTCAGATTGAACTGTCTCAGTCCACTGGAATTGCTGCTCATTGAAGACCACAGGTAAAAGGGCAGATTCTCTCTTTTTCTCTTGCTTTTTTAGGAAGGAATTCCAACTTCCTTCATTATGCTAGGAAGGTACATACCTCTACATGGATTGTAATACTTATACATGTAGATTTCATGTCTCAGGTTTCTGCTAAAAATAGTGCTGAACTCTAGGCCTCTTTTTACAGACATGGAAAGCATCTCTTCTCTCTCATAGCATGGAGAGTTGTTGCAAACCTATTGGATATCTTACATGCAACTTCATAGGATTTGAGCCTAAATACTTCAGCTGCAGAGAATTTCAGGTTACAGATATGATTTGCTTTGAAAACAACTTGCAGGAGCAAACTTTTCCCCTTGTGAAATTCTGAACCCATATCCTCCTCTTCCATCTCTTCCTCAGATGATGGCTTTCTTTCTTCTTTGTCTTTGGCTTGTGATGTGGAGTATTATCCACATGAATATGTGCAAAATGAGTGTGGTTTGGTGTGCTAAGAAGTGGGATTTATCTGCACCTCTTGGATAAATAACTTCCTCCAGTGTCAGAGAAGGGTGAGGTACAGAAACTTGACAAGGAACAGAGATGAAGAATTATAGCCCATAAGAAATTGTCACTCATTTTAGAGAGAGTAAAAGTGACAAAAAAGATCAGCTTTTGCCCACACACCTACAAATCGCCCCCTGCCCCTCTCTTGCTCACATTCACTCTTAGGGAGCTGTTTCTTGATTTGTTACTTAAAAAAGCTTCAATTTGACTTCATCACTTGAAAGGGATTTATTCCTTATTTTTATTTTTTAATGTGTGTAGATAAGGTCTCAAGCAGTCCAGAAGATACTGCAGCCCACAGGTGAAATATCAGAAGAGGGAATTCCACATCCAAATGTCAAAAGAGCTATGACTCCATACACAACCAAAACCCCCCCATCAGTGTCCTCCCAAAAGCTAAAATGGAGTATGACCCTCCACCACCCCAGCTTTCAACAGAGAAATTGGGAAACACAGTTAATATTCATTATGCTTCTTTATGCACACTGATATGTTGTTAGATTGTCAGTTTGCAGTCTGGGGGGAATATGGAGTCATTATGGCATAGGAATGCCTATATTACCATTAGTATGAATCACTCAGGTTTGCAGGGGAGAAAAAATAAACTCCTTTGCTTACTTGCCATTTCACAGCTGCCACTGATACTTTGCAACAAAAGTGTGACTGAACTGTTTGCAGCTGTTCTGAATCCAGATTGAGAACTCCTGGTACTGAAAAATAGTTAGCACTTCTGCTGAGTTCAGATAGCTAATTTTCATTATTAACAGAGGTTGAAAAGCAGTTGATAATGCGCACTAGATGTACAGTAACTTCTGCCTCTGACTGGTGATGAAATCCATTTTTCAGTTAGTAGGAAATCTTTCATTTCAAAGGAGCTGAGATACGGTTTTTGAAATGTTACAATAGCTCTCATGAATTGTATTTGGGAAAGTAGTATTGGCAAATAGCTAAGTAGGCTAAATAATGAGAAAGACAACATATTTTTAAATTAATCAATGTTATGGCTTGTCTTGTCTTTGTTCCTATTCAAAATTAGCAATGAAAGATACTGCAACCCTACTAATTTCTTACTAGGCTGATAGGCACAGCTGAGCATGCAGCAAAGAATGATATAAATGAGTACATTTATGCTAATTTAGTGTAAACCTACAAATCATGTTGGGGATGATGTAGCAAGATGGAGAGAGAAGACACAGGTCAAAGTCAGAACCCTATATATCAACTTTTTGTCATTTTTCTTCAAACCTTAGTGACACTGGAATCAAATTCTAAAATAACTGCATTTTTTCTTACACAAAGATAGCTGAACCACATCTATGCCCCATGTTGCAGAACTATAAACCTTCTTTAAGTTTCTGTTGTGAATTGAGCCTCAGTTCCTGAGAATTTTTGCATCCCTAATTCAAGGCATGTCTTGCGGTGTCACAGTACGAAAGGGTATGCTAATGGGAAAACAAAATCACATAATTGATTGAAATTGTGAACATACTTGTTTTGGCTTTCATACTGCCTTTGT
Source organism: Melopsittacus undulatus (assembly GCF_012275295.1). Taxonomy (NCBI): domain Eukaryota; kingdom Metazoa; phylum Chordata; class Aves; order Psittaciformes; family Psittaculidae; genus Melopsittacus; species Melopsittacus undulatus. The sequence goes on along the minus strand of NC_047557.1, from coordinate 58,124,066 downwards.
GTGTCTGCTTTTTTCCAAATTCTTCCTCTCAACACTTAGCAAGAATGTTTAGAGAGGTAAAGGTATTTTAGTTAATCTTGGAGAACTGCAGCAACAGGCTAGGAAAATGAAGTCTGAAGCCTTGTTTGTTGAGAAAGTGAAGGGGTTAATTGCATCAGCCTAGATTAATGAACAAACCTTTATTTCATAAAAATTCTTCTGTTTCAAACTAATTTTTTTTTTCCTCTCAATATATTTTTCAAAGTACAATGGGGGGGAGGAGAAAATAATTTCAGCAGAGAGGAGTAGAGGAATAAAATTAAGAACAATGCATCAAATATTCCTGGGTCCTGGTTAGGTCACGATGGACATGAAGTTGACCATGATCCAGCAATGTGCCCTTGTGATAAAGGTGGCCAACAGCATCCTAAGCTGCACTGGGAGAACTGAAGCCAGCAGGTTAACAAAGGATGATACTTCTATGCTTTGGAGTCCTGGCTCCATTTCTCAACTCCTCAGATATACTGGAATGACTCCAGAGAAGGGCCGCAAAATGATGAAAATACAGAAGCGCCTGTAAAGCAGGGAGAGACTGAAAGAGCTGTGACTGTTCAGAAGTGAAAGCTCAAGGGTATCTTTTCCATTGTATAAATATCTGATGGAGGAGCATAGGGGTTGGAGCCAGACTCTTCTCAGTCATGCCCAATGACAGGACAAGAGGCAATGCACAGAGAGTGTAATAATAGAAAGCCCATTTAAATAGAATACAAAACTTTTTTTACCATGAGGGTGTTAGAAGACTGGAGAAGGCTTCCAAGAAAGATTAGATTATCTCTGTCCCTCGAGATGTTGAAAACCTGACTGTACACAATGCTGGATGCTCTGCTGTAGCTGACCCTGTTCGGAGCTGGAAAAGTTGGACTAGATGAGCTCCAGATGTGTCCCCAGTCTCAGACACTTTGTGATTCTGTGATTCTTGACAGTATAATCCACTTCTGACCTATTAAAAAGAAGTGAATGATTGAATCTTGATTTTAATTTTTAATTAAAATAAATTATGTACAGCAAAACTCTCCAAATCCTAATAGTCAAAAAAACTCCAAAAATCCTAATAGTAAAATTTGTTTTGGAACTGAGGGCAATTTCTTAACAGAAAAAAAGTTCTAGAAAGATGTATATATTTCTGAATTCCTGAAATTTCCATGATAAATAGAGATCAAGCACATATGCAAATAAACAGCTTTAAAGAACATGTTCAAAACAACATCTATTTTTAACTAGATTCATGAAGCTTGTGTTTAACTGGCGATTTCAGGGAGTCTGAAGTTAAAGCTGATTTTACCTTTCACTCTGGGGAGTGTAAGCAACCATCAGTGGCATTATGTAGCTGTCATTTCATTCAGTTATTTAAGAAGAAAACGTAAACATTCACTATTTAGCACTTATGTTCTGTTTTGTGAGTATTTTATTCTTTTGAAAGCCAATTCAAGCCAATTCAACCCCGAAGTTTGTTTTCAACACATTTGGGTTGCAGGGACACTATAAGCACCTCTATAATTTTCTTTTATTTTGATTTATTTTATTCCAGTTTTTCATAGCACTGAACTTAAGATCAGGTCAGCTAGACAGAATGTGTATCTGGAAACTGATTTTGGATGAAAATGCTTCCAGTGGATGCAATACACCCCCACCCCCATGCTTCATCCACAGGGTATTTCTCTTGTTCAAGCAACCTTCCCTGCAGCAAGATCTTTTGTTTTTTTGGTTTTACAGCATGCAGCGCAAACGTAGCAGGTCCATTATGCAGAATGTGAAACACAGCCACTGAGAAAGCAATGAATTAACCTTATAATCACTGTGAATTAGCTGGAATACAAGGTAATTTGAAAATTTCTTATGTGGGTAACTCTCCAAAAGCATTTTCCCTTTAGTGCTTCCTTTCACACTTTTAATTCTACCTCAAGGGAAAAGTGTCTGATCCTGGATGAATATCATATGATTCTATGATTAAAGTATTCTACTATATATTTATCTTCAATTTTCATTCAATCCATCCTGACATTTTTTTTTAATCTTTTTTTTTTGACAGTGTAAGGGCCTATAAGATGGAGACCAAAATTCTGCCTCTCATATTAAAAAGTGACTAATTCCATGAAGATTGTTGCTGGTCTAAAGTGCCACAGAAGAAGGTGTGTCCCAGGAATAATCTCCATAATAGACCTGTGATACAGCCTTAGGTAGTAATATGATAGTGTTTTTGCTTCTATCCCTTTTCTGACCCCTGTAGGAGATTTGGGTTCATAGTGAGTTTCTCTCAAGAGCTATGTCCTGTATTCAGCAAGGTGCAGACCCTTTGTTTCATGCAGGTTTTCTGATTATAGAGATGTTACTAATGAAGGTGAAGATCAGCAGCCACATGTATGTAAGTGCTTTATTTCAGCTGTGGTGAAACACGACAGTGTTTATGACACCTGTTGTAAAGCTCCTTGGGAGTATAGTCATTAAATGCAGTCATTCTGATCCTGTTTTGTCTATTATTTGTATCCTCTCATTCCAGGTGACAGAATAATTTTTTTAAAGTACACGCCATTTGAGCTGGTTGAGTGGAGAACTGTGAAAGACTTTAATAAATTATAGGTGGATTTATTAATTCTGCTCAGGGCCATGCTAACAGTGCTGAAGCGAAGGGAAATTGAACTTGTCCTTTTAGATGGGAGAGCACCACTAGTTTAAAAAAAATAAAATTAAAAAAAAAAAGAGAGAACATTAAAGTCAGCTCTATTTCAGCACCATCTCAATTTCAAGGTTAGAAAACTTAATTTTCTTATCTAGTGAACATCTATAGCTACCCTCATCTTCAGCAGCAGCAGCCTTTTAACAGACTAAAACAGCAGAGAAAGGAATGGTGTGAAGGGCCTGACCAAAAGATAATAGAAAATGATGTCCTGAATATTGCAAAGCAGCACACAGTTTCTTAAAACACATTATTCTGAAACCTTCTGAAGTAATAATGTTCTACTTAGAAAATAATCAGAGTACACGAGTTGTGAGGGACCAAAGTGAAAACCTCATATCCCCTCACCAAAGTGTCTGTTGAATTTGAACACTAATGTTGCACTTTGCTTGGAGCAGTGAATTAGATGAGATATAGAATCTGAGGTGCTTTTTCTAAGGTGTATACTAGGCAATTTATTTTCATTTACATGAGGTTTTCTATGTGAGAAACTGTAAAATTCATTAAGCTGTTGAATAGAGACAATTTCCATCTGATCTGCTGCAAAATAGAAATGTTGAAATGAATTTATACATACGTATGTATCTATCAATCTATCTGTATACCTACCTAACTGCTTTCTTACGTGTGTGAACATATATAAGATAATCCATTTAGTGTAGTCAAGTAGTAGAATTAAGTTAATGGGTCTTGCTTTTGTTTTTGTTTTTTTTTGTTTGTTTTGTTGTGGTTTTTTAATTATTATTATTTATTTATTTTTATTTTTTTATTCCCAGTGGTATGTGAATGTTTGAAGGTTGGGGTTTTTTTGTTGTTGTTGTCGGGTTTTTTGTGTTTTTGTTTGTTTGTTTGTTTTGGTTTTGTTTGGTTTGATTTTCTGTTGGTTTTCTTTTCCCGCAACTGATGATGACTGAATGTCAGAATGACTGAAGTTACTAAGAAATGAAAACCTGCCCCAGGGTAATCTCATTGCAGGATTGGGAAGGCAGTCAGAAAAGTCCTTTACATTTGGTTCTGAAACACACTTTACCAAAGGTAGCAAAAGCTAATTCTCCTTTTTTTTTTTTTTTAAAGCATTTCATTGTTATATTAATTATATTTGTTTAGCTGAATTTTACAGCAGGAAGCAGCTAGGGAGCAGTGTGCCTTTGTAAAATAAAGTAAAGTAAGTAGGTGGTAAACAGATTAATAGAGAACATTGCCTGTGGGAAAATGAGACTGTAACAAAGCCTGTGTTTAAAATGGCTGGAAAGGTTAAGCCACAGAGATCAAATCAAAATTGTGAAACTTCTTTAGGGTTCAGGGTACAGAATTTGTATTATGGAGGTGGGCTTTCCTCTATTAAGACACATCATTTATTTAACTGGGTTAGAAAACACAGTCAGTGAGATTTTTGAACTTATTTTATAATTGTACTTAGTCTTGATGAAAGACTAGCAGTAAAACTCTTTAAGCCACACATTAATCCCATGGATACTGCTATAAATTAAAAAAAAAGCCAAAAATGCCATTAGTTTCATTGTATTACTTTGAATTAACATCAGAAAGAGTGGAATCTGACCTGCCATTCTATCTAGTGCTCTTCTTTCCTTCAGAGAAACTAAACATGAAATTGACTTTGAATTTGTCTGAGTATTGTTTATCTATAGAATCAATAGACATTTTTAAGTCAGGATCTCTGTGTAAATAAGATGTGTGCTGATATAATTTAAAATTAGTCTGAAAATGTGTTTAAGTTACTAATATTTACTGAAGAAAACTAGGGGCAAAATTTAAAACCCCTATTTCTTGTAGAACTGAAAGTCTAAATTCTTGTGCAAATCTGCAAATTGGACCTTGCCTTTAAAAAAGTAAGTAAGAGAAGTATTTTCCAACATCACAGGTTAAAAATTAGTTATGGTTTCCACAGGGGGGAAAAAAAATAATAAAGCTACTTCGGTTTTAAAATTCAGCAGGTAGAAACTCTGTGATCATACAAGGCTATGCTATGTGCCGGTGCATGTTTTTCTCAGTTAGAAATGGTCATATTCTACTGGATATAGTGGAGCTACCAGTGGAGCTATTCTGATTTATGATTATATAAGAATATGGCATGCCCGTTTTTTCTTCTTTTACTAGAAAAGGCAAGAAGTACTTTTTTCTTATTAAGGAAATGCCACAGGTTATTCAGCTAACATCAGAAGTGAATAAAACCAGACCTCATCTTTAATTAATGAATTCTGCCTTAATGTGATCATTATAGGTTGATGTCATTCACCTAGAAGCTATCTCCTAACCTAATAACACCAGGAAGAATGAGCTGGCATGACATTCTTCTTTGGATGCTAGGATATACCTACAGGGTACTCTCTTAACTTTTTTTTCTTTTTAACATGTAATAGAATGTAACATTTTGGAATGAGAAAAGCACACAACTCGTTTGTAATAAAATTACTACCCTTGATTGGGTAGAAAGTATTAGTTTCTGATGCAGCATATAATGATTTAAAACCTGTCACTCAAATATTAGAAACTGTGTCTCTCTAAAAGGCAAATAACTTGTTGAAAGCCTCTGGATAGTGTTGAAACAAGCTGTGTTATCTGGGTTATGTTTTGGACCATATGTTTCAGTTGTTACAGTCCTTTGATTTAAATTCACTTGTGTGGAGTTCTTTTCACTGGATCACAAACTTGTTTTTTTTGAAGTTGGTTAGTTTGATGTGGAGATGTGAAGAAAACCATTTCCAGTTCTAGATGACCTTTGACAGAGTTGTTTGGAGTCTGGTTCAGCTCCCGCTGTATTTAATGACATAAACTCTCCCTGACTGATGCAATAGGATGAAGAAGCATATAGCATCCAGTCCTTCTGTCTGTCAAGTGCTTCAAATTAGTACTAAGTGACCTTACCCTCTGTTACTGTGAATCAGAGTTAAACATGATTATTTGCTAAATGTATTAGTGACTTCCTAGTACCTACTGTGGTGAGTTATAACATACACAGATTTTTTTGCTGCTCCCCTGCATGGTAGTGAATACCCTTTTAGATGCATTGTAGCACGAGACGTAGAGCTGACAGACATGTCAGATGTAACCACAACAGAGAAATGGGAATAAAAATTGTACACAACATGCTGAACTGCCAAGCCAGACAGCACTGGTAAAAGGAATGATGCATTGTCTTAAACATCTTTTCTTGAGGTAATATAAATGGGCCCAATGTTTCTAAGCTGACTCTAACTTTATGTTGCGATAAATCAGTGCAAAACTGAAGTAACACGTAGGGATGTCCTTTGTTTTGAGCCTCAGCATATATTAGACCTAACAACAAATTGTCACTCAGTGTAACAACAACTAGTATATTGCCAGCTTTGCGCTTATTTTGGTAGGTGTTATGATGACTCAGAATAAAAAAAAAATCTGTGGTGAAGGGTTTTCAAGCCAATCTTAAGATAAGGCAGCAGCACAAAGGATATACTACAAAAATGCTCACTGGACTGTAAAACTGGGGTTGGCAGAACTTGGGATTGTTATACTACATGCTTCCTCATGCTTCTTCCCACAGACAGCTCTCCCAAGAACTCCTTTTCCCTGTTCTGCTAGATTTCATACACTGCTTTTGTTGCTTTTGTGTTTTTAGGTTATAGGCACATCACAGTTTTGTACGCAAAGAGTAAAGACCAGTCCCAGATACCTAATTTGAAAGTAATAGGCTTCATGCATTTCCATCACTGGACCTACCTAATGTGCACACATATGGCTAGTTGACTAGTATCATTTTGTATGCGTGAATGCCTTCAAGAGTCCAGTTTGGCCTGACAAACCCAGAGGACCCTGGTCCTTTTGTGGGATTATCATAATGTGTAGAGAGCTGCAGTAGGCTAGGGCAGAATATCATACTGCCCTATGAGAGGAGCAATTTGTGCGTGCAGTGGCCATTTCTGGGCACTGTGCCTGACATACAGAAGCCTGGTACAGTCCATCCTCAACCCCTAAGTGGTGACAAAGCAATGAATCAACAATCAAAAAATATTCTGCTGCCAGTGCTGTTGAGGTTGGTAGGTTTGGAGAATTACCCCTTCAGGCAAAACTGATAAATGAGGACTTGACAGAGGACTTGAGCAAAGGACAAATATCTCCATCCTTTCTTTTCAAAGGAAACACAACCTGTTTAGAGCTGACTCTCCTGCTCCACATGAATATGATGTCACTGGAATGGATAAAAGTTGTATTTACACTGGAAGATTAGAATGTAGAACCTGATGATATAAGGACAGAGCTGTACAGATGGAGGAATTACATTCTGCTCTTGTATGACTGGGACATGCGAGTGCACAGGTGTGTGCGTCTCAGCCTAAGTGCATGTGAATCTTGAGCCTTTGAGCCACTTCTGCAGACCTTGTGAGGCTGAGAAATACTTCTCAGATATTCAAAGGAATTTATTCACATGTAAATGGAGTAGGGGGACTTGCACTGAAAAGTGATCCGGTTGCAGGCCAGAAATTTTAACGTCCTTCATCTTTCAGCTATTGCCTGAACCACACATACAAAAAAAAACTACACTGAAAGCAGGAAAAAAAGGGATAATATAGCACAGAGTGTAGGTAGCTAACTACTAGCTAATCTCCCCTGAATCCTCTTTTCTGAGATTCATTCATTTGTTTTGTCCCTTCTTGACATTAAAGTTGCCTTAAGAGAAGTGTGCAGAGTGCATATTGTGCTTGTCATTATCTGCTTGCTTCACTATGAGTTAGGGATAGAAGAACCTGAGGCTGTTCAGAAAAAAAGGATGCTTAGCTAAATTTTCAGGTTGTCTCTTTTAATGCTCTGGAAGCTCAAAAGCTTTTAGTTGTGAGGGGAGGCTCTGAATGCCATGGAGAGACTGGCAATCATGGAAGTATATATGGCAGGGAAAGTCAGTGTTTGCCCCATTGGCTTGTTTAAGGTGTATTTTGAAAATTAAGATTTGCCTATTAATCTCTCATGCTTTCTGTGAGCTGTTGGCAGTGTTGCTTCCTGGAAGCTGCAGACTCTTTTGCTCTCTCTGTGATTATGTTCAAAGCAAACTAAAAGGAAGAAGCACTGGTTTGAACACCACACCACTTCAGGCAAAATCACTGCATATTTGTCTGAAATGAAATGTGAATGTAGGTTTGTCTGCAAAGGCTATGTAAATGTACTAGATGCACAGTGTCAACCAAGAAGACTGGCTACTCACTATGCTCTCATATTTTCAATATTTCTACTTGGAATGAAGGGCAAAATCAGGGTTGTAACCCTTATATGAAGATAGCTGTAGCTGGATCAAATGCAGTATTTACAGCTTTCTGTATTACTGCTTGTTTCACAGTACCAGCTTTCAACCTGATCAGAGTGACCTTCTGTCCAAAGCTTTTCACTATCACTGCCACTGAAAAAACTTGCCTCATCAACCAGGGACAAAAAGCGATCTCCGCTCTGCTCAGATGCACCTGAAAGGCTGTGAATATGAGAAATTCCAGATTCAAACATAATCCCGAAATACCTGAACTCAGCTGAGAAATTCAGTGCTTGCTGAAATGATCATAATGTCATATTGCTTTAGTAGGGTCAGGATTCAGTGCATCTGGCTTTGATATACTTACTATGTTTTGGAGGCTTGCAGCTGGATAGTTTGGGTCTAAGCATTCTTTGCTAGCAGGACTAAAATTGTTCTCTGTCATTTGTTAATTAATGTTGACACTATGCTTTGTTTTAATACAACAATATGCCAAGAGTGCACTCTAAACAAAAAAACATAGTTAGGTGTTCTGGAGGCTTCTCAGCTAAACTGAAATGGAAGTACTATGGTTTAATTTGGTCAGTATTGTACAGAATTGTTGGAATAGGAACCTATATTCAACTTGCTCTTCATGGGCGAAGTAGGATAAACTTTTCCTCAAATGAGTGTGGAAAAGGATCTTTGTTCTTTAAGAGTATTCATCCCAGCTTAATTACATGGGGGGAGGACCTCTTTTAATTAGGGACCATGCAGATCAGGTTGTTCAGCTGAGATATTAATGGATGCAAATTTTACTTATGGTGCACCTACCTGCTTAGGATCTCTTGGTTACCCACATTTGCAGGCATCTGCTTGAGTGGCATGTTGCCCACTTTCAAGTAGGTCAAGTTCTTGCCGTAAAGCATAATAACCAAGGAAACCTGCCTTATGTGTACAGTTTGCATAATGCTTCAGGAAACTCATCTCCAGAAATAAGATTTATAGTGATGCTTCTGCCAGTTCCCATATGCTTTCTTATACTTGAGTATGTCTCTTGACATTTAAAGTTATACCTCTATAGCCAAAAGAGACCCAAAACAGACCCATAAAGAAGTTCTGTCAAAAGTGTTTTACTGTAATTGGAAACTGTTTTGAAAAATGATGTGGATCACTGAAGGTACTAAAGTGTATATCAGAAGGCAGATCTATCTATAGGCATCCAACAGTACATGCAAAAGTAGCTCCGCAGCCAGGCACAACAGTAGCACTGCTTTCAGTGGATGTTGACTACTTTATCTGTTAAAATATGTGAAGGTATTTAGGAAGCCCTATATGAGAATGCCATGGAAAATGGCAAGAACAAAACAGAAAGAGCTCAGAAAGCAGATCTTTATAAAATAAATAGTAATTCGTTAACTCTGCTTGTTGTAGCTATGCTGGAAGACATTGAACAGAGAAGGGAAAGACATATTTCCCACCTTATTCAGAGGCATGCTTACATGGTGTGTGTGTATTGAAGCTGAATTAAATCCTGACTTTTACTAGCATAAAAGGACTGGTAAATCCGTTAGCTCTGACAACAGAATGAGACTGGAACAGGTTGCCCAGGGGGGTTGTGGAGTCTCCTACATTGGAGATATTCAAGGCCCGCCTGGACAAGTTCCTGTGTGATGTACTCTAGGTTACCCTGCTCTTGCAGGGGGGTTGGACTAGATAATCTTTCAAGGTCCCTTCCAACCCTTGGGATTCTGTGATTCTGTGAGAGATATTTGACTTTAAAAATGTTCAGAGTTCATCAACAAAAGTCTGTTCCAGGCATATTTTTCCCCCCCCTGCACTAGTCAAACCCTAAGACTTTAAAATCTTTTAAATACATGGAATTTTACCAAAGTTCTGTTTTTTAGCACTCAACCCTGCCAGTTCGAGACTAAACCACTGCCTTGGAGACATGGTTCATATCTGTTTTGCCTATTTTGGGGCTGAGAGTTTTTCCTTTACCCCCCAATATGCAATTGCCTGTCATACTGACAGATTTTTTTTCTCTGTGTGTGGAAAAACTGGCCCGCATAAAGTGTTTAGGCTTCCAGTGAATGCTGTGCACTCAGACCTCTCTTGAACAATTCAGTGCAATCCCCATAGCTGGATCCAGTTTCCCTTAAGGAATCAGCAAGACTACTGAGTTGAGAGTTGAAGAGATGGAAAAGATGCACATTTTCTGATGATCTTGCTCCTGCACATTCAAGAGTGCTGGCTCAGAGGCTTCATAAGCCCTACCAGGCCCATACTTGTATACATGCAGATGTACAAACTCACACAAACCCTGAAATTCCGATGGATGGCACACAATTATCTTTTGTTCTGCTCAGGCTTTTTTTTTTTTTTTTTTTTTTTTCTTAAGACTAGTGTATTTCCACCTGTGGACAGTCAAAATATCTTACTACACATGAAGCCTTTTAAAAATATTATCAATGTGGGATGCATTTGTTGCATTTGGTATTAATTTTATTACCTGGGTGACACATTAGATTTATTTTATTTTATTTCTTAAAATTATTTCCTCTGTAATGATGTATTTACTCTCTCTACTGTGGGGACAAACCTTTTACCTCTTTCATAATTAAGTTCAAGTAGTGCTAGCAAAGCTATATTATAAAGTCCTATTTAACTACGAAAAATTACGGTATTCTACTGAAACTACTTCATAATTAGCAGGCAACCAGCAGAGAATTGGTTGCATGCCAGTGTGTTGGCTTGATTTTCACAGGTACCAGAGCCCCTCTGTGTTGTTTGGATAGCAAAAATTTCAGCTGCAATTGAGACTGAAAGAGCTGTGGTTGTGTGAGTTGTTCTTTTCCTATGTATTGCAACTATCTGCCACTGATTTTTTGGGAAGATTGGCATAGAATCTTTTTACAATGTGATTTACAGTGTGAGAATTTACGTAAGTTTGTTATATTTTATTACTTCACACATCTCACCAATGTCTTAAACTGGCCTTGTTTGTTTACATTGTGTATACATTGTATACATAAAGTTGCATGGACTTCCATAAGGCATAGATTTAAAGAATAATTTTTTTTAAGTGTTCTTATCTGAACTGATAAAATATTGTTTAACTCATGAAAGGAGAACCCGACATTAGAGTATTTAGCAGACATATGAACTCTGTCCAGTTTTCTTGTACTGAATACTGACCCTTAAACCCAAAGAGTATGTTTTAGAATATTAATGTTGTTAATAATCAAAATCATCAATATCAACATCATTCTTGGGGATGATGTTCTAGCAGGTCCATCTATCTGATACATTTCTGCCATAACAACACAATTTCTGCCAGGTTTTGTGTGCCTGCCATATACTTGCAGCTGCCAAAACCTTTCTCTAGTATCCAGTATTTTCTAAGATGTATGCAATGAAAGCTTCTTCACGCTTACATTGTTGCTGCTGTTAAATGTAGGGGCAGTGTAACATCTTTGCCACGTCTGGCTTACTGTTTCTCCTCTGTTCTTATTCCGCTATGCTTTTAACTTCTTTCTGTTCTTTGATTACTCCCTAGTCAGGCTTTCACAGGGGGCAGTTGGACTGGGGCTTGTTTGGTATCCTCTAAAGCCACCACACTATGCTGGTGGTGTTTCACCAGTTCCTTGAAAGTATGATGACCATAGCACTTCAAACTTTAATGAAACAAACACATTGATGTCACCCAAAATAGATGCATAAGAAGTCTGCAACAGAAACATCTCTTTTAGGGTGGGAGGAAGAAAATAGTGCAGGGAATAGATCTAGGAGTGGGACATCTCCCAGATCCATGCTTTCCTGTTGTACCTTTATGCTTGGTTTCCTCTGCTGTAAAACAGGCAGAGTTTCAATGGATTTCTGCAGAAATCATAAGTCACATATAATATTTTCATTCCATGGAATAAGGCAGTAATTAAGTGAACTCTTTCTAGAACAAAGTAGCTGCATGAGTGGTTGTTATTTTCCCATGCAGCAGGGTTTTAAGGAGGCAAAAGTCCATCCACAATAGTATGTGACAGAGTATTAACTTTCTGTCCAGAGGGCATGCAAATAATATGGTTATTTAGTGGAATGAGTTCACTTTTTAATGGAAAGTAATGCATTTCAGAGAAACTATCACATATAATTTGGTACAATTGAACTTCATCTTTAACCTTTTAATATGATTTATGTGATTAGGTCACCAGAGGAAGTGGTTTCGGAAAGCATGATTAAACACTTTAAGGAAAAAATTTCTATCTTCAAGCACCTTGGGTAACTGTGCTTTTCAAGTGTTTGTCCTTCTTCATCAGCCTGGCTGCATCAAAATGTAGAAACACATCATTTGAAATGCTATTTTGTTTTTTTAATATAAAACCAGAAGAGAACAACTGAAGCTCAAATGAATTATTATTATTCTGATACTGAATTTCTTCAGGTTTTACTGCATGATTTGAGTTTCAGTATCTGCTTAGGACATTGTTACTCATTGTAAGCATAGCATAATACATGTAATTTCTGTGCAGTTCTTCTGCTGCAACTTACCATTTTGAAACTAGTATCTGAAATTATAGCCAGTATATAATGCCTGGAGAAACATAGACATGAAGGCACAGTTCAGAAAGATGTAATTTTTTAATCAGCTTGAATTCCCTGCTTAATACTTTTATCTCTGTAATGAACCTGCCTTTCTGAAGAGGATTCTATGATGTCCAAACATGTCCTGCCTTGTTTGGTTCCTGTCATCAATGCCAATGGACAGTGGGAGCTACAAGCTGTTCCAGTGGTGAGTAGGTTGTGACCTATCGAAGTTCACCAGGTCACTGAACAGTGATTAACATTTAAAATGTATGCAAACTAGTCTCCTAATTAAAGTTCAGTAATGCAAGGCTTTGAACCTGTTCATTGCCTTTGGAGATAATCAGAGAAGAGAAGCAGGGTGTTTATCAGCAGAGGTCATTACCATAAACGGCCAAGCTCAGCATATCCCCATTCTGCATCTTCACTATATTAGCCAGTCTTGAACAGAGACAGAGACAGGTAACAGAATATGGGTGTGAACTGGAAATATACAAATTTGCTGCAACTTGTTTCCATTTGACACTTAGAATTTGTTCCTTATAACTGAGGGATCTGTATGCAGCAAATGCAAATATTCCTCTACAGTTTGCAGAATCTGCCACTGTTGAACTCAAGTCAAATCACTGAAACCTCAGCTCTAATCTAGCACATCTAGCCTGCTTATCTGTACTTCTTTGCATTATTTCTATCCAGCTAATCTCTTCCTCTCTTTCAATATCTGTGTGCAGTCAACATCACATAAGCTTTCCTCTTCTGCTAACGCTGGAGAAGGAATATTAGTCTGGGGGAGAGTATTTGCAGGAAATTGAGGAAGATGGACAGAGCTACGTTTATAGCATCTGTTCTGTAGTGTTAAATTCATATTATTAGTATTTCTTACTTTTTGTTATCCCTGAGAGGTTGCCAGTAACCTTATTCTCTTGTGTGTGCATGTATGCGAAGACAAAGATTAGCTCCAAAATCAAAACTTAAAGTTGAATTGTTCATGTAATCATACAGTATAACAGAAATTGAGGTGTAATGATTTGTAAAGGGTCATGTCTGTCTGATTCAGCATTTGCATTGAAATAAAAATTGTTTCTATGTCACATTGCTGTGAAGCTTATGAAGAACAAATTCCTGCATGGTACTGAGGATCATTGCTACACAATTAACTCAAAACCATCTCTGGGTATTTATCAGTTAAAGAGAATGAATGTTTTTTTTCCCTCTTGTGACATTTGAATTCCCTTATCTTACTATCGCTCTGCAAGATATCTACTGCATGAGACTTTTTATTCCCTTCTCTGAAAGCAGCTGAAACCTGAAAGGAAGAAGCATAAAGACAGATTTTTAATCTCCTTACTCCTTTCTTATTGTAAAGATTTGAAAGGTCCCATGAGACAAATCAACAAAGGAAAAGAGTGTGGGCTCAGTGTCCTGACTAATATAATTTTCACTCAGTAAATCACTGCAGTTTAAATGCCAGTAGCACAAGAATTTATGATAGCCTTGCTCTTTTTACAATAGGACTGGCATGTATACTTGCAAGTCAGTGCATTTCAAGAACAAAATGCATTGCTCCATAAACTGCTTTGTGGTAACATCTTTGTGGGATATTAAATGTTATATATCAGGAACCCACATAAAGTGTTTGCTGTGTTTATTATGATTGTTGCGTTAAAAGAGAAGTGATGGAAAGGGCAAAGAGCAGAAGATTATTCTGAAATCCACACAACACTACACAGAACACAAGCACAATGAATGTCTTCTCAGATATTCTTTTGTCAGATCAGTGTTTAAAAGCCCAATTTCCTTCACAATGATGACAAAATTTAATTTACTCCCTATCTTTGTTTTTAGAGTGCTCAGTTTGAGAAAGATGGAAAGGCTGGAGGTGGGAAACAACCCTGTGAGAGTAAGACCACTTAAAAGTGTCATCAGTTCAGGAATCCAGAAATTACTAAACTTGTTTTCAAAAAGATGTTTTCAGTCAGATTTCTCACAGTTATACTGAACTGTAAATTTTCTATTTGAACAGTCACTGTTTAAAGCAACAAGTTCAAATTCATCACCCATTAATTTTTTGCAAACAAGATTATAGATCAAAAATTTCTTTTGGTGTTAATAAGTAATTGTCCATAATGTAGTAGTTGCAGTCAATGAAGTATAGAACACCAGAAATGATCATCAAGAGGGTGGCATTTTATATTGTTTTGTTTAAGAACAACAAATCTGAAAGTCTATGTTTCAATTCTGCAGCTCTTAAACAAAAGAACCCTGGGGATTTGATGTGGTCCATGTGCTCTGTCACTGAGCAGAGCAGGATGGAGACAATCACCTTCTCAGCCCCTGCTTAGCATCTTGCCTGTTGGACTTTGCTGACTTTAACAGATGGCAGGCTTTTCACTTCTTGAAATCAAACATAATAAAGCCCCCCCTACCCAGCACACACATGCTGCTATTAGGGACACAAACCTCTGCAGCTTGTTCAGTGAAATTGACAAGTGCCAATACAGGACATCTTTGTAACGAGACTGGCCACCAACTCATTTTTATAAGCAATTTATTTTCTATATAATCCATCCCCATGGCAACTGACTATTGAGCTGAGGATCAAATATATCTGCTGGTAGTTGCATTCTGTTTTTTAATCAAGTCTGATGTGAAAGGGAGGTGATCTTCTATTTGGTGCCTGTTTGTGACAAATGGAGCAGTAATTCTTCTTTCCTAATGCACAAAATAGGTACAGGATCTGCTAAAGTATGTCAGATCATTGCTCCCTTACAGATTTTCTGTGGCACTGAGTTGGTATCTAAATTGGAACCTTTGCAAGCAATTGTTAATTATGGTGTGCTTCCCTATTAACAGCTGTTTTTTCATATTTTCAGCAAGTGTTAATCACATACTGAGGGACTAAGTCAAATCTGTCCCTGAGTGTGACACTGTAATACTATTCTCTTAAAGAATGAGACCCCTTGAACATAAAGTCAAGAGCTTTGTCTTTCATTCATTTCCTTCAAACTCTTTGCCATCATGGGTGAGTTGGCTCCTTTGAACACAACAATGGTCACAGCTCATAGCAGAACAAGACATGTTCCACTGTCATTAATGTTAGCAACTGTTTTCACATGTTTGACAGTTCCTCTACCACAGCATGCTCCTCTGGGGATCATTTGCCTGTGCAGCAGCCGGTCTGAACAGGACTGCTGCTTGATGAGGCACATGCGCTTTGCTTACCCAGGCTCTAGAGTGTGGTTGGTAGTCCTTAAATGGTTGCAGTTGCTGTGGATGTTGTAGACTCCAGTTACTACTACTACTGCTACAGACTGGCTCTGTATTGAGATCATTTGGAAGTGCAGTGAAAGTGGGGATCTAATTCCTTTGGCATTGCTATGTCATGCTTGGAAGAAATTTGGTATTTTAGAATCATAAATTAACCCAATTTAGCTAGCATACCCTTGTAGCCTTTTATCATTGGTTTTGGGAACTGATGCTGGTATGCTCACTGACATAAGTTTCATCACCAGATCTTTTGTTTCTCTTTCAGGAGGAGGGTTTATACAGTACACATTTATTGCTCAGAAAGGATATAGCATAGCTATAGCAGGGCCAAGAGCCTTGGTATGTTGTAGCCTGTTTGCCTCCCACATTTCCCCTTCAAATACTCCTAGAATTTACCTATCCATCCTGGTTGCTATGGTATCTGAGCAATTGACAAGGAGGCTTCATGTGTTATAAAGACACAAGGTCATAGAATCATAGGTCCTTCTAGTTGGCAGCAGCAGGTAAAAAGTACTGCATATATCGAAAAGAGCCAGAGGCTTTCAGATGAATCACAGTCCTCCAAATTACCTGCCACTGCTGCTGGCCCCAGGAGCAACTCAGTGGCCCTCATGGCAGAGAGCTCTCCTATTATCCTGCCCAGGATCCTGCTGCCAGTGCGTTAAGAACAAATTCACTCAGACAGTTATGTAACAAGGAGGTGATGTAGAAATCAGAGAAAACTTTGCAGCCTTTTGATCTGAGACTCTAGGTTTAAGGAGATAGTGCCGTGTACCACACATATGGTTTGCATCGTCAAAAATCGAATTTCATAAACACGATTTCTTAAAAATAGGCAATGCATGACAGGATATTTGCCTGATGTGAGCTAGTGTATGTTAGAGAGTGATTCAGTAATAAATAGTGCAATATTTTTACAGTTTAGACCAAATTTAATGGGAAAATATTTTCAGCTAGTTGCAGGACTAGGGAAAAAGAAACAAATAGTGAAATATTTTTTGTGAACTTTTCACAGGTATCACAGTCCTTAGATACTCAAAGAAGTCAAATATGCATAGTATGAAGAAGCATCTGTAGTATTATTATTCAATATAAATTATACCTTCAGCAGAGCATAAGAACCAATACAGAGACCACTGTTGTTCATAGTTATCAGTGTGGTTTGTTGGGGTTTTTTTTGTTTGGTTGGGTTTTAACTTTTTTTTCTTCTTTTTCTTCTATTCACCCCCTATTCCTCCCCCCTTGCTTCCCAGACAGGCTCAGATCTGACAGCCATTAAGTTGTCTAATTTTGTAGTATGCCAATGCTTCCCATTCCATGCTGTCAGTTATTTATATAAAAATAAAACAAAATACATTGCTTTTTAACTTACACATATATTTAAACAACGCCCCCCAGACAGAGCTCATACTTGAGCCCTTGAATTTAGGATATCTGTCTCAAGAGGAAATGACAGAAAGTGGGTCCCCACAGTGAGTCCATGCTCAGGTGGCATGTGCTGGCCATTTTTACAGAAGTTTACATTTTCAAAAATGGAAATGCAGAATAGAAGGAAGGAGGAGGAAAGCTCCTGAAATGACAATTACTTGTTAACCATAAAAAATGGGGAAAATAATTGAGACAGATTACCAGATTTAGTAAAAATAAACCTCACCATTAAAAACTAATTAAACATTTGCATTTCAGAGGTAAGTTTCTGTGCTAAAGTTTGGGTAGCAGCAGGTTGACAGTGAAGATTATTGACTGTAATTTGTTGAAGGTTTTTATGTGAGTTATGTGCAATATATGGAGGATTTATTCAGCTCTGCATAGCTGCTTTATTATTCTTTTAAAGTGAGTAATTTACAACTGTTCTCAGAGACGTTTTATCAGCCACTTATCTCCATCAGCTGGACTTGTGATGTGGAGGGATAAAATGAATTACTGTTTAATATTACAGAAATTAATCAGACTAGAACAGCAGGAGAATAATGACTACCTTAACAGTTAAATATTTTACATTTGGCAACAAAACTGCAACTTAAAATATAAGGAATTTAACTTTTATCCTTTATCTGAACACTGAAAAATGTTGGTGACACAGTGGACTACAATATATTTGCTGCATAATGTAATTTTGTTCTTGGTAACTAAACAGAACTACTTATTTTGGCATAAAAAGTTACTTGTTGTGTAACTAGTTCTCCTTCCCAGATGTCTTATTGTATTGTTAAAACTTTCCATTGGATGGGCTATATTCCTTACAGCTTTGCTCCACTATTATAACCTTTATAACCTTTAGAACAACTAAAGTGTCCTTTTATGAATCTTACCTGCTCAATGATAACTGTGTGATTTCCATCACTACTTTAACTACAGCAGCAACAGAAAACCTGTGGAAATACTGCTGTGTTCTGTTAGAATTAATTTCGGTAAAGCATCAATTTTCTGTATTTTCCTAGAATATAGCCAGTCTTTTTCATATCTCCATAACACTGTGAAGTTGATGTTGACCTAATGAATGATGGAGGGAGAGAAAAAAAGTATTTATGGCCATCAAAACCTAATCCACAGATGTACTGCACATTTGTTACTAATTTTCCATAAATATTGTATGTTCTTTGGGGTGAGAAATTATATGTGTAAATTTTCATAGAGCAGCAAGTATACCTTCATGCATGTATTCCTGCAAAAAAAATCTTCCTGAAGATTTTTCATCTTTTTTCATCCTGAAATGATTGTAATAGTTAGATGTGTTACATATATTAATAACACCAAGCACAGCAGACTTTTTCTGTATTTACAATATTTGCACTACTGAAAAGAAAGTATTTTCTTCAGGTTGTGTTCTTGTGAACACAGGTTTGGTCATCACATCACATAAACTACCTTATAGATACTTACAGGTGAAAGGCAAATATTTTCTGTAGCAATAGATCTTCTGAGCTGCTTGAAATGTCCAAATTATGATCCTGCAGGAAGACCTGGATAGTCTGGAAGGGTGGGCTAACAAGAACCTAATGAACTTCCACAGACATAAATGTAAGGTCTTGCACCTGGGAAAACATAATCCATGAGTGCAGCGCAGGCTGGGATCTACACAGCTGGGCAGTAGCTCTGTGGAAAGGGCCCTGGGGGACTTAGTGGCCACCACCTGACTATGAGTAAACAGTGCACTATTGTGGCAAAGACAGAATGCTGGGTTACATTAACAAGGACATCACTAGCAGAGAAAAAGATGTCGTTATCCCGCTACTCAGTGCATGTCAGGCCACACCTGGAATACTGTGCCCAGTTTTCATCCCCTCTACACAAAAAGATGAAAACAGGCTAGAAGGGGTCCAGAGAAGTGCCACAGAGATGACCAAAACCCTTGGGATTCTGTGATTCTGTGAAAGCCTGTAGTATGAGCAAAGGCTGAGAGAATTTGTTTTGCTCAGCCTGGAGAAAGGAAGGTTCAGGGGAGACCTTATCATGGTGTCCCAGTATTTAAAGGGTGGCTAGAAAGAAGATGGAGCTTCCCTTTCCACAAGGAGTCACATGAAAAAGATAAGGAGTAATAGGCACAAGTTACTCCTGGGGAGATTCCAATTAGACACAAGAGGGAAATTTTTCACCATGAGAAAAATCAGCCATTGGAATAATCTCCCCAGGGAAGTGTTGGTCTCCCTGGTGTTGGACGCTTTTGATGTTCAGCTGGACAGAGTGTTAGGACAGCTATTCCAGGTCATGCTTTGCCTAGAATGGTTGGACTAGATGATCCCTGAGGTCCCTTTCAACCTGGTATTTTGTGCTTTTATAAAGCTTTATTCAGGCCAAAATCCAACCAATTTTAGCAGAGGTTTTGTACATGTAAATTATATAGGATTAGACTCCTATTTTTTATTTTTTTTTTACCAGCCTGCGTAAAAGGAACATTTTTGTTAGCACTTTTCAAGATCTATAATGTATCCTTGTTCTGCATTTGCAGTAAGAAGCAGAATGTAATAGGATTCCATTTTATGCTTGGAATAAAAAATATTCTAGACTTGTCATAGCTATTACAGTGTAAAATAAAATTATTACAAACAACTGCTAATCTTGTTGGCCTTTGATTACAGTCAAGTATTTTATAATATTACAATCTGCCTGTGCTTTGAAAAAGTCAGGGTAATTTACTTTGAATCGTAAATGCTCAAATAAAAAACTTTCTTGATTTTTGTTTATACTCTCATATTCTGCTCTTCCTTTTAACTTACTTTTTTCAATTTCAGGGAAACTTCTGCTTTTATTTGGACTCTCCAAAACCAGAATGCATTTACAGATTCTCTCGTTTTCAGAGATAAATGTTGAATCCACAGAGGAAGAAACATTCTGATGTGAAAGCTTTCTGGTATAATATAAAATAGGAAATATATTGGTCAAGAGAATCTTCTTCCTACTGAGTTACAGTACATAGAATTTTACTATGCAATTTTGTAGGTGCAGATGAGAAGGCTTTTATTGTACAACAATATCCTAATATTATCTTGCAAAAGTAAGATAATTTGCTTTTCCTAACTGGCTTTGTAGATACTAGATGGCTCAGGAGACTAATAATGAGATAAAGCTATGGTAATGGATAAAGAAGTTTTCACTTTCAGGTCAGGAGTTTGAATTTAGGATCATTAAAAATCATTAAAATTCAGTGACTGGGTGATAATTTAGGACTTGGGAAATCAAAATTCTGTTCTTCCTCTGTTAGAAACTTCCTATGTTACCTTGGGAAAGTAATGTAGGGTTAGATTTATAACGATATTTATCATCGAAGTACCTCCAGAGATCTGATCCATCACTTCTTTGCTTAGCCCCCATTTGTTGTATGTCCACAAGCCCTGTACATTCTTGCAAAAGACCTCATTTTTTTTGTTTGTTTTAGAAATGGAGACTGGCAGGTATTCACAAATATATTTTAACTCACATTGTTGTTGGACATAGAAGCAAGGAGTAAGGAGCTGAATTTCTGTTTCAGAAAAGCAGGGTGAAATAACAGTTTTTTTTTGCCTCCCCTCCTAGGTGAAGTTGCCCTGCTCATGGACTTGATATATTTCAAGAACTCGCAGCTTCATGACAGGATCAAACTGCTCGTGGGTGTCCCCTGCCACACATGGTATGGTGTATAACAGGATTAGGTGAGAAACAGCATCTGAAGTGAGGAGCCAGATTTCCTTATATATTTTTAACAAGAATAGATAAGGAGTAGGGAATTGTTTTCTGGTCATGCTATAGTTAAATATCACAAATACTCATTGTGAGGACCGTGCTCCTTTTGTCCCTTTATAGACTTTTTATGGTATTTATCTAAAACCAGATGTATTAAGGCATATCAATGTTGGGAACCTGCATAGCAGATACCTGCCAAACCTTCCAGACAGTGAGGCATTATATTCCGATTTAATGCTCTGCATTAAAAACACCCTGGGATCCCAGCTGGGAGCAGCTCCCAGCTAGTGCTGAAAATTCTGCTGGTTTCAGGACAGAAGAGAATCAATCCATCATCCATGAATTCAATCCTTTACAACCATGCAAAGAAGTGAAAAACAGACAAGGTTTTGTTATTTACCTACTTTTTCTGCTGCTTCATGTAAACAGTGTGTGCAACTTCTCAAACTCCATGCAAGTTAGAGAGAGAAAGGCACTCCATAACCTCTAAAATAGGGCAGTAAGCAAATAAATAAGCAGGAAGAAATAAGCCAATAAATCCACTTTGGTGAGAAGGTCAGACTAATACTGGATATCAGGAAAACTTTCTTCACAGGGAAGTAATCAGTTATTGGAACTAGCTTCCAGGAAGTGGATGTGCAAATGCTTGTTAAGTTCTTCTTAATTACAGTTATTAGCTTCATACTGTGCCAAAAAGCACTGTCATTGCCATTTTCAACTTAGGACACAAAGTTATCTAGTAAATATAATTTGGTGGTAAGCATTAGAAATTTGAGGCTTTGTATAAATCTGGCTATTCCTACACAACACAACCTATGTGAGAGTTGGTTTTCACCTTGAAAGCATTACAAAAGGATTATCTTACCAAAGTGCAGAGCACCTTGGTGGGTATCTATTGAGCTTCGGTATTTGTCTTAAGACAGTGCTACACAAGGCCGTGTCTCTAATCAGCAGCAGAAACAGCCATGTAAATGAGCATTTTAGACATTCTATCACTCACCTTTCAAATACAGCATTATAGTTTCAACTTCTCCCTTTTGAATCTGTATAATATGCAACTGCTCACTTAACACTTTAAGCTGTTTCTCTTCCAAGCATCCAGGGGAGTTCTGTGTCTAATACTCAGGTTATTACTAGAGATTCCAGATAGTCCTATATAAAAGGAAGAAAAGCCTAATCACAGCATGATTCTGGATCAGTGGATTCTGGAACAATCTGTCCTGAAGAGATCCTTACCTGTTTGGACAATAAACAATCTAAGAGTACTGAGCAGGCGATACGGTACAGGAGATTATAAAAAGAAAAGCTTAGATATCTTCATATAACCTAAGAATATCTATAGATCCAAATATTTTTATGCATTTGCCAAAGAAAAAATGGAATGTGCGCCTGATTGACAGCAACACTGTTGTTCTTTATGTTTGTTATTTGTTGTCATGTGCCCACTGTGCCCAAACTGTTGTGTATACTTACACCAAAAGGATGGCACTCATCCTCAGGAACTTTCAGATGAGGTAGAATGCCAGGAATAAGAGAGATATATTCACTGACTGCTAGTTTCCAAGGAAACAATTCTGTGTCAGTTGGCATGGTAGACAGTTACCACTTTGAAGGTCTTGGTAGCTTAATTGTTGTCAGTTATTGTTCTATTGCATTGCAAGTGTGTTTAGCTGCATACCATGTAAATACAGTCATTGCTGAGCATCCTCCTGCCAATAAAACATTTCTGAAACTTGTAAAACATTAGATTACCTGGCTGGCAGCTCTGCAGCTGTGAGTTTGCTTAATTTCAGAAGAACTACAATGAATTTACAACATGGGACAAAAATGCCCAAGCCTTTCCTGAATCCCCACTGGTAACCCACAGATGTAAGGCTCTGTAGAGCATTATTATTCTGCTAAGCCAACCAGGGTTTTATCTTTTGATGAAAATCTCTTCTTTGTGAAGTGAGACGACAGTGAGCTCTTGCTCTTTTGTCTCCATTGGGAAGATCATGTCCCAAAAAGAAACCTGCCATCATAAAAATTGTGGGGTAGTTTTGATGTTTTTAAGTGCAGCTGTAAGGAAGGCTTTACAAAACATTGAAACATAACTGCGCAACAGTCCAGTTCCAGGTTGAGGATCATTTAAAAAAAGATTTTAGGTTCTTTAGCATAAGCCTTCCTTGTAACCAGCACATAGAATCTTAGACTCATAGAGCAGAATCATCAAATCATAGAATCAACTAGGTTGGAAAAGACATTTAAGATCCAACCGATACCCCAGGACTGCCAAAGCCACCACTAAACCATATCACTCATCTACACGGTTTTTGAACACTTCTGGGGATGGTGATTCCACAACTTCCCTGGGAAGGCTCTTCCAATGTCTGAGCACTCTAACTGTGAAGAAGTTTTTCCTAATATCCAGTTTAAGCCTCCCATGGCACAGCTTGTGGCCATTACCTCTTGCCCTATCACTTGTTACGTGGGAGAAGAGACCAACCTCACATCATTACAACCTCCTTTCAGGTAGCTGTAGAGAGTGATAAGGTCCCCCCTGAGCTTCCCCTTCTCTAGACTAAACACGCCCACTTCCCTCAGCCATTCCTCACTTGTGCTCCGACCCTTCACCAGCTTCGTTGCCTGTTTCTGGACCCACTCCAGCACCTCAATGTCTGTCTTGTAGTGGGGGGGCCAAAAACTGAACACAGGATTCAAGGTACAGCCTCACCCGTGCTGAGTACAGGGGGATGATCACTGCCCTGGCCCTGCTGGCCACACTATTGCTGATACAGGCCAGGATGATGCTGTCCTTCTCGGCTGCCTGGCACAAGCTGGCTCATGTTCAGCAGCATCAGTCAGCACCCCCACATCATTTTTTGCCAAGCAGCTTTCCAGCCTATCTTCCCTGTGTTAGTAGCATTGCATGGGGTTGTTGTGAGCCAAATGCAGGACCCAGCACTTTGCCTTATTGAACCTCATACCACTGGCCGCAGCCCATTGATCCAGCCTGTCGAGATCTCTCTGCAGAGCTTTTATATCCTTCAGCAGATCAGCACTCCTAGCCAACTTGGTGCCTGCAGATTTACTGAGGGTGCACTCAATCCCTTCATCCAGATCACCAATGAGGTCATTAAATGGCACTGGCCCTAGCACTGAGCCCTGGGGTATGCCTCTAGTGACAGGTTGCCAGCTAGATGTGACACCATTTACCACAACTCTTTGGGCTCTGTCATCCAGCCTACCAAAGAGCACATCTATCCAGGCCCTGAGAAGCCAATTTATTCCAGGATAACACTGTGGGACACAGTGTTAAATGCTTTATTAAAGTCCAAATAGACAATGTCCACAGCCCTTCCCTCATGAGCGAGGTAGGTCACCTTATTGTAGAAGGAGATCAGGTTGGTCAAGCAGGATCTGCCCTTCACGAAGTCATACTGACTGGGCCTGATCCTGAGGTAAACCATGTGTCAGCTCATGATCTGAAGAGAGAGAAGCACTGAAGTTCACATAGTATTGTTAGTGTTGAGTGTTGGGTTGTTTTTTTTTTTTTTTTTCTGGGGATGTATTGAGTGCTCCTCTGAAGTTTAGAACCTATATTAAAAATTACTAGTCAGTTCTTCTGTATTTCAGAATTTTGGCTTGGTTGGGAGGGAAGTAGTAGAATTCTTGTCACTTTCTTGTGCTGATGTCAGCTCTGATGCAAGGACCAGGACAATTAGGACTGAATTCCCATTGTCTGCAGGCTCAGAAGAGATCAATTATATTCAGTCATGCTAGGCTGAAGACACTGCATTTTGTTCTATGATGTATATGTCACTTCTCATTAATTCTGAGAGACCTGTTACTTTAGATTCCAGGGTAAATAGAGTCATGTATTGGATTAGATCTCTGCCATGAATAAATTTAGTTCCCAGCAAGTGTAAAAAACGAGCAAGGCTAAAACCCCTCAGAGCAGAAAATGTCACAGTGATTGCTAATACATTACTGGGCAGAGAAATGCCTAATAAAACCCCTATTAGGATGTCATACCTGCTTACTACTGAATTCTCCAGAAAGTTTATTTGATATGCCCAAGCCAGTTATCAAAGTCCTGGTGATAAGAAGCAGCTCACTGGGCCTGAGTGTGTCAGAGCAAAATGACTAAATTGTGGGAATTCATGGGCCTCTGCTTTGAATAATTAACTTGACTCTTTGTAGAAAGCACGCACCTTGGAAACTAATTTTCTGTTTGGACAAAGCAATTTGTCCTTGTGTTGCCTTTGAAAAGCAAACTGTTTAACTGTGAGGCTATTCTCATCTCCTTTCTATTCCTCTCTGAGCTTTCTTCCTTATTTTCTCGTTACATTTTGCATTGCTGCTCTTGCACTGACAAAGCTCTGGTCTTGCTAAAAACTGAAATGTGAGATTGTGTCATTTCCCACCAAATGGAGCAGGTGCATCCTATCTGCACCAGTTTTGTGGCACATGGCCTTTTTTCTCTCCATGATGCTGATTATATTTAAAGAAAAACTTTGCACTGGACCAGTAACAGAAATAAGCAGCTGCTGGTATGCACAGGGAATACAGCTGGCTTTGCAGGAGGGAGCTGTGAGGGAGGCTCCTGCATTCCCTGGGTGAAAACCTGACTGTGCTCAAGTTAATGTCAAACCTGTGCTGATCCCTGTGAGACTGGGATTGCATTGTTTGGATCACAGATATGTTTCTGTTCCCAGTGGGTTGCCCTTGACAAGAAAAATACTCTATTTACTATGTGATTGCTCGGTTGAAAGGAATGTTTTCCAGTCTGCTCCCTAGTGAACTTTTATGTCCAGATTTCAGAAATCACTATTGCGTTTGGCAGTTTCAGTGTAAGAATTATGCTTGGAGGCCGAGCAATTCTTTCGTCTTTGGTCTTCCCCTCTTAGAACTGAAGAATAATACGGCTGCGAATGACAAATTGTAGTACTCAGCCTCTGCATTTACAGGTCACTCAGATCATGCTTGGGGAAGCAAGGAGGACTGAAAAGTGTCTTGACTGTGCAACAACCTCATTGCCTGTGACTGTGTGACCATGACTTGTAGCCCATGGGCTCTTTGGTCTCTTGGTTACCTTAAATGTGGAAGAGTCTGTGTTTTGAATACAACTGACTGATTCAAATGCAGGAAAAGAGCAATAATGTTTGCAGGTGAGGATTTGTCTCTTCCAGTCAGAACAACCATGCATCCTTACAGAAAGATACGCTAGTGCGTTACAGCCTTTTGCTCAGATTGTTTTCTGAAATCAGAGTACCTCTGTGTGAGCTGTCTCTAGTGGGAGATTACCATAGCACTATTCCTCTGTTCTATTATTTTGGAAGACACATTTTTCCTTAAGCCCTGATGAATACATTATGAATAGAAGCTGATCAGTCTCTGGTGCCAGCACTGTGCCTCTAGGAAATGCTATATGTGCTTGTCATTCCAAACACTTCCTCAGCTCCCTGGTTCCCCTGTACTCTGTGAAAGTCAACAGGCATCCTTCTTTGCCACCTTAGTAAAGATACTTTCAAGATAATGAGCATGGCACTCCACAGCCTTTCTTTAAGAATTTCATTAAGATTTTCAGCTCTATCTTTGATTAAAAAGAGAAAGGGAGATGTAAAGCTATCTTTAAGGCACTTTATTTGGTCTCTTCTGGACCTCACCTGTAGTTACTGTAGTTTAAAATTTTCTCAAATTATACTACGGGAAAAGTTTACTGTAGCTAAGGATAAGATGGAGTCCAGACTGCCTGTCCCAGAACTCATACAACAGACATAACTATAACATTATGCTCTGTAGCAGGTCCCTCAAACTTGCAAGCAACCAGAGAAAACCCCTAGGTGTAGTTTGGTCCACAAAAAACCCCCCTGCTTTGTAAGAAAAAGCATGCTCCTAACAAGGTGGGGCTAAAGGAGACTGTTAATACATGAGCACAAATCACCACCCTCAGTGTGAGCAGGGAATTTTTCCACTGCTCAAAAAGTCCTTCCCGAAACTATTGTTTCCACACTGCTACAGGCTGTACAGACTGAAACCCATCTCCTTTTCTTATGCTGCTTTTAGAAGCACTGTTAACAGTTGCGGTGAATAATGAATCTAGATAAATCATGTTCCTTTCAGATCTTGACATTGCTTCTCCGAAATCTGACTGATCTGGGTGGGGTCTCACAGTTTATCATTATAATACTGTTTTACTATTTAGGAAGGTTTACGAGAAGTAACAAGTATTTCTTTCTATAGGGGAAAATGGTGAAATTTGCAAAATATTCAGTGGTTGTGCCAAAAGTTATCTGTGAAAAACATCACATGAACTTCAGGGACCATTGGTAAAATAAGCAGGTACAGTATCTTTTGTCTTGTTTTGTGTTGCTTTGGATATGAAACGAAGTTCATCCAGAACACATCAAAACATATGGGATTTACCCGTGCATCTGACCCTTTTAATGGAAATCTCTTTCTCACACCAAGTTGTAGAAAAACTTATGTATTCAAGGAAACTATATCTTCAAGAGCTCTGTTCCTCTTCCTGTCCTCAGTCGTAGATCAGTAGTTCTGGGAGAGCACACTGGTAAGGCATCAGTGTTATGTTTGCCCTGATAATTTTTTTTTACCTTGTCTGCATCTGCTGGAAAAAGTCAGCAAAAATTATAATACAAATTAATTGTTTGCATGATCACAGAATCATATAACAGTTTGGGTTGGAAGGGGCCTTTAAGATCATCTAGTTCTGACCATCCTGCCATGAGGAAGGACACCTTCCACTAGACCAGGTTCTTTGAAGTCCAATCCAACCTGGCCTGAAACACTTCCAGAATGGGTCATCCACAACTTCCCTGGGCAACCTGCGCCAGTGCCTCACCGCTCTCATAGTGAAGACCTTCTTCTTTATCTCTAACCTAAATCTATCATTTTTTAGTTCAAAGCCATTCCCACTTTGTCTTGTCACCACATGCCCTTGTAAAATGTCCCTTTCCAGATCTCTTTTATGCCCCCATTGTTTTCCTCAAAGGTCTTCCTGGAGTCTTCTCCAGGCTGAGACAGCTCAGCCTGTCAGCAACTCTCAGCATGTTAAGATGTGGTGTTGGATAATGTTTATGCCACGTCTGCTGTGCAAAACCAAATTTTTGAAAACAATGTTTTGAATCAGAACAGAGCAATCCCATATAAAACTTTCTCACCACTGAAGCTGCTGAGCATTTGATTGATGGTGCTGATGTTATTTATTCAAATAAATCAAAACCTTCTTTTTCCATGGAACAAAATAATTGTTCATTTTTATATCATATCCTGTATATGAATTAAATATAAAAGGATCTTAAAAAATTGAGATTTTTCAACTGAGATGTATCAAAAATTTTACTCCAGGCTTTTTCAAAGACATATATTTTCTTCATTGCTAAGTAGTTCCTGAATATTTATGGGTGTTTTTTTTCCCCTTTTGAGAAATATGTCAATAGAGAAAAATACCTGATTTTAATCGTCAATGTTTGATAAATTACTTTATAGCAGAAGTAGTTATGTTCAAAAAAGTGAAAGGAAAATGCTGAAATAAATTTTGCTTCTGATGTCATCTTTGATTGTGTCCAGCTTCTAGACAAGCCTTGCTTTTGTGTGAATACAAGTCTTTTTTTGTTTAAATGGAATAAAATTCATATGTTTTAAGATTCTTTAGTCAGCAATAAGTTTCAAATAAAACAGTATTGTTGTAATTAGACATATTGCCGCGGAACGGACTCAGTCAGAGATCAATGTGATCAGACAAAAAGCCATTTATTACAAAGCATTAACTCCTTATATACTACTGCTTATACACACCTACAGCAATTTGGCATATCATGATTGGATACTTGTCTTGAAGACCCTTAGTGACTAACATAGAATTGGTTAAGCACAGGTGTGAGAACTTGACCTCGAACGCTTGCCAACAGTCCACAGTTCTCATAACTCAGTGAATTACAGCTTCTTCTTATCTTGCTTGTTTAGGCTTCCTCGGGCCTCCCATGGCCTTGCTGTATCCCTCGGAGTTATTCAGAGCTCATATACCAAATATTCATTTTCCTGTGAGAACACTGTCTCCACATCTCCCCCTTTTTAATTTTATTAAAAGTTTTTGACAATTTATTGTCTGCTCTATCACTGCTTGACTTGTGTAACATAACAACCCACTACTCTAGGTAGCATTATTTCAGTAAGATTGGTCTGACTTGAAGTCACTTGAAGTCACCTTTATAACATGTGGCATACCAGTGAATCCTACACACCATGTAACAGGATGGACTAATGGGGATTTAACAGATGTGCTCAGTATACTTGTCTATTACCCACGATCACAAATAATAGAACAGATATTACAAAGATTTCTGTCATTGCTGTTTCTTTATGTTGCTGAGTTCTGCGGCTTTGTACTTTTCGCTGGCAGCCAGTATGGTCCTGTTGATAGCTGTACACAGCTGGGCCTGCCCTTTTCCCCTGGATGGCTCTCTGATAACAGCGGAGGCCATCCCTCACATCAAGGTCTGGCATGGCATGTGCCTCCACCGCTCTACGCCTGCTGGTTTGCAGCCAGCAGCGGAGCTAAAGGTTCTTCTTGGTGGCAGACACAGAGGCCAACCCAGTCTTGCCCTTGACTGTGGTAGCAGGCATTTGGTCAATATCAGTCCTTGAACATTGTTGTCAATGCAGAGTTTCACCTGCTTCATCCAGTAACAAGTCACTACTACAGCAAAGCACACACAGATTTACATTAGCAGAGTAACTATCACAGAGGTGCATCAGCATGCTGAAGATGCCAATGGCAGTGAGGGACTAACCAAAGAAACTTCTTACCAGTGGAGTTCTCCCACCCTCTTAATTTGTTCCATTACCTGCTTTGTAACAGTACCATCATATTAGAATCTTTCTACCTTTTGCCTTAGCATCTTCTAGCAGCTGCTGCAAATTTGTATAATTCTAACATCTCTTTTACAAGTGACAGTTCCATACAATACAAGGTATAGTTTCTTATTAGCAACTGGCTAGTAAATACAGGTGGTTTTATATGCGAAATCCCAACCTCTAATAATAGCTACTTTACAAGCATACATATTCAAGGTGTTAATTTTCAGTTGCCCTCAAGTGATGTTTTACAATCATTTGTTTCTCTCTATCTCATTCTGCTTGGGGTTTTCAAGGTCAGCTCCTGTAGCTGATGCATCGAGTTCTTCCACTCATCTGTTCAGCTCATGGCAAGGCTTGACAAACTTTGCAGGCAGCCACCGTGGACCTGTAGGTAGTAGGACAGAAATATACCCCTTCCTCCGGGTTATCAGTTCTTGAGAAGTAGACAGGTTAAAGTGACTCCTTAAAGCAGAAGCATTCTAATGCAAAGGGGATGTGAAGCAGCTGTAGAAGTCAACTGTACAGTGTTAACAGTCAAGTTTGCCAATAGCATTACCTTTTTTCTTTTTTTTTTTTTTTTTTTTTTTTTTTTTATCAGATATGCATATTGTCTGGGAAACAAGCTTGAAGCAATATACATCAAAACTGCAGTCATTAATAACAGCTAGAGTGAGTTAATTATTTAGCATGCATAAAATTCTTACCCAATAGTTGTAGAAACTATTGCATGAACCCAACAACAAAACAAAACACTGTCTGCCCTCATCACACACACACACACACACACACACACACACGCTTGGGATCCCACAAGCACACTTCACCCAACTACAATATTTGAAACACAAAATCCATACAATCATTACTCCCTCTACACAGTCCCACATAGAGAGCATAGCACAAGGACCTTGTGAAGAGTATCAGGAAATCAGCTCCAAGAAGCATCATCGCAGTGCAAGGTGGCAGGCTCAACCTTAGCGGGCGTCCCCGCAGAGGCCTCTGCCTCCCTCACATTGCATGAGGCTTGGGCTTTTATATTGACCAAAAAGCACACTCATTCCAACACAGGTGGCCAGCCTATGTTGGAAGAAGTGGTCAGCCATATCTATAAAGGTCTCCAAAGGTCACTGGAAACATGGATATACTTATATTCAAAAGGGTAACCTAACCCATAATCGTAATTTATATTTTAAACACTCATGAGAGACCCACAGTTCACAAGACCCATGTATTGGATAAATTACAGAATCACAGAATCCCAAGGGTTGGAAAAGAACCTTGAAAAATTCAGTCCAACCCCCTGCAAGAGCAGGGTAACCCAGAGTACGTCACACACAGGAACTTGTCTAGGTGGACCTTGAATATCTCCAACATAGGAGACTCCACAACCCCCCTGGGCAACCTGTTCCAGTGCTCTGTCACTCTCACAGTAAAGAAGTTCAGAGTTCATCCAGTTAACTCATTCAGCTGTTGACAAGGGGGATATCCTGGTTCTCCTTTGGTGCTGCTGGCTCTTTCCAGGGCTTCACCCACCGAGCTGGCACCCACCGCAGGCCGGAGTCCGTAATTACACCACATGTATCCTCGACCACTTAATTTTACTTCCACAGGACCCTTCCAACACCAGTTTCCATGTCCTTGTATTGGACCAGGATACCCTGAGTCTTATTCATATAACCTGACCCTAATGCCTGGCCATGTATTACAGCAGGAGGGTCATTAAAGTCTCCTGTTAGTCGCAAGAAATTCATAACATATACAGCTTTCTGTATTCTTGGTACCGGCGTAAGCCCTTCTTCCCCCTTTTTTTGTTTTTCCAATAACTGTTTCAGTGTTTGATGTGTTCATTCAATGATAGCTTGTCCTCGGGCATCTGTCAAGGACAGGCCGAACTGTCGAACCAACATGTTTGCCGATTGGTGGAAGAAGGGCATGAGATGTCCGGGCTTGTTGAAAAAATATCTACTGGTGGCCCTGCCCATGCTGGAGCAACTAATTTTATCGCAAAGGCTTCCGGAAAGGCCTGAGTGGCCAACTCTGATTGTAATAGTCCAAGTAGGTGGTCCTTATTTAAATCCTGCGTTGCAATCAGAATATCATCCATATAGTGGTAAATTAAACAGTGCTGTAAGTATTGATGAATTGGCTGTAAAGCTGACAAATAGTAGGAGAATGTTTCATACCTTGAGGCAGCACAACCCATTCATATCTTTTTACTGGTTCTCCTTTGTTAATTGCTGGGACAGAGAAAGCAAATTTTTCCCGATCACTCAGATGCAGGGGAATTGTGAAAAAGCAGTCTTTTAAAATCAATTATCATTAAATCCCATCCTTCGGGTATCATAGTGGGACTAGGTAAAACCAGCTTGCAAGGCACCCATGTCTTGCATGATGGCATTTATAGCCCGCAAGTCATGTAACAATCACCATTTTCCGCTTTTTCTTGGGGATGGTAAATATAGGAGTATTCCATGGGCTGGTGGAAGGCACAATATGGCCTGCTTCTAATTGTTCAGCGACCAATTCATGAAGATGGGACAGCTTTTCTTTTGTCAGCGGCCATTGATCAACCCATACAGGTGTTTCAGTAAGCCATCATAATTTATAGGTTGGCCGTCCATCAATGGCCACCATTAAACATTTTTTGTAGTCAATCTCATTCCCATTTGGACTAAGAGCATCCCGTCCGAGCAATACAATTGGAGAGTGCATGACATATGGTCTGATGCGTGTATGACTGCCATCAGATAGAAAAACATCCACCAATTCTGTACTAATTTTTGTCGATTGCATTCCTCCGATTCCAATAACTCCTGTGGCAACGGCTTGTAGGGGCCAAGCTTTTGGCCACTGACGATATGGTATGATAGTAACATCAGCCCCCGTGTCGATTAGCATAGGCAGTTTAACTATTTGATTATTATGGCCCCGTATAGAGATCTGGTCCTCGGGTTTGTGCTTTGCAATATCCAATGCAAACAAAATGTGTAGGATTCCTGTGGAACCCCATGCCTGATTTCCTCTGATTTTTTGCCCCATCTGGGGAACTTTTGCTTCAAATGGGACTAATTGAGCTATTTTAGAATCCTTGGGGATGTGTACTGGGGGTGCATGTGTCTGCACCATGATCCCAATGTTTCCAGTATAATCAGCATCAACTACGCCTGGTAATACAAAGACTCCTGTCCTGGATGTTGATGAGCGTCCTAATAGCAAAGCACATAACCCATGACCAAGGGGCCCACTTAATGTAGATGGAACGCAATGGACAGAAGTATCAGTAATGGTAAAATCTATTGCTGTTGCCACGTCCACTCCGGCACTCCCTGCTGTGGCGGAGGGGACGCAGTCCAGACACCCTGATTTTGTGTCATCGCGCGGGGTGGTGTTGCACTCACCACCAAGTTTCCCAACAGGGTTCCATCTTTCTTAAACCTAGAATGACATGCTGCTGCTGGTGTGACCACGTCTGTCACATCTGACACAAACGCTTGAGCTGCTGCCCTGGGGGGGGCGACGTTTCTTTGCAGTGCATTGTTTTTTAACATGTCCCAGCTGTCCACAATTATGACATTTTACACCCTTCATGCCCCCTCGATCATCCTGACCTTGTTGTAGAAGAGGTCTGAGAGCAGCGGCAAAGGCATGTGCCTATATTCCGCCTTTCCTCTGTTGTGCCCACCTTAGAGCATGCATCCATCATTTCTTGTAATCCAGCAGATTTTGGCAAAGCCTGTAAAATACGCTTACAAATCGGGTTAGCATTTTCCATAGCTAAGGACATAAGCACAGACTCTTTAGCATTAGATGCCAAATCAATATTTTTCCAATAGCATCTGTTAATCTATCGATAAATTGCATGTAAGGCTCAGTAGCTCCCTGTTTTACCGATGTATAAGAGGGATTAGGTTTTCCTGCCTCTGGTACAGCTTTTAAGGCAGCTAATGCCAATTGCTGTGCTTGCTGTAAAACCTCAACCCTCATATGAGCCTGTACTGCATCAGGATGAAATTGGCCCCTCCCTAGTAACATGTCAGCTGTGATACCATGTAAAGGGTCAGTGGGATTGCGAGCTAAGTTGTCATCAGCAGCTCTTGCAGCTAACTCTTCAAACCCACTCTTAAAGTGTAAGACCTGAGAGGGGGTTAATAAAATTGCAGCTATTCGATAACAATCACTAGGAGTTAACAGCATACTAGAAAATAAGGCAGTTAGCATCTGTTGAGTATATGAGGAAGACAACCCATATTGAGCAATTGCTCCTTTTAGTGCTTTCATAGCCTTCCAATCCATAGGAGTCCAGAGAGGTTGCCCTTGGGCATTCACAATAACTGGAAATGCAGAAGGGACATCAATCGGTAAAATAGTGCCATCTATAATCGCATCTTGAATAAGACCACGCCATCTCAGGGCACTGGGAGCAGCTTGCTGAGAGAGTGCCGGAGTTGGTGGTAGCGGCACCTGAAAAGGGTTAACTTCTGTGGATTGCTTGAGAGCTTGCTCCTTATCTTTAAGCCCCAGCTCCTCCAGGCGGTCTCGTAAATCTTGTAGCTTTTGATCTAACAGCTTTAACCAGCGATGCCATTCCTGGCTAATTTGCGGCTCCGACGGGAGCGATGCAAGTGCTGGTGTCAAAGGCGAAGGGGGGTGTTGTAAAGTGGGAGTTTTATTATACTCCTCAAAAGGTTCTCTCTCCCTGTCCGTAGAGGGTGGGGGTGGTGGGCCAGGGGAGAGATATTGTCTGCCTCTGGGGCAGTAGCATCACGAAAAGGATTAACCATAGGTGGTCGTGGTCGCACACCCTCCTCCTCCCAAGCCCCCTCATCGCATATTACGGGGTAGGAGGGGGGCACTGGGTCCTCAAACATCCGTACTTTCTGACGCACGGCTTTCTAGCTGGAGCCCGCCTCACCCGAAACCAACACTCCGGCTGCTACCGGCGCACCAGCAGCAGCCGGCTGTTGCTCAGGCGAGTCCGAAAACATCGGAAAGGCAGACATGGCTACTTCCTTCTCAGCTTTCATAGCAGTTAATGTGTCTTTTAACAGTCGCCACAGTGTGGCAAGGGGCCTTGCCTCCTTTGACCCTTGGGAATTATCGTCCCACAAACACAACAAACATAACACACACAAACACAAACCAACAAAAAACAAACAGAAACCCCAAATACAACAAACACAAGCAAACGCAAAAAACAACTTTCTCCCAAGTCTCAGTCTTAAAATCTTCACCAACCTCCACAATTAGCTTTTTCTTTTTACACCAGAGTAAAAGCCTCTTCAGAGTTTCATCATCATACTTTATCCCTCTCTCAGAGAGGATATATTGGAAAGGCTTAAGCATTACTTCATCTTCTTTACTTAACTGGTTTTCCCATCCTTAAGCTCCCTTCCAACCGTCCGGCTGCTTACCTTATTTGCACTGCGCAGTGTCTTCCGGGCTCACAAGGCTCCGATCCGAGGATTCCCTCCTCCGAGGCTTCTGCCTCCCGATCTTGGTCCAGCCAGATCGATTCCAGCCGATTTCTTCACGGCCCAGCGATTCACACCCTCCTCCGTTTCAATGTGAACTTATAGAGGGTCCCTGTTCGGGCGCCATTTGCCGCGGAACGGACCTCAGTCAGAGATCAATGTGATCAGACAAAAAGCCATTTATTACAAAGCATTAACTCCTTATATACTACTGCTTATACACACCTACAGCAATTTGGCATATCATGATTGGATACTTGTCTTGAAGACCCTTAGTGACTAACATAGAATTGGTTAAGCACAGGTGTGAGAACTTGACCTCGAACGCTTGCCAACAGTCCACAGTTCTCATAACTCAGTGAATTACAGCTTCTTCTTATCTTGCTTGTTTAGGCTTCCTCGGGCCTCCCATGGCCTTGCTGTATCCCTCGGAGTTATTCAGAGCTCATATACCAAATATTCATTTTCCTGTGAGAACACTGTCTCCACAACATATATTTTGTGCTTAATAGAAGCTCCTTCTCAGCTTTATTTACTGATAGTAAATTTAAAATAAATAACTTTTTAATAGCTTGCTTAATTGATCCCTTATTTTAATTATAATTTTTAAAATGGGCTTTTTAACATAGTGTGGTGAGTAGGGTCACTTTCAAAACTATATCAATTTTACCCATTTCAGGAAAAAAAGGTATTTGTCATCTTTTTTATTAACAGTCTGACTCTGGATCTAACCCCAGTGTGTCTCTGCTTTCCTTTTTTGCTGGGTAAGCCAAAAAGACCAACTCGAATAAAGAGAGAGACTGACATGATGAAGTTTCCAGATTTCTACTCTGGTATCTTGATTTGTGTGTATTTTTACATTTGCTTTGTGCTAGCAGGCATGATTATTTAAATGATATTCAAGTGAGGAATATCACAGTGAATAAAAACTTACATGACTTGAACACAGAAGATGACCCAGAAATTACCAGCCAAAATTGGTATATTATGACAGTTGTCTGAGGACAAATGTTATGAAACTGAGATGATAAAATGGTTTTGCAAATTTTTTCCTGGTTGCAGTAGCAAGAAAACACAAATAAACAAACAAACAAACCTTCCAACCCTTTGGGTTTGTTTGGTTTGTTTGTTGTTTTTTTTTTTCTTTATTTCTTTTTTATTCCTTCCCCTTTCTGTTTATCTACTATTGGTGACTCAAAGAATGATTTTTTGACATAGAAACCGCTCTGAGCTGCCTGGTTTTCATTGTGTTTTGTGGTTTTGTTTGTTTGTTTGTTTTGTTTAGAAGAAAGAAACCCCTGAAATGTTTTTCTTCAGTTGATCTGTTCTAGAGCACAATTCTGGATTACTAAACGCATTTCCATGCCAGGAAAACTAAAACTGAGACTCTAACATATTTTGTCCAGCTCCAGGAGTTGTGTGGCTCTGGGACTTTCCCACTGGGATGATGACAGGCTGAGTGCTTTGTTTCTCAGCAGATGCTGTGTATGCCCTCCATAGCTCAATATACCTGTTTTAAACCTATAATGTTGACTTTTTACTCCAAACATCAACACAGTGAAACCTACCTTTTCCCTTGTGTAAATGAATTTCTGCCAGTTTCACCAGAAAGCTGTGAATTGTTCTATAAAGGCAAAGCCAGAGGCACTTCAGAAGATGTTTTTACCTTTTGAAAATTCTAGGCTTTGTAGGCACTCCACCTTTGTGACAAAATCCAAAGTCCCATGAGTTTTATGCAGTTATTGGTTTTGCTGCCAATATGTTTAGATGCCTCCAGACTGCAAGTATTTTCAGGTGTTTTAGTATCTGTCCCTATACCACCAGAATAACTAGACCTAATCTAGTGTGCCATATGGAGCATAGGCTGCCTCATGAGAGGGAAAGTGGATTTAGGTTGAAGACAGTGTGAAGACATCTTATAGATGTGCTTCTAGGTTGTAAGGGCTTTTGCTATGAAGAAAGGTTTTGCTATGAAGAAAGGTTATAAAAGGAATTTTTTTAAATGACTTGACAGGGCAGCAGCCTGCAGTAGAGTCAGCAGTGCTTGAATATCGCCAGGGCTGAGAAAAGGCTGATATACATAAGCGTGAAAAATA
Source organism: Melopsittacus undulatus (assembly GCF_012275295.1). NCBI lineage: Eukaryota > Metazoa > Chordata > Aves > Psittaciformes > Psittaculidae > Melopsittacus > Melopsittacus undulatus. The sequence continues at coordinate 58,086,707 of NC_047557.1, read as the reverse complement.
GCAAATGACATATTTTAGGAAGCAGGAAATAAGACACAGTATCAGTAGGAGATGGTTCATATATTGCTGCAATTGCACACCAAGTGAGCCACCCAAACAATGAGGTCAGGTGAAGGTCTGCCTACAGCAGTGAGGTCAACATAAAGCTGCATCTTTTTGTTGGATTTATGTAGCAAGGTTTTGGCAGAGAGGGGGCTAAAAGGTGGCTTCTGTGAGAAGCTGCCAGAAGCTTCCTCCATGTCTAATAGAGCCAATGTCAGCCAGTGCCAAGATGGACCCACTGCTGGACAAGGATGAGCCCATCAGCTTGATGGGATAACAGAGTTAAGAAGAGGAGGAAAAAAGCCCTGTGCAGCTGTTGCTGCAGAAAGGTGTGAGAGTCTGTGAATAAAAGCATAAAAAATTTAATTAACCAGGAAAGAGAAGGAAAGTAAAAATGAGGAAAAAAAATCAAATATTGTCATAGCACAGTTGTGCTATATTTTAAGCTTCTATAAAAAATAACCCTAGGGCCTAAGGGCTGGTGTCAGATTAGATTGCAGAGACCACCTACTTGTTTTATTTTTTTTAAATTTCTGGGTATAAACACTTATAATGGAGGCTATATTTAGCTGTCAAATAATGTTGGCTTGAGTCACAAAATAGATAGAATAATAAAAATGTAGGATAATTTAGGTTGGAAAAGACCATTAAGATCATCAAGTCCAACCATTAACCTAGCACTGCCAAGTTCACCACTAAAAAATATTCATAAGTGACACATCTGAACATCTTTCAAATACCCCAAGGATGGTGACTCCACCACTTGCCTTGGTAGCCTGTTCCAGTTCTTAATTATCCTTTCAGTAAAGAAATTTTTCCTAATATCCAATAGAAACACCCCAGTGCAACTTGAGACAATTTCATCTCATTCTATCACTTGTTACTTGGGGGAAGAAACCAACAGGTAGCTGTAGAGAGCAATGAGGTCTCAAGATGTTAGAGGAGAAGAAAATTCGGTATAATTTTCATTAACTTGGTGTTTTTTAGGTAAAAAATAAAAGGCCATTTTCCAATAGGAGGGTAATCTGGGAAAGAAAGTAGTCTAATCCTTGCGGAAATTGAAATATTAATGTCCAGTACTGCATGCTGCTTTCTGACTATATTTCAGCAACTTTGATCCATTTGGAAGGTTCACTCCGTCCCACCTTCCATGTCACTGACAAAGATGTTAAAGAGCACTAGTCTCAGTACTGACCCCTGAGGAGCACCACTTCTGACTGGTCTTCCCTTGGGCACTGAGCTGTTGACCACAATATTCTGAGCACAGCCATCAAGCCAAGTCCATATTGCCACAGAGTGATCCATTCATCAAATCCATACCTCTCCTGTTTAGGGACGTTGTGTAGGACAATGCCAAACACTTTGCATAAATCCACTCATATGACTTCAGTTGCTCTTATCCAATCCACCAACACTGTGATCCTATTACAGGCCACCAAATTGTCAGGCTCAATTTGCCTTTAGTGAGGCCATCTGGTTCTTCATCATGTTCTGTGGTGACTGGGCTAGAAAACTATATATCTGTGTGACTTGGGCTGGTTTATGGCCATAAATAATATGAAACTACAAAAATAACATCAATGTCTAGAGGTAACTCTGGTTAGACATGGTGTCTTACTGAAACCTTAAAGCAACATATATATTGTCATGAATATGGACATACATATAAATTTTATATTTGTTTACAGGAATACAATATTCTAATCTTTGAAACTATTTTGTATGTCTCCAAACAAGAAAGCTGTGGGGCATATTTTTTTGGGGGTATGTTTTTTTTTGTATCTTTCCCTACTAAACAGTTAAATTCCCACCTCTTTCACTGTCTTTTTTTTCACGGAAGTATATTGAAGCTGTTGCAGTCTGGTGACATAAGATATAATAAATTTCAGGATTGCAGCTTGCCTGAAAACACATCCTTTCCTCCTTCCCTCTTTCTTTTTTACAGGAAGTTTTACCTTCAGTGACCTAAACAAATTTCTCCTTTAGAAGCAACATTAATTTTATATTCTGTAGATAACTTTTCTGTGTGCATGCCAGTGTTTGTGCACTCACATACAGCATTCAAAAGTCACTGCTCTTTTGCTTATGATTCTTTCCCAATCATACTTGTGAAGGGGATAAAAAAGATTTCTAGATTAAAATACAGTTATTACCTTTTAATGTAATTGCTCAGATTAAAAACACTTGGATATAGCCAAGTGGCAATAGACACAGGTGGAAAAACTTCATCACTCTTGTGCTGTCTAAAGTTAATGATTAATATACCATTGCAGGATGATACATATGCCCATAGATTACTTTTTAAATTATTGTGCATGCTTTATGACTTATTGTTTGCCAGAGATCTCTGAACATTTCATTTAAGGATCAGAGAAGAATTAAAGCATTTTCTTTTTCTTCCCAGCAAGGCTTAGAAAATAATAAATAAAAATTAAAAGGGGTGGGATAGGGGGAGACAGATGACTCATTCTGACCTGAAATTAAGCACCTGGAATCAAATCAATCCTTTGCCACTGAAGCTTGCAGAGACTTAAACACTCAATTACTGGAAAACAGATTCGAGGAATAGATAAAGATATTTACTGCATGTAGTGCTATGTCTGGACATAGGGCTGTATGCTGTTAGATTTGCTGGCATGTTTTCAAATGGATCTTCTCTACAGCAGAGGTCATACTGACACAAACAGATGGGATAAAATGTGTATGCTGCTTGTTTTTTAAATACTAATTTTCTGGCTATTATTATTGTGACAGTGGAGTCCACTGATGACTGGAGCCCATTTCCTTGGGGAATGCAGGTCTCTTTTCCCAGAATCTGCTTGTAGAACAAACCAACCGGGATAATGCAGTTCCTCTGGGAAGGAAGCGTTTTGAACTTGAGATTTTCTGTCTGCTTTGGTGAAATTGGCTAGTAATCCTGTCCTAGCAGTGACAGAAAGATTAAGAGATGTTTTGTACTCATTCTTTCTGTGGTGCTTTGCTCCGGTTGAGCTTTCTATCTTTGTTGCAGGACATGGAATGGAAGTAAAGGGACAACCTGTGAAGGTGATGGCTTTAAGAAAAAAAGTTGCAAAACTGTAAAGAGACTGTCCTGAAAATTATATCTCTCTTTTTTTTCTTAATTGATATTTTACTGGAAGTATTTCTAATGTTTAAGGGGAAAACTGAACAGTTAAGTCATTGGCATGGTATGTCCCAGAAGAATCAGGTTTTGCAGCTTTGGAAAGTTTAAGTCACTGTGTAGCTGCCCATTAATGCTCCAATTATAGCAACTATTACTGCCGTATTTACTACAGGGAAAGTGTTCCAAACTGGCCAGGGGAAATATTCCTGATATCTTCCCTGAAGGCATTGTGCTAAGATTTAAGTGAGTCCCTCAGTCACGTCAGGAAAGTGATGGTTCGGTGTGGAACTCTGAGTTGTTTGCTGGACTGTCTTGGGTCAGATGGCCCAAACCAGATTCTTGGAATCTATTTTAAATTCACAAAGCAGATTACTGATTGAAATAAATCACTGTAGCTACATAGACTTCAAATGGGCTAGGAAAGCTGGCACAGGTGGCTTCTATTCCTAGGGGCTGTAGAGGCCACATGAAGAATTACCACTCCTCTCTGCCATCCAAGATTATTTAAAAATTGTCTTGGTGTCGAACAACATCAACAACAACAAATTAAATAATTTTTATACTTAGTTTTAAAAGGCTGCTTCTTACGAAGAGCATAAAATTTAAAAAAATATTTTGTCATGCAACAGCATTTGCCTTGTGCAGCACAGGTGAAATTACATATCCACAATATTTTGTTTACTGTAGTCCTTCAGTGTTAAGGTATGGCATCTTATGTATGACTCTTGTGATACCAGTGCTGAGTCTGAAAAGTGACAATGTATTTCTGCTATAAACCCTATGCTTATGCTGAAGCCATACTGGGTGGAACAATTTCCACTGAGAAGAAGCAGCAATTTTAATTTCAAAATCAGGAAATTGTTATTTGAGTTTGTGCCAGGTTTGTTTTTTTTTTTTTTTGTTTTTTTGACTAAAAGGTGTTGTGGGGTTTTTTTTTGTTTGTTTGTTTATGTTGGGTTTTTTTTTATTTTGCTGTCCTTTGACTTTTCCTCTTTGATTCACCTTGTCAGTTAGTTCCCAGTGTGACCGAGACAGGGAAAAAAAAGTAGATGTGCCAATAGATATTTCTTTTGCTTTTCTTATTAGAATTTAGTTTTCAACTTTTCTGAAAATTTCAAGTAGCTGTTCTAGCATCAGAATGTACATACACATGGGTGCATACATGCAAGGGCATACACACACACACACGCACACACGCACACACGTATGCAAACACAAATAGCTTCTCATAAATGGAGAGAAAAGCTTAACTTTGCAGATGTAAATATGTAGATCATCTGATATGCAGATCACAGAAGAAAGCCATTCTGCTTAGCTTTAATTCCATCAGGATCATTTACATTTTGAAGGATAGGAAGAATGAATTGAAGATCAAAATTGTCAGTCTTATTTGGCTTCATGCAAGATTTATAGCAGCTGCTTTCAAGGGCAACTAAGACCAGCCACAGAATTCATATCCATATCACTTTCTTTCTTCTCTTTCAATATTTTATAAATGTTACAGGCAAAGTCAACCTCTGGAGACTTTAAAATTAAATGTTCTTTTCCCTTCTGGTATTCCTGAAACTTTGTGAAGATCTTCTGTGTTTAGCAGCTTCCCTGGCATCATCCCTCTATGTTTCTTACTTTTTCTGTAGTCTTAAAGTTTTACATATATATTTTCTTGTCTGTTTACCAAGCAGGATTATGGTGCTTGGGTTTTTCCAGTGTTTCACATTGGAAAACATTATGGTTTTGTTTAGATTATTAATAATACAGTATCCATTCCTATTGGCTTGTTACTCAAATTAATTTTTAAAAAAAACATTTCAGTCAGCTCTGTCAAATAGAGAACATAGTCGGCAAGACTGAAATAAAGCAATTATTCTGTGGATGTATAAGAAAGAAAATGCTTTTTTCTGTGATGTCTTTGTATACAAATAAGATTCTCTGATTCCTTCTAGATTCTTTGATTAAATTTGAGAGCAAGAAATATGTCTCCCATTCATATGATAAAGTAGGACAATACATGTGAGGCTGATACAGTGACTCTCAAATTATCCTGAAGATCAGGAACAGCGTGTAAGAATTGATAAAACAAATTATTTTTCTGCTTGTATGTTGTTCTAAACTTTTTTGTTTATTTGTAGCAGTTTCTCTGAAATTCCAAGGTTGGGCAACTTTTTGGAATAATGTTTATTAAACTGGTCAGCATCATACTCAGAATGGCAAGAGGTTTATGTAGTAGTGCTTAGGAGACCTTGGAATTAGTTGAGTGAAAGATGCTGATCAGAAACCTTAGGCATTCCATCAGCCTTCTTCAACTGAATGAGAGAAATCTATTATGTACAACTGAAGGAGAATAAAAGTATGAGATTTGAATCATTTGAGTCAACCTTAAGTCTCACATTCATTGGCTTAGATTCTGATATCCATCCATTATTTCATCCAAGCTTAGAAATGTTTTTCACTGCCTTGCTCAATAGCAGAAAGCTTTCCCAGCTGGCATAAACCAATAGGAGGAGCTACTTTCTCTAAGGTGATAACCTGAAGTGATTAAAAAATTTTGAATCCCTGCAAGGGGTTGGAACTGTTGTTATGTTGATAATGCATAGTCTGTTGTAATAATAGTCATCATAATTCTTGTAAGAATGGATGATGTTTGGTTTTTCTGAGTTGTCTGTGTCAGCCAGGATATTAAGATAAAAAGTTAGTTAATTTCAAAATAAAACAAAGAGACAGACTAGAAATACAGTATGTGGCTAAGGAAAATCTATATTAGTAGGACATTAGGGCAGCCAATAAAATGACTTAACTATATCTACAATATATTCCTAATAGATGTTACAATATTAACTGTGATTTTAACATTTCCAGTTATACCCATTGCCTTACTAGGAATAAGCATTCTTCAAGATGTGTATCTTGCCAGCCTTATTTAAGTAGGTCTTTTCAGAACTGCTGGGGCTTGGTGTGTTCTCCACAGATTCCCTGGATCTCAGAACACTAATGGATTGTCACGGGAAACTTTATTTTCTTTCATTATCCTGCAGGGATTTGTTTTGTAACCCTCTGGGGGACGCCTGGGAACAACTTTTCTACATTAATTAAACAGCTTGACATACAGCTTTAACTCCAAATTATATGATGCAACCTGTGGGACACTCACAGACAGGTTAGTCCTTTCAAGGGAATCTGCTAGACCTATTCTTAGATTTGCCACCTCAAGGGAGTAGAATTACTCAAGATTCTGGAAATATCATATAAACAATCCAGATTAAGCAGAAAGAAAACAGATTTTTTTTTTTTTTTTTAGTTTTAACTAGGTTGTCTATCCTACATTTTGTGAAGTCCACAGAAACAGATGAAAGGAAATGAACAGAAAAATTCCAACCAGGATCATATCTGGTCTGCTACTTAAAATGCCCTGTTGCTACTCAGAGTTGTGTTAGGAAGCTGGGGGAAGCTTCATACATTAATGGATAATTATTTTGTTCCTTCTGTCTTCATAGCCTGTACATGTGAGAAGTGTGTCTGGTGTGTGGGTGATACAGACACTAGAAGGAAAGATACAGAAAAGCTGGGATAGATAAGTGTTGTGGTTTAAAGTCCACACACTCCTTTGTTTCCCTCCCCCCCAACCTTCCCACTCCCGGAGGGATGGGGAGGAGAGCTGGAGGAATACAACTCCCACAGATTGAGGTAAAATCAGTCCAGCAATTAAGGTATAACAGAAATCACTACTGCTACCACTAACAAATCAATGTTAGAGGAAATAAACAGGGAGAGAGAATACAATACCACCTGCCAACACGAGCCCAGCCCGGAAGAGAGAGCTAACCCCTCCCCTCCTGGCCAGCTTCCAGTTCCCGAGCAGGACGTGCTGTGGTATGGAATACCTCCCCGACTAGCCCAGACCAGGCGCCCTATCTCTCCCTCCTCCCTGGCAGAGCATGAGCTACTGCTGAACCCATGACATTATCCACCCCTTATTCCATACGATTCACATCATGCTCAGATCCCACTTTTTCAATATACCATCATATATATATATATATACACATCTGCATACACCCAGACAGATAGAAAGAAATCACTTAATACATGGACCAATCCCTATAATGCTATTGAGTCCATTTGGTCCATGGTATTAGGTTTGCAATAATCTTTTGTAGCAGGAGGGTCTGTGTGCAGTGCTGGATTGTTGCCTGCTGATGTTGATCATTCCTTTACTGCAGAACTCATCTGGTTCTATCAAAGTTCATTCTCTGCTGGGACGATGGTTAGAGGGAAGTCAGGGCCAGTCGCTGGTGACCTGAAGACATCTAGTTGATGGACTATAAAAATATTACACAGCAAGCAACAACATATAATTAAGTTCATTGGCTGTTTTCCCCTAAAATCAAATCCCCTTGAGGTATGCATCGGAATTCCCCACCTTCCTGCATTACCCATCAAGTATATCCGGGCCCTTGAGCAAAAGCAATCCCACGAGTGGGTTTGCCTTGGCCTGAAACAGGAGTAACCCAGACTGTCATCCCTAGCAAATTTCTCATGTGCACTACAGGAACCTTGTCCCCCTCTACAATATGTAAAAGTTCTGACTGGGCTGGGCCAGCCCTGTTGGCAGATCCTCTGGTGTTGACCAACCAGGTGGCTTTTGGTGAATGTGTATCCCAATGCTTGAAAGTTCACCCACCCATTGCTCTCAGTGTAGTTTTTAACAGCCCATTATACCATCCAATTTTCCCAGAGGCTGGTGCATTGTAGGGGATGTGATATACCCACTCAATGCCATGTTCTTTGGCCCAAGTGCCTATAAGGTTGTTCCGAAAATGAGTCCCATTGTCTGACTCAATTCTCTCTGGGGTGCCATGTCGCCACAAAAACTGTTTCTCAAGGCCCAGGATAGTGTTCCGGGCAGTGGCGTGGGGCACAGCATATGTTTCCAGCCATCCTGTGGTTGTTTCCACCATGGTAAGCACATGGTGCTTGCTTTGGCGGGTTGGGGGGAGTGTGATATAGTCAATTTGCCAGCCCTCCCCATATTTATACTTCAGCCATCGTCCTCCATACCAAAGAGGTTTTAACCGTTTAGCTTGTTTAATTGCAGCACATGTCTCACACTCATGAATAACCTGGGCAATAGTGTCCATTGTTAAGTCCACCCCTTGATCACGAGCCCATTTGTACGTTGCGTCTCTGCCCTGATGGCCTGAAGTGTCATGGGCCCACCGGGCCAAAAATAATTCGCCTTTATGTTGCCAATCTAAGTCCATCTGAGCTACTTCAATCTTAGCAGCTTTATCCACTTGTTGGTTATTGTGGTGTTTCTCAGTGGCCCGACTCTTAGGTATGTGGGCATCTACATGGCGTACCCTCACCACCAGCTTCTGCACCCGGGCAGCGATATCTTGCCATAATGCAGCAGCCCAGATGGGTTTACCTCTGCCTTGCCAGTTGCTCTGCTTCCATTGCTGCAACCACCCCCACAGGGCATTTGCCACCATCCATGAGTCAGTATAGAGATAAAGTACTGGCCACCTTTCTCGCTCAGCAATGTCCAGGGCCAGCTGGATGGCTTTCACCTCAGCAAACTGACTCGATTCACCCTCTCCTTCAGCAGTTTCAGCAACTTGTCGTTGAGGACTCCATACAGCTGCCTTCCATCTCTGATGCTTTCCCACAAAACGGCAGGATTCATCAGTGAACAAGGCATACTGCTTTTCACTTTCTGACAATTTATTATATGGTGGTGCCTCTTCAGCACGCATCACCTCCTCCTCTGGTGACATTCCAAAATCTTTGCCGTCTGGCAGTCCATGATGACTTCCAGAATGCCTGGACAACTGGGATTTCCTATCCGAGCTCGCTGTGTAATTAGTGCAGCCCATTTACTCCAAGTAGCATCAGTTGCATGATGTGTAGAGGAGAACCTGCCTTTGAACATCCCGCCCAGCACTGGCAAGCGGGGTGCCAAAAGAAGCTGTGCTTCAGTGCCAATCACCTCCGAAGCAGCTCAAACCCCTTCCATAAGCTGCCAATATCTCTTTCTCCGTTGGGGTATAGCTGGCCTCCAAGCATTTGTATCCCCAACTCCAAAAACCAAGGGGTCGACCTTGAGTCTCCCCTGGAGTTTTCTGCCAGAGGCTCCAGGTAGGACCATTCTCCCCAGCTGCGGTGTACAGTACATTTTTCACATCTGGACCGGTCCGGACTGTTCCAAGGGCCACTGCCTGAACTATCTCGCGTTTAATTTGCTCGAAGGCTTGTTGTTGCTCAGGACCCCATTTGAAATCATTCTTTTTCCGGGTCACATCATAGAGAGGGCTTACGATTGAACTGTAATTTGGAATGTGCATTCTCCAGAACCCCACAGCACCCAAGAAAGCTTGTGTTTCTTTCTTATCAGTTGGTGGAGACATTGCTGTTATCTTATTGATTACTTCTGTAGGGATATGTCTATGTCCATCTTGCCATTTTATTCCCAAAAATTGAATTTCCCGTGCAGGTCCCTTGACTTTACTCCGTTTTATGGCAAAACCAGCTTTCAGCAGGATTTGTATTATTTCCCTCCCTTTCTCAAAAACTTCTTCTGCTGTATCACCCCACACAATAATGTCATTGATGTATTGCAAGTGTTCTGGAGCTTGCCCCTGTTCCAGTGCAGTCTGGATCAGTCCGTGGCAGATGGTGGGGCTGTGTTTCCACCCCTGGGGCAGTCGGTTCCAAGTGAACTGGACACCCCTCCAAGTAAAAGCGAACTGTGGCTTGCACTCTGCTGACAAAGGTATTGAGAAAAATGCATTGGCAATATCAATCGTGGCATACCGCTTGGCTGCCTTTGACTCTAATTCATACTGCAGCTCTAACATGTCCGGCACGGCAGCACTCAATGGTGGTGTGACTTCATTCAGGCCACGATAGTCCTACCGTTAGTCTCCGCTCTCCGTTAGACTTCACACTGGCCATATGGGGCTATTAAAGGGTGAGCGGGTCCTGCTGATCACTCCCTGCCTCTCCAGTCTATGGGTCAGATTATGGATAGGAATCAGGGAGTCTCGATTGGTGTGATATTGCCGCCAGTGCACTGTTGTGGTCGCAATTGGCACTTGTTCTTCGACTTTCAGCAACCCCACAACAGAAGGATCCTCTGAGAGACCAGGCAAGGTGGACAGCTGCTCAGTTTCCCCAGTCTCCAAAGCAGCAATACCAAAAGCCCACCGGTACCCTTTTGGGTCTTTGAAGTACCCTCTCCTGAGGTAGTCCATGCCGAGGATGCATGGAGCCTCTGGACCAGTCACAATGGGGTGCTTCTGCCATTTCTTCCCAGTCAGGCTAATTTCAGCCTCCAGTACAGTCAACTCTTGGGACCCTCCTGTCACTCCAGAAATATAGATGGGTTCCACCCCTTGACAGTTCAATGGCATCAGGGTACACTGTGCACCGGTATCAACTAGAGCCTTATACTTCTGTGGGGCTGATGTGCCAGGCCATTTGATCCACACAGTCCCCTACCTCCACCTGGCTGGAGGCAGGGCCCCTCTAATAGTCATCGTCATCACAATCTTGGACACCTAAGTCATGTTGAAAGGGATTATTCTTTATCACAGGAGCTGGAGTAAAATCAGCTCTTCCGCTCCATCTGGGAACCTGTTCACCAGAGACTGAAGCTGCAGCTCTCATGGGGCGATCAGTCTTGGCCCTTGCTCCTCTCTTCAATTCACCCACACATTCCTCTAAGGCTGAAGTAGGTTTTCCAGCCCACTTCGTCATGTCTTCTCTGTGATCCCGCAGGTAAAACCATAGGGTGGCCCGTGGTGTGTATCTTATATATTTTCTCTCTTGAGCAATAGGACGCCTTTTGTTAATAGCTGAAACGCGTGTTGGCACACGTGAGGAGCTAGATAAATCAGACAGATCGTCCCTCAACTGTTTGAGATCCTGAGACAGTTTTCCCACAGCTGAGATGATGGAAGGGGTAAGATTGTCTTCGAATTCTCGGAGTTTATGAACCATTTCATCCACTGTTAGTGGTGCTATGTCATTCCAGGTTACCGTTGCCAATGGATGGGCATATGACGACGGTGCGTTTCGTGTAAGCTTTCGCCACATGGGTCGTGTGCATTCGACTTCATATGGGTCTATGGGTACATTCCCATTATTTGGCTTGGTGTGGTAGATCATCTCTACGATAGCTGATTCCCTCAGGGACTGGATGCCTTTGTCTATAGTAGTCCACTTGGCCGAACAACTCATAACATCATCCTTGTATGGGAACCTTTCTTTCACAGCTGCCAAAAGCCACCTCCAAAGACTGAGGGACTTTTTCTCTCTTGCAATTGCTTTGTCAATTCCCCCTTCTCTAGCAAGTGACCCCAGCTGCTTGGCTTCTGTACCTGCTAGTTCGTGACCATCGGCCCCATTATCCCAACATCGGAGCAGCCAGGTGATGATGTGCTCCCCTGATTGATGGGTGAAATCTTTTCGCATATTCCACAGCTCAGTTGAGGTCTGAGATCGAGAAGTCACCTCTTCTTCTTCGTCATGTGATGATGAACCCTGATCAGATACTAGACCAGGTAGTGGATGCATAGTTTCTTCATCCTGCCTCTTCCTTCTTGCCTCCTTTCTGGTTTTTCTCTTGTGTACAGGAGCAACCGATATTGGTACGAATTGGTCCTCTGGTTCAGCTGCAGTGATTATCACTGTAGTTTGAGTAGCAACTGTACTTGTTGCTGGGGTAGCTGCACTGTCTGTCACAGTTGAGGGTTGAATAGCCGCTGTACTTGTTACTGGGGTAGCTGCACTGTCTGTCACAGCTGAAGTTTGGGTAGCAACTGTACTTGCCACTGGGGATGGTGTAGCTGCTGTACTTGGAGTTGGAACAGCTGTGCTGACTTCTTTTTGAAGGGGTTGGGTAGTGTCGAGCAAGGCCCTATAGGCATAGACCACGCCCCAGCATGTTGCCGTAATTTGTCCATCTCTGGTATGGCCAGGACGACAACACACCTCATTTAGGTGTTTTATTAATTCTTCCGGATTCTTCACTTGTTTGGAAGTAAAATTCCAAAGTACTGGAGGGGCCCACTGACCTAGATGCTTGCCCATACTATCCCACACACCCTGCCACTCATGGCTGTCCAGCCTCTGGGAAAATCTCTTGGTCCTCCTATGTCGTCGTTTAACCCCAATACGGGACCAGACCTGACTGCTTAACTCTTGAAATCAGATGAAATAACTGTGAGCAGAACACATTCTGTATGCGTGCTACTATGGTGATCCCCATCACAATCAGCATACAAGTCTCAACAGTATGAAAAGGCCATTCAAAAACTTCAAAACTCTCAAATGATGTTGTAGACCATCTGGAGAGAACAGTGGGAGGATAGAAGAATGTTTCCTTCACAGGTTGACCACCGGAGAAGGAGAAAAAAGATGTGAAATTGCTAAGCACTTCTATTATATACCTCCCAAAATATAAAGTTGGTGACCATACCGGGAACATAAACCAGATCAGTTTCATAATGAATGTTTCTATTGTATTACAAGTCATTAACATAAAGTACAATGAGATAAGAAACTTAGCCCAAATCCCATGACTGATAAACACAAACGCAGCTAATATATATGGAAAGTAATTGGTAAAATCCTGAAACTGTGAGATCAAGAGAAAAAACTGTGAGAGCCAATAAATCAGCATTGTGACAAATGACTATAAATCCTGTCAGATTTGTTGTTATCTCGTGGGTTCGCGCCCCACGTTGGGCGCCAAAAAACTGTTGTGGTTTAAAGTCCACACACTCCTTTGTTTCCCTTCCCCCCCCCCCCACCTTCCCACTCTTGGAGTGATGGGGAGGAGAGCTGGAGGAATACAACTCCCACAGATTGAAGTAAAATCAGTCCAGCAATTAAGGTATAACAGAAATCACTATGCTACCACTAACAAATCAATGTTAGAGGAAATAAACAGGGAGAGAGAACACGATACCACCCGCCAACATGAGCCCAGCCCGGAAGAGAGAGCTAACCCCTCCCCTCCTGGCCAGCTTTCAGTTCCCGAGCAGGACGTGCTGTGGTATGGAATATCTCCCCGACTAACCCAGACCAGGTGCCCTATCTCTCCCTCCTCCCTGGCAGAGCATGAGCTACTGCTGAACCCATGACAATAAGATACAGAAGAGCTGCTCTCAAGTACTAAAACCATGGAAAACATTTGCTCAGATTTTCTCGTCTTCTACTGATGTGGTTTTACAAACTATTCTGAATGTTTTAGAGCTTTATAACAGTTTATAACAATTGCTCTTTGTCATTGTCTTGTCTTACAATGCAGAGAACATTGCTGCAGTTAAGTTTCTTTACCAAGCCACTCAGATACATCAGGTTTGGAAAATAAACAGGTAAAATGGAGATATTAATAGAGGGATGAGTAGGTGACATTATGGAAATAATACACTGTCAAGAACAGAATAACAGGAAAGAAATGGAAAGAACTGTGAGAAGAAAATACAAGAGGGAGAAAAGTTAATTCAGTTATTCTGCCAGAACCAGATCTCAGCAGAGTCATTACCAAAATGTGATTAGAAAGATCCTGCACTTCCATCCCAACCTTACCTTGTTTTGATAAGAAATAGGTATCTGACAAAACATACTTAAGCTTTTGTTTCTTTTATTAAGAGGTGCTAACAGAGACCTTATTTTGTCTTTGTTGAAAAATGAGATTTTTTGTTGGTGGCTGCAGAGCCAAACACTCAAGGACCAAGCAGCTCTGAAAAACTGTAAGCTGGAGAAATTACAAGGTACAAAAGAGAAGTAAAATAACTGTGTTCCTTTCATATTTTGAATCTGCTGATTTTGATGATGCAGATTACTTCTCAGCTCTTGCTTCTGAGGAAAGAGATGAGGTAGTTAAACTTCATTTTTTACCCCCATGTAGCAGTGGCTGAAGAAGAAGGTCCCCTAATACTCACAAATTGGAGAGCTATCTGAAAATATACCTAGATCCTGCTGATATTCTGCTGTGCAAGAAAAATTGCATAATATGCAAAAAACAATCAGTGTAGTAAGATCCTCTGGCCATGGTAAAATGCTGACTAATTCTTGCTATATTGACTTCTTCAGACACCATCTAGGTCATTCTATTCTATGGTTTGGCAAGTTGGATAAAAATCAGAATGAATTCCTCTCAATTTTCATATATAACAGGTAAATTGAAAATCCTTTAAGTCTTTGGTTACCTAATACGCCACCCCCAGAACAGATTTATTTTTCAGAGACTGCTGAAGACCTGCACTCAGGCATTTTCTGCTGTGATTCATATTTCTGTGGATGAACTATAGGTATTAATTTGGAAAATAATCCCCTTACAACCTTGTCTGTCATGATGTAAAAATTACATAAAAGGTAAGGGTTGAATGCCCACAGTGACCAAGATAAGAACAATCCACTGAGAGGAAAAGAGAATTGGTAAAATTAAAATGATTAAGTAAAGTTGATTTTACGTAAGAGTACCTGCTTCAAGTCTCCAAGGCAAGTATAAAGGCTATATTAGTGAATCGCTCTTTAGAGAGACTCCACAGAGGGAGGGAAGTGGGACACATCTTTCCAAGATCTGTTTGGATGTGAAATGTTCTACACAGCAGTGCAGTCACTGTTTGGTTTCAATGAGTCACATTTCAAGAATTAATTGCAGAAATTTTTCACAACATAACTTAAGGTAATGAATGTGGTGGAAAACAAAAATATCATTAACCATTTGTAGAAATCCCCATGGAAATAAAAATAGTTCATGTTTATTGAGGAAAAAATAAATAATTTTATATAGATCATCTACTTTGCCTTTGAATCCAGTTCTGTGTTGTCTACCATTCTAGCAGCATAGCAGATTAAGAGATTGGGAATTTAAAATGAGGGAATAACTACAGTTTATTGTTTGTAACAGTCAAAGGTTCCATTAAAAAAGAACTAGAAGCTTTGTCATAGCTTTATATTTAGTTGCACAACATTATTAAAACATACGAATGATTTCATCACATGGATATTTCCTTATCACTTTCAAACTGTGGTATCTGTGAATTCCATTTTTGCTGATATGTAACTCAGCTGATGATTGTTGTTGTAAACATAAACTGAAATAAAAGAATTCTGGACATATCTCAGAGGAGCATATTCTATGAATGAAGACTATCTTACTTTTTTAAGTGAAGAATGGATTATGACTTCGCTTTGACAAACAAAAGTGGTTAATAGTTCAGTATCACACAAAACTAAATTCTGGATGACCTATGCAGAAATCATTAATCTTCTGTTATCACAAACACTCAACTAATTTGATTTAGAATCTAAGATGAAGCTTACAAAAATTTATTGTTTTTGATAGGAGACCATTCATTTAGTACAGTTAATAGCAAATGTATGACTTTGACGTATAAGCTCACATACAATATATACATACACTTCCCAGCAGAACAGAATCCCATTACAGGTCTCCCTTTGCTCCTTTAGCAAGGTACTTCATTACTTGAAGTACTCAGTTTCCTTCCGTTTAAGGAGCAGTATTCAATGCAGAATCTGTGAATGTCAAGAAAGGACAAAAAGTTTACTTCATCAGAAATTTTCTCCTGACTCTCTCAGAAACTGTGCCATGTTCTCTGAAAGTCCTTCCGGGCCCTTCAGGAAGACGTCTCAAGCATATTTGTTATATCCTCTTGATTGCACTTGGTGCTCAGAAACCTTCATTCTGAATGCTGTGTGAGATAGGCAGTCAACATAATAAATGAGATTGCATGATAGTGGCATCTGCTACGTTTAAGAGTCTGTCAGTGTTTCCACAGCACTCTGTGGTATATCCACTGACACACTGATGTGTCGTTGAAAAACACATCACTTCAGGGCACCAAAGTTACCCTAGCATATGCAATGTGTACACTGTACAGCCTAAGAAGCAGACAAAATCTTCACCCAGCATCACTGTTGTGGAGTAAGCTGTTAGAGCTCATGGTGGAATTCCTTTTGCAGTGACATAATCTGTGATCATACTTCTGAAAATACAAAAGCAATACATACTCACAATGCCAAACTCGGATATATTGTAGAAAGGTGTGACTTTTTAAACATTTTAAACATGGATTTCTTTGCTCTCACATAACGATGGATTTTCTAAGTTAGTTTAAGTGCAGAATTTCTAACTTTTTTTTTTCACAAAAAATAATCCAAATAAGTCAATGTAAATAACTTTGTTGATTGTTCACCATAATGTGGCATTTAAATGCACTGAAGTCTAAAAGGAGGAGGTTAAGCAATGCCATATATACTGTGTGGTATTGAAGGGAATAATCAAAATCTAGTAAAACTGAACTACACCACAAATAAGCATAACTTGGTGACTTCAGTGAGAGATTTGCCTAAGTAAATATTTGAAGGACAGATTTCTCTTCCATGAATATACAATAAGAAAGCATTTTGATACCTATCTATGGTACCCAAAGGAAACATGAGGTGGTGGTTGTATAAAATACCTTTTAAAAAATTATTTATATATAGCTTAGTTATTTTAATAATCAAGTGTATAATTTTTATATAGATATATTACTTCCTCCTTGATGTAAATGTGGGGAAAGCTATAACGAGGGCTGCTTAGAACCTGAAGTGAAATCAATGTTTCTCAGTACTCTAACCAAAAAGCTTAGCAGAGTGGACCTCACATTATAATTTGTATTTCTTCTGCTATATTGCACTTTATTTGAATTATTAAACTGTTCTTATCTCAACAGATGGGTTTTACTTTTTCTTACAATTCTCTTCCCCACCCCACTGTAAGGGTGAGCAAGCAAGCAGCTCAGTGATATTTAGTTGCCATCTGGAGTCAAGCAATGACAAGCTCTCTTGGACTCAGAGTGATGATTTTGTGGCTTTTTGTTTTTTTTATTTTAAATGGCCTGTTGAAAACTGCCACTATATCACATATACGATCCAGAAGCAATGAAGGGCACACAGATAATGAGCTGCATGGGACATTACACTGGCAAAATAGCATTGAGGAAAGAACACCAAAAAACAGTATACAGGACTCTTTCATTATTTTCTGGCCAGTTTTGGAGGAAATTATTTTTTTTGGTTGCCAAGCAATCAAGTTTCTCTTTGGAGGGATTAAAATACAGCTGGTAATTGACATTCTTTTCTGCAGGTGTTTGAATTCTGGATCTTTGCAGTAAAAAGGTAGTTTCTTTTCACTTTTTCTCATCATTGTGGACTAGTCATGTGACTCAGAGTGAAACTTCATACAGTAACTTTGTTCAAGGAGATGGATGAGGTCAGAAGTTTGATTTTGCTGTGCTAATGAATTCCACTTCTTATTTCTTTTTGGGTCAAGTTGCCTTTAATTAAATTAAATTTAATTTAATTTTAGTTTAGTTTGGGTTTTTTTGTTTGTTTTTGTTTTGTTTTGTTAAGATGATCAAACAGTTCAGGCAAAATCAACCCATGTATATATGATAGATTTAGAGAACCTTTCATTGCCTCTGAACTCCATTAATGTTTTTCTGTGATCACTATAGCAACATTTCTCAGTTTTTGTTTACTGCATTTGTATTTTTCTAATACCAAGCAGAAAGGGAAAGATACTGATTTCACTTGGTTGTGATGCATGAAAACATCCAAATTTCAAGTTCCCTTTCCTGAAAGCTGGTGCATACAGACCAGCACCCTATTGATCTAGGACAACCTGTAAGTTTAGGAG
Source organism: Melopsittacus undulatus (assembly GCF_012275295.1). NCBI lineage: Eukaryota > Metazoa > Chordata > Aves > Psittaciformes > Psittaculidae > Melopsittacus > Melopsittacus undulatus. The sequence goes on along the minus strand of NC_047557.1, from coordinate 58,068,825 downwards.
TATTTGAAAATGTTTTAATGGAAAGAGTTAAGTTTTGCATTGTCACTAAACATGAAGTCATTGTGCTGCTATGGTAGGCTTCTTTGTTTTTTGTGACTTATATACTTGTACAATTACAAAGCGGTAATGGGCTGCAAAATAAAATTTAATAACCTGAGTTTTAAATATTTTTTTAATAACTCTTATAAAATCAAAATATTACCTGGACCATGCTTGCTTTGTTTTCTGTCACTTTCTGGTATACTTTGAACATCATTAATCTGGATGTATAAGTCTTTGAATCAAAACTAGTGAGTACACACATGAATGGCAAAAGGATTGTGCTCCTCCAGAGTAATTTGGGCAATGTACTTCACAACCACTTAAGTTGACAGCAAAGTTTAGAAAATAACTGTTAAATCCATTTTGTATGTTGAGGAGCTTGGGTGCAGTTTAAAGGTCACTTTTTTCCTCACAGTAAGAGTTTATTCAAGAACCCCTTCTTACTCTCCTAAGTCCTTGTATTAAGCTCTAACAGTTCTTTCCTTTTCACTTTTATCTGGTGAGCACACATTTGCCAATCACTCTTTCTTATTCCTATTCTCCTTCTTAACCTTTCCAAAGTGCTGATCCCAGGATAGCTATATCAGTGTATGTGCCACCAACTTAAATGGGAAACACAGCCTTCTTATAAAACAGTGTGCTGTCCCCAACCCAACATAGCACTCAAGCAGGCACTTAGTCAAGTGCCTGGACATACTTTGGAAATTTAGTGTGTCAATTGATAAGCACACAGAATTCTTACTTATGTAGCTAAATACCACTTTCCTTTTCCAGTGAGCAATTTCTTTTTGAAAATGCTAACCCGAGGCTGATTAGGACATCCAAACATAAATATTTGGAGATAGGACAGAGGTCTTCTTTATAAAATGGCTTGCAATTTAACAAAAATATGCAATTTGTGAGATTATAACTTCAAAATGCTCTTATTATTGCAGATTTTATTATTCTGGAGCTTCTGAGCACTGTATAATGATGTGGTGGGTTATCCTTCATTGGCCACCAGATGCCTACCCTGCTGCTCTCCGTCACTCCCACTCATCAGGACAAGGGGAAAAATACAAATAAAAATATGTACAGGGAGATCATTTGCCTATTATATTCGTGGGAAAAACAAGCTTGACTTGGGAAAATTATTTTATTTTATTCCCAATTAAATGAAGTGGGATAATGAGAAACGAGAATGACCTTAAAAAAATTTCAACCCACTCTCTTCCTTCTTCTGAGGTTTAAGTTCACTTCCAATTTTCTCTACCTCTTCCCCTCCAGCATCTAAGGGGACAGCAAATGGGGGTGGTGGTCAGTTCATCTCAAGTTGTTTCTGCTGCTCCTTCCTCCTCAGAAGAGGACTACTCACACTCTCCCCTGCTCCTGCGTGGGGTCCCTCCCACAGGAGACAGTCCTCCATGAACTTCTGCAGTGTGAGTCCTTCCCACAGGCTCAGTTCTTCAGGAACTGTTTCAGTGTGGGTCCCTTCCATGGGGTGCATCCTTCAGGAACAGACTGCTCCAGTGTGGGTCCCTTCCATGGGGTGCATCCTTCAGGAACAGACTGCTCCAGTGTGGGTCCCCTGCAGGGTTACAAGTCCTGCAGCAAACCTGCTCCTGTGCTGGTTCCTCTCTCCACAGGCTGCAGTTTTCTCCTTCAGGCTGTGTCCCCTTAATGCAGTACGGGGTCTTTCACAGGTTGCAGGCGACTATCTGCTCCACCATGGTCCTCCATGGGCTGTAGGGGGACAACTTGTATCACTGAGGTCTTCTCCAGGGTCCGAATCTCTGCTCCACTGCCTGGAACACCTTCTCCTCCTCCTTCTTCAGTGACCTTCGTGTTTGCAGAGATGTTTTTCTCACGTATGTTCAATAACCTCTCTTCTAGCTGCTGCTTTGTGGCAGTTTTTACCCTTTCTTAAATATGCTGTCACAGAGGTGTTACTAATGCTGATGGGCTCAGATTCTGCCAGCAGAGGGTTAATCTTGGAGCTAGCTAGCACTGGTTCTATCTGACACGGGGATAGCTCCTGATCTCTTCTCCTAGAAGCCAACTCTGCATTCCCCCTGCCAGTATTGAAACCTTGTTACATAAGCCTAGTGTAATGACAGGAGTCAGAACTCGACCAAAAAGCCTAAAATCACATACACAGAAAATAAAATTAAAAAAATAATAAAAAAGAGGAAAAAGAAGTGGAACACTGTAATTTTACATATGTTGGTAAGTGGTACATGAAGACTGTAACTTATCCCTAAGTGCAAGGCATCTTTTTGAAAGAGATGTGAATGATTATGCACATAAAATGTACATACAGAGTATTAATACAGGCCAAATAAAAGAGCCTCACTTTAGATTTTGTAGTTATTGTAAAGCTTCTTACAAAGCTTTGTCTCTACAATCCTATCACATAATCTGAAATGTCAGTCCCCTCTTCTCTCTGTTGGCAACTCATACGTGGTTTCTTTACAACTGTTTTGTGAAACAGTTAAATTAACCGTGCAACATCTCTACCTTATACGAGGAGCTGGCTTAAATTATGTTTGATTAGCTTACAAATATTCTTTATACCTCTGATTAATTTTTCCCATTCTGGGTTGCAAGGAAATTATCAATGAACAAGAACTTCATGCTGCATCAAGATTTCTCTCATCCCATGTTAAAGATGAGGTTTTGGGGAAAAAAAGCTTTTATCAGGATTATTTATTTAGCTGAAACAGGCACAAGCCTGGCTGAGCACACATGTTGCTGAATGGCTTTTCCTGTATGTATCAGATTATACTGATGTATGTATGACATGTATATATGCTGACAGTAGTGACAACTTGAAAACAACCAGCTTTTGCTTTTCTTTACTAAAAATACTGTCTTGAAACTAAAGAATATTTCATATTTTTGGAATTGGAGAAAAATATATTTAATTGATTTTGCTCGGTTCACTCACAAGAATTCTTTTGCTTTTAGATAATATGAAAACTGAGTAAATTTTAAATTAAGAGCCCAGTACAGAAGAGTACTTTGGCCTAGCTGTCCAAATGAGGAAGCTTGTGCAGTTATCAGTTACATCTCGTCAGGGAATTCTGTAAATCTATCAGAAGGTGGGAACTAAACTATGTAAGCTCAATGGTATCTTGACTGAGCTTTATGAAACAAAGTCTCTGTTGTGTCTGACAGGCTGAGACTATTGAAACTAGTTTTCTTTTTTAATTCAGTACTGGGACCTGTATTTCCTGTAGTGAGATGGACAAGCTGTTAAGCAAATAAACTCTGAAAAAAATATTTATTAATCCTACTACATTTCCCTGTTTGTGAATTGACCACAGGTACTCATGGTTTTATTTCATTTACTTATTGATCATAACATAATTCCCTCAAATACTTCATCTATTATAGCTCTTTTTCTGATAAACCCAGATGAAACATCTGGTAGTTCATATTTATACTTACTTTTGTGTAAGTACTCCAGAAACTGCCATAAGAATTATTTTTCCTAGATACCTGTGGAGAAGAAGGTTGTTCTCATCTGAAACATTTCTAATTTACTCAGGGCACCCCTGACTTACAGAATGGGTCATAAACCTTTCTTTTGGCATTGGGTAGGGGATGGTTGCCACTGTTAAAATCAGCTATTTTATTTGTAAATAGCTATGTTCATCATAAATACGTTCCCTCAGCAATCTTTATTTGAAATATTATTTTTAGCAAAAAAATCAGCTAGTCCAATTTTCTACTATGAAAATAGCATAGAGGCAACAGAAAATGTTACTAAATTTTGATTAAAAATGTGACTATCACTTTATTGCTGTCAAGTTGGTGCTTTGTTTTTTCTGGGATAAGGCAAGTCATATTTGGCATGGGTCTACATGCATAATGTACAACAATTCACAATGTTACTATTAATAGAGGAGTTCACCTTTGCTTTTAGGTGTATTTTTGTGCATAGAAAATTCTAACTTTACAAAAAAGGCATTTCAAAATGATGACATTGGTCATTGACACTTGATTTGCGGAAGTAATCATAATATTTACACACAGAATTTAAAAAAAATGAAGTGGCTTTTTAGAGTTAGTAGCTAAACAAGGTTTGGTTTGATGTAGACATCTCTTAATTCTGATCTAGAAACTTCCCCAGATGCTCAGAGCCTATGTGGACAGCACTACTTGGAATAAAGAGAGGAAAAATCTGATTCATTAAGTAGCCTATGTACTACAACAGCTGCATTAATTAGAGCACATAAGCCATACCCCTACGTGTAGTGATACATTAATTGGGTGGTACTATCTTTGATCTGACAGTCTGGATCCACAAAGCCTGGCAAGAGTCTGGAGACTCCTGATATGTGTGACATAGATACAGCACCATTTTGTGGTTAAAATAGCCCAAAGTCAAGGAAATTAAATAAAGAACAGCATAAGTCTTACTTTTATGGCATGACTGAAAGAATTGTTTTTTTGCAGATCTTTGCAGTTTGTCAGTCCTGTGGTAGCCAATTTGATCATATCTGCAGCTCACTCAAGTTAGTACAAAGTCTTGAACATACAGGCATGATAGAGTCTAGAATGACTTGATAATCTGGCTCAGATAATTTCTTTTATTGACATTCATTTTAGTCCAACCCGTGCCATCTTATACTATAAGTTTGTATTGGCTTTAGCAGTGATCTTGTGTAAGAAAAGAAATAGGACTGAGGTTTTCTTAACATACAATTTCCTTCACATAAACACACAAATACTCACACACACACACATACACACACCTGTGTATCTTCTTCCCTGTGGAGATGAATGGTGGGTTCACTGTTATTTTAGATAACCTTGACAAGAATGTACAAAAGGGACCTTACTTTCTCCTCAGAAGGCAAATTCACTAAGCAGTCTTGGCTTTAATCATTGGTAGCACTAGGTTACTAGTGGGTCACTGTGGCTAAATCCATTTTACAAATGACTATATTTTATCTACAGGGAGACCTAAAGATTTTATGACAGCAGACTCTCTTCTTTCTGGAACATAAATATTCACCCCAAATTTATAAAACCAGAATCATAAAAGAACAGGGGTTTGCATTTATTTATTATTTAGCAGAAGACATTTTTATGAGGTAATAAACTCCTTTTTAGCCAAAGGCGTATTGTACAGACAGATCCTGTTAATGGCAAACACTAAAACAAGAAATACCTTAAACCCATTAAACCAAGATAATTATCAACTGTAAATCAATGCTATAACATCAAAAGGGACCATTTAATGGATAAAGGACAGAAAGGACAAAAAAGTTGCAAGGAGAAGAGCATAACATTTGAAAAAGTCAATAAAATTAATTTAGAACTAAAAAAGCTCTGTCTAACTTTAATTCTGCTGTGTTCTCTCCTTTCACTCCTGTATTTGAAAAATGTGACGATTCCTTTGCTCTAGATTGTGCAACTGCTCTAAGGATCTGCATGTCTGTAGTCAGTTTATTCTGTAGGCCCATTATGTTCTGCACTGGGCACTATAAACTCTAACTCAAAATCTGTCCAGGTTAGTAGAAAGATTATTCTTGACTCTAATAAGCTTTAGAGAGGCAGTTTATTATTAGGGCTAGTGCTTATTTTATTACTCTGGAAAGCAAGAGCAAAATGGCCAAGTGTCTGAGCTGTACAGCTGTTCCCGTTTGCTTTGGTTAAAAGCAGTAAAGGGCAGTGGAGAGAAAACAAATTGATGTTTCATATGTAAGAACTAAATTGGCACTGCTCTGCAGTGCTACCTCTGCTCTGTGCAGCACAGCCATGTCTGCATTTGACTGTTGGCCCCTGGGAAGAATGCAGCTGACCCCCAGAGGAAAGGCAACATAGCACCGAGTTGCTTCATCTGGTTGAAAAGAAATGAAAAAATAAAGCTTGGAGTCATAAAACTGGACACTAACGGAGCCAGAATGTCCTAAAACAGAAAGGGAAGATCAAAAGGCTGTATAGCAGTAAAATCATGGCAGAGATACAAACTTGGCTGAACCTAGCAGGCAGATGGCTATGGCCTATGAAATGTGTTAAAAACCATAAAAATTACGCTCAGCACAAGAATTCTGAGCCTTCCAGTGATTCCAGGTTGGTGGGAGTCATCAAAGTATTCATAGCAAGGGACAGTATGGGCTTCATTCACAGCTCTATTTCACATAAATCTTCAGAATCAAGCATAAAATAAAGTTTCCTTTGCTCAGTCACCAAAATCTTGTAGTTATGAACTCATTTTAAAATCATTGAATTTATTGGCCACTGTTAAAATATTTCTAAGTTACCCAAACTATTAATGAACCTCTGTTTAACCTACTAACACATTTGCTATTATAATTTTGAGACAGTTTGTGTAACTTCTGTGGTTTTATTGAACAGAAAATAGTGCATCAAGAGGAAAGTGGAACCTATTTCCACATAACTGCAAAAGAAAGCCTTTAAAAGCATGAAAGGTTTACAAGCAAGCTTTTCCATTGATGGGATTTTCAGCTTTGCTTGCTTTAATTTTATCTATGTGAATTTTAAATCTGTATTCTGAAGGGAATATGGCACTTTGATACAAGGGAGTGAATTCATGTTTTGAACTTTACACATTCAACTCAAATGCCCCAAACAACAGACTACCATATGCTCTTGCTTTCTTCCACAGTATGCCTACACGTCACAGTTATAGGTCAAACTTCTTCAGATTGCTAACAGTTATTGAAAAAAAAGGGTTGTCCCCTTTTCTGAATTTGAGTAAATCAGAGTTTAAACCATAGAATGGTTTGGCTTAGAAGGGACCTTTAAAGATCATCTAGTTGAACCGCCAGAAATAAGCAGATATATCTTCAACTAGATCAGGTTGCTCAGAGCCCCATCCAACCTTCCAGGGATGGAGTGTCACCTCTCTGGGAAATCTGTTCCAATGTTTCACCACACTCATCATAAAAAAAAATCTACTTTATATTTTTCAGGGATATGAGCACACATTGTTGGCACATGTCCAGCTTTTCATCCACCGGTACCCCATACCTCAACAATCCCCTCATCCCCCAGCCAGTACTGATACTGGGGATTACCTTGACCCAGGTGCTGGACCTTGCATTTGGCCTTGTTGAACTTCATGAGGTTCACATGGGCCAAATTCTCCAGCTTTTCTAGGTCCCTCTGGATAGCATATTGTCCCTCAGGTGTGCCAACTGCACCACATAACTTGGTGTTCTTTGTAACCTTGCTGAGGGGGTAGAGCACTTCCACCATGTTATTCTGCTGCTTGTTACCAGGTGTTACCCACCTCAGGTAGATGAGGCAGCTGTCTCTGTGGTACCCATATTATGGGGTACTCTCTGTGAATAACAGAAAGGTGCAATGCTTGCTGCAATATGTTGCATGTCACTGGCCTTCCTAAGAGCAATGCTGGGAGTAAGATTCTGCTGGCAATTTTGGTGGAATTATTTACAAACCAACACTTTTTTTTCTGCTCTGATTAAGTTGCTCAGAGATTTGCTTTTAAAAAGTATTTTTTCTTAGTTGGCAGTAGAATAATAGATTACTTCTTTGAGTATTAAAGCCTTTTGGCCTTATTTAGAGCTCCATCTGAACCCTGTGTGACTGGGCTCCCACCAAAAACTCCTCAAAGAAGTGCATAGGGCATTACTGGAGGCTAAAATCATATGGTGCCATCAATTCTGCAATGCTTACCTGTGAAATTAGAGTGTTTACACTTAGGATGAATTATAACATTCTGAAAAAAAGGAAGATGCAAGCTTTCAGTGCTATTGGTCTCAGGTGTCTGATGCCCTTACAAGGGAAGTAAAGGCTGACATCACTTCTGTTACATCAGGTTGCATGCTATTAACATCACAGAGTAGTGTGGATAGAGAAAGTAGTGATACTTTTTAAATGGCTTTTCATTGTCATTGGCTTCCAACACCCCAACAAGAAAAAGGCTATGAGAATTGAACTGCAGAGTCAGAACAGACTGTTGCTCCCACAGGAGGCTAAAGTCATATGATGCCAGAAGTAACGCTGTGATGCTTACCTGTGAAATTAGCATAATGTAAGGGCTACCATACTACCTAGGTCAGATGGCAAATAGTAGCCTACTGTGGAGGAGGATAATTCACCCATCTCAAAATTGAGGCAGCTGCTGCTTGGGTGGTTCACACAGCTGAGGTAATATAAAGTCAGCTCTGATAACTTGACATAAACGAGGAGTCTCTAAACATACAGGTACCTAATTAAGATTGTGTACTGTTTTCTTGTCTGCTTTGGTGGCAGTATGCAGAGCTTATGGCAAAGTGTGGAACTAGAGCTACTGTTTTTCTGTTTTCTTGGAAAACAAGGTAATAAACAAAGGATTAGCTAAAGAAACAAAATTTGCTATTGTTACAGATTTGGTATGCTATGTAGGAGAAGAGGGTGTGGGCTTAATGAGAAATAAAATAAATATTAAAATAATCATTGAAAGAAAAAGAGAGAAGACTCCAGGGAAAGGTTTAAAACTCTTCAAATAAAAATTAATTTTTTATTAAGTTAGCCATTTACTTGAATGTTATTTAAGCATTAGTGGCTGAAATGCTTAAAAATTAAGCAATGTGTATGTATCTGTTACATTTAGAATTCTGTTTTTCCAGCTGTTGTAAAGCTATAATTCAGATGGGATATTTTAGTGATATAAGATACAGGCACACAGCCCAAGTAATTTGATCAAGTCACTAATACCCTTGGGTGGATTTGAAAGGAGACATCACTCCTGACAGCCTGGATCTCTTCATTTTCCAGCAAGCTTGCTGTCCTTCTCCAGCAATGGGTTACTCCTGAGGTATAAAGAGAGATAAAATCATCTGCAGGATAACGGTACTTAGCTGTACTTTTTAAATTATTTTTTTTCTCCTTTGTTAACAGTAAGAACTACATATTGTTGTCAGTTTATACCTTTTTCTAGTAACCCTGGTGGGAGATAGTATAGGGTTTTCCGATGGTAATTCCTTATACAGCTGCGGTATTTTTGTGACTGCCTGTTGTCCCTTGGCAGTCTTGGTTTCTGTGCAGAGGTATCAGCTTTTCCTGATGAAGGAATGCAGACTCTTGATCTTTCTTCTTACCCTGTACTGTAAAGTGCTGCAAGATAAGCAGTGTTACCTGTTCTTAGCTTTCGAGTACTGCACTTCTGAGAGATTCAAGAATACTTTTAGTTTCCTGCTAATGTAATTATGATGTTTTTCATCTACACAATAAGATCGCATAGTATAATGAATCTCTAATCCTGTTAATCCTGTTAATCACTTTGGTCTATTGTCTATAACTTATTCGCCTCGCTTCTTGTCATCTTATCTTAATCTCTGCAGTAGGAGATGGAAGAGAACATTGTAGTTGACTGAAGACAAATTAGATACTCATCAGTACCAGAAGTAATTTAATAATATTCTATATTTGTGAAAAAGAAAAAAAGGAAAACAAAATCATTAATCCTAACCTAATTTGAAGATAATGCTGACCAGGAATTTCCTGGTAGGTTCCTTGCTTTTTTTTCTTGTGACATGTGGTTTTGGAAGAAAAGTTTAATGTTGTCAAGACTTGATATTTTTTGAACAGCTGGGCCAAAAGCTATAAATTTTTAAAGCAAGTGTCTAGTCATAAGGACTGTGAACAAGAAAAATATGAATATATGATTTTGGGGCACCTTAACAACTTGATATAAAGAAACTTAGACATAAAATTATTCTTAGTATTATGACGGTTACTCTTTCCTCTATTATCATACATAATGTATTCTACCTTACATACAAAATTGTAGGTGTGCTTTTGTTGAATCCCTATATTTTATATAATGAAAACTGCTATTTGGAATTCCTTATGAGCCATTTTTCTCCTGAATTCCACAGCATAGTTCAATGTTGCTGCAATTTGCTCTTTGAAATTGTTGTGTATACCTGGCGAGTGAATACTCCATGTGCTCCAGAGTCATATTGGTTCAAATAGACTTTGTAAATTTCCAGTAGATGTGTTTTTATATTTTGATAGTCACAATGGGTGATGTTTAAAACTTCCAGATAGAAAGAGGTTTACCAAACACCTGTATGCAATTTGGACTGTACTTTAGCTAAGTTATATTTGGTGGCTCTGTGCAGCTTGGAATCAGCTCATCAGGGAAAAAAGGAAATAACCTCCTCCTATCCCCACTTCCACCCCCTACCCCTGACAAGGGGAAAACAGATCTGTCCAGTTCTTCCTGGGAAAAATAAAAATATAGTTTCTGTTTTGCACCATATAACCAGGTTGTGATGTCTAATTCATACTTCATGGAATAAACATAAGGGCATTTTGGATATCACAGAGGCCTTTTTCTTTTCCAGCCTGAAGAAACTGATGCTTTTATTATCTTTTGAAATGGCCAAAGCATTTACTTTTCTCATCAAAATGACATGCATGTTCCCAGGGAAGCAGTCATACTGCAAAATGAGGTTGCACTGGATATGATAGATATGATACCAGTCCTGGCTTGATAGGACTTCAAAGAGAGAAAAATGAACTGGAAAGCATACTGTATGCTAATGCTTGACAGCAGAAACCCCCATTGTGACCCTATTTTGGGTCATATACTATGTATCTCCGATGAAAAAGTATGTAAAGGAAATATTAAGCTTGTCTGGTTGTGCATTCAGAAGTTCAGAAATGTAGAAGGCTGGTATTATAACCCTGATTCTTTCCATCTATACTTGTTCAATATTTCTTAAAGCTGTCAGCAGATCTACTACCTTTCTAAAACCTTAGACACAGATTTTACTTGTAGTTTTTAGTAATATGTTTTTTAGTCTGGATTATTTATCCATTTAGATTTTGTCACTACAATGTAGTATAACTGTAGTATATACTTGCATTGTCTTTTGTGTTTATTGTTGCCAATTTTAGAATGAAGTCTGGAACATTCTTTTCCCAACTTGTGGGCTGCTTTAATTTACTACAAACTAGTATAAGCAGCTTTGAAGCTATGGTTTAATTTACTGCTATGTGCTAAGAACACACTGTCTCTAACATGCAAATCTGTCTCAGGTTCTGCAAGGAAGGATCTTTTTATGATGAACTTCTATGTCAAAAGAAATATTTCTGGGCTCATTGCAGTTTTTATAGTCCAAATATTGCTACATGTTATGTGAAATTTCAGCCTCACATGCTCAACTAAAGAACTGGCATTTTTCTAACATAAGAGTTTATTAATGATTTCGGATGTGATTAGGTGTGCAATACATAAATATAACATAATAATAGTAACAATAATGATATATTGTTACCTCAGTCATGTTGGTTAATAATAATAAGGACTTTGGCATCAGACTTTCACTCACAATGGTTTGTTTTCTAAAACATCCCAAAAGATGCTTGTCTTTAATCCCTTCCCAGATAAGATTCTCCCTACATCTTCTAACACCATAACGGAGTGTTGTTTGGAGTTAGTGAGAAGGAGCTCCTGGGAAGCAGCTTGAACACTTTTTTTTGGTTTGTATGAGTGGGTCCTTATGGCTTATGGCCTAACTTGTGAGGTTTGGTGAACAGAAGGAAAATGCCATCTAATTATAGGTTCATGTTTTTATCAACTTGAAAAATATAGGCTTTTTGCACTTGATAAACCTGGAATCAAAAAAGACATAATTTCCCTACAGGGCTCTTTTAGCATAAGATTTCACACATACGTCTGCTGTCTTCAATGATATTTGCAAAGCCAAAGGAAATCAATTTCCATTCAAAAATTCCATTCTTATCACTACTGGGGAGAAGGACTAAATTTCTTCCTGGGGTTTGTGGCTTCTCTCATGAGGGGCATATGGTTGTTTCCCTAACAAAAGACATAGTCAAAAAGATGTAGTTTCAGACCATTTTGAGGTCTGAAAGACATCCATTTGCAGGTAGTTGTACTGTCTTTGTAAAGGCTGGTCATTTTTAGCTGTTAGTTTTAACACAGTTCTTTGCTGCACACTCGGTTTCCTTCCCAGCCTGGAGCTGTTATGAAAAGCAGCTTGAGACTTGTGTCACTTGGCCCTATGGCTGTTATATGATGACACATGTCTGTGCTGTGGAAGAGCTGCTTTTCTTCTAGTCTTGTGGCTACTGATGTTTAGCACTGAAATAGCAAAAGTTGTAATAGTATAATTCCCTTTTGTGTGTAAAGATGATTTTTTCCTGCGCAGAAGAGCTTGAAATATGGTCACCTGCTGCAGGAGCAATGCTCAAAATTAGCTTTCATAGTGGATGGAGCCTCCAGGTCCCTGAATGAATTGCCACTGTGAAAGGCAGTACTATTTCCCTATGTGTGAGATTAAACCAGGTGATGAATAGATGTACTTCTTCTGCAGCTGAAATCTGTTTGTATTTACTTGCTGTTCCCTGTTTAATCTCCTACCCTTATCGAATAATTTCTGTACTTGTTCCATTTCTGAAACATGTCACTTTTTCCTATCTTTTCCATGGTCTTACCATTTCTTTGCATTGCTCATGTTGGTGTGGAAGTTGACAAGTTCTTGGAAGAAGAATTTTCTTGAAGAAATGATGTGCATGCTGTAACTTAGTGCTGAAGCAGGTTTTCGCATTTACCACCTCGAGCTTCATCTCATATCCACATCAGTGTACGGGCATTACTCTCCTGTCACAGCACACAGAAATGAAACCTTGCTTAAATCCCAAGGAGCATCTGTAAAATTTGTCACTACCTGTACATCAGGGAATACGTTAGGAAGCTTCTAAAAATTCTCATGTGTGGAACAGATGGTTTATAGCAGGAAGGATTTATTACTGCTTCCTTAAAATCTATTCTTTGTTTTTAATACGGGTAATTATCTTGTATATCTCTGCATAACTGTTGCGTTGGCAAGGGTAACCATTGTTAATTTATGGTGGTCATCTTTGTCACATTATTGACTAGACACCATCCAAGAACTGGGTAAACTGAGGCTAAATGTCCCTATCTTGCAAGTCCAATTGTGCCTGAGTCCTAGTGCTGTCCTCTGGTTTGAATGAGCCTCATCAAATATGACAACAGCTGACATAAACCAAAGTAACTAACAGACCTCCTCTGCAGTTTAGAGAAGTCTCTTGGTTTTGAATTGCTGGTTGTAATGGTTTGAGCATGTTTTGAGGGTGTTTTTGTTCAAGGTTTTTTCCAGCCAGGTGGAGGAGGGGAGTCCGGGAGGAAGGAGAGACAGGACTCCTGACCCAGGCTAGCCAATGACGTATTCCATACCATAGCACGTGATGCCCAGGATGCATACTGGGAGAGAGAGAGAGCGGGAGGGGTAGAGCTCTAGAGGAAAATGGAGGAGGGAGCACGCGGTGCTCGGCCGGGCAGGGTGGAGTGAGTTATGGGTCGGTGGCTGGTGGGGTGTTGTATTCTTGTCGCTTGTTATTGGCTGTATTATTACCATTGTGTTATGCCTTAGCTATTAAACCGTTCTTATCTCAATCCGTGGGGGCTACATTCCTTGGATTCTCCTTCCTAACTCTCCAGGAGTTGGGGGACTTGGTTTAAACCACGACACTGGTAAAGAGAAAAATCTCATCAGCTCTGGAAAATTCATTAGCCTGAAGTGACAAGTCCTAGTTTTGCATAAGTAAGGCCATTAAGGAAACCCCCAAATTGCCAGAGTTAGACTGCTAGCATAAAGACAGAACATTATTAAAAAAGAAAGAAAAAAAGAACCCAGAGCACTTAAGACACCATGAAAGCCCTGTAGCATGTTGATCAGAGGTTGAATCTAGCTAGTCTAATGAATGCAGATTAAGGTAAAACACAGAGATGCAGTACTTTGAGCAGAACATCATTGTTGCTGGTTTTTCATATATTGAGGGTAAACTATTAGTTTTCATTTAAATTCTGCTTTTAGTCTGTATAATTTGGATGGCTTTTATTTCACAATGGACTTTAATGTGTATCATACTCTTGGGAGTTTTGCTAACTCTTGTAATTACCTGCAATGCTTTTCTCTACCATGCTGACATTCTTTATATCCCACCTGTGTTTAGCATTTTCTAGACCAGCCATTGCTCAGGAACTGCTTTGTTATGTCCTTCAAGTATCCACAAGGTACCTTTCTTGTGCTATCATGAAGATATCTTGGGTTCAGCTGTAACAGTTATTTTTCTCCTTAGTAGCTGGTGCAGTGCTGTGTTTTTGACTTTAGTCTGAGAACAATGCTGGTAATACACCAGTGGTTTTAGTGGTTGCTAAGTAATGCTTAGTCTGATCAGAGGCTTTTAAGTCTCATACTCTGATTCCTCTTGGATTTTCATGCCCCTCCTCACTGGCAGAGACAGGACCCCTGACCCAAGCTAGCCATAGGGTATTCCATATCACCGCGTGTCATGCCCAATATATAAACTGGGGGGAGTTACTTGGAAAGCCCAGATTGGTGCTTGGGTCGGGCTGGGTATTGGTGAGAGTTTGGGGAGCAATTGCATCCTGCATCAGTTGTGGTTTTTTTTTTTTGCTTTGCCCTTTTAGTTTTATATTCTCTTCCTTTGTTATTTCCCTTATCATCATTACTATTTGTGGTTGCACCAGTAGTTTTTTATTATGCCTTAGTTACCTGATTGTTCTTGTCTCAACCCATGGGGTTTGCATTTTATAAATTCTCCTCCCATCCCTCTGGGAGTGGAAGCGGGGGAAAAAAGGGGGGAGTGAGCAAGCAGCTGTGTGGTTCTGAGCTGCTGACTGAGCTTGAACCATGACGGAAGACCTGCAGAAAGACATGATATGTTATTTATCAAAAGAACAACATTTGTTCTGACATCAAAGTGACAGAAGAGGTAGGATGCAATGACTGGAGTCTTCCTGGGTATAAAAACCAGAAAAGGCTAGGCTGTTCCCTGAAAATCTTAGAGTCTTAAGGCAGACAGCAGACAAATTGTGGCAGCAAGGGAGATTTATGCATTTCACAGATGCAGAAATGGTGCTCAGAGCAAGATAATAATTTCTTATAAGAAGTATTTAGAAAGTTGGAAATCTGACATATGCACAGGATCTTTTCTTCCAGTGTGGTTTCCATTTCTGCTTAAAATAGACCATTGTTTCAGAAGTACAGATACTCTCATGAGTTTTCTGCAGTTGTTCAAGTCACGAAGGTATTATTCAAACAATCTGAAATTTTATCATCTTTCTTCATCTTGACTATTAACCAATAAATAATGAGATCTTTTGATGTCTTTATTCTATGAAACTATTCTGTGTTTAATAACGACAGTTTTAGCAGATAGGCTGAGACTTACTGTTGGTCGTAAGTTCCTTGGGCAGTGATGTTACTGTTTGAGCCTTTTTTCAAGAGTGTAAAAAAATCTGCAACTTCAGTTGGAGAACATGAAGATTAAATGTCTCTAAACCCCAATTTCTCCAAAACAGACCTCTGACCACCAGATTAGAATTTGCCTTTTTGAAGCTTTTGCTCCAGATGCCCCACTGTCAGAAAGTGACAGACTTTAAAGCATACCTGTTGGAAAGACAACTGTCTTTCAAAGACTGGGAAGAAGGAGTTGGAGGAAGGGAGTCCTGCAAAGGTTATTTCTTAGCTATTTCTTTGTAGTTTATGGTTCAAGATCATGGGTTGGAAGGACAGTTCTGTAGCAATACAGGGTTATATGTCATGAGCTTTTGGCATAATAATCCAAGTATTGTTACTTTGTATTGTTTGAAATGGCAAAGACTGCACCAAGTATCAGTAGCTTCATAATACATAATGATGTGCCCTGAAAAGGAGTAGAAAATTTGAATATCTTGACTAGTGTTTGTTTTTCTAAGTGCATCAGGCTTCATTGCTTCAGAAGCATGGAAATTAACATCGAATGCCTCCTGCAGGGTGTGATTTTGTGTCTTTGATTTTGTGTCTTCATGTACACCCATGCACTGAGCACATCTGTGCATGGACTCTGTAAGTCTTGTTCATACTGAAAGTAACTTTTCACCTTTGCTGCCAGTTACGAAAAAGGGAGCATGCAGCTTCCACAGCTGTATTACAGTGTTGTTAAAAGACCATTTTTTGTAACTAAAAAATCCCTCAGAGAAAGGGAGAAGCTTTTTTTCCCCAGACTTGGAGAATATGAAACAGCATCTGAAGCAGTTTCATCTGACCATGGGTTTTGTTTTATTTCTTTCATGACAGAAAAGTGATAGCTGCCTAAGTTACATCACAACTTTAAGATTTACAATCCAGTCTCTGCAAGGCTGAGCTGTGACATCCATGCCAGATGGTGTCCACTAAATTACTGTCAACACTAGCACATTTGCGAATTATCTTTTGCTTTTGGAGGCAGGCAACAGAAGCTTTCCTATGTTCTGAAGTCCAGCTACTACACTGGCAACATTTTCTTTGGTTTATTTGTTTATTTTTAGTGAATGAAAGCTCACCGCTCGATAGTTCAATTTCATAATACAGTCAGCAAATACATTACTCTTCTTTCTCTTTCCTTTTCTTTCTCTCACTCTTTCTCACTTTTTAAAATGCCAATCTGATCTGGATAGTCACTCACACGCCCATAAGTAACATCTTGTTCACAGCCTAGCTGAAGGTGTAACATCAATCAATCACTTTCTCTGTACTTCTAAGTTAGCAAAAAAGTAGGCATGTATGTGTAAGAACAAACAATACCCAATTTAGTGTGTTCATCCTAGACCCTACTGTCATTATTTTCTTTCCTACCTGCAGGCTAGCTGACAGAGATGGGTTATTTGCGCTGTGATTACAACAAAGTTATAGCTCTACAGTTTTGAATCTTTTGTGGTATTTAAATAATGTAGACAATGGAAATAATAATAATAATAATCCTGCTAATTAAGGAATAAACTGTGCCAAGATTTAATGGCTGAAAATTTGTTCAGAAAGCTTGTCATGAAACTGGGAGTTGATACCAAATTTTGTTAACCCTGTGGTTTATACTTGGAGAAAAATCATGTTTTCCCCCTATGTCACTGTGAGACACAGTGAGAAACAAAGTGAGAAACAAAGCTGCATTGAGTCAAAGTTTTATCCTGCTGCCCTTCCTTGACATTTTCTTAAAAACATTACAAAAATTATGAAATGTCAAGTTTTTGTTTCTATGCCTACTTTCTTCGGCATTGCTGCAAAATAAACACCATTTTTTAAACAATTTTTTGCTTGTTTGGGTGCAGACTTTCCTCATGTGCAAAATATTCAAAGTGTTTGAACTGACTTTACCTACCAAGTAAAATATTTTCAAAAAATCCACTGTAGTCTAGTGTGCTGTGCAGAGCTGCCACATCATTCACCTCCTTGGTACCTCTCTTCCGTTTCTCTGTGCATCTCTTACCTTCATCATGGTTTACAGGATCATGTATTTTACAATAAGATGGTAACTAACAGAGCTTAACAAGAAGCTAGATCATTTTCAGGGAGTTTATAAAAAGGGTAAAAAGTTGTGTATTGTTTCAGATTTCAAATATACTGCAACAGTATTTTTTTATTTTTGAAACACATTAGGTTCAAATAAACAACTCTGATTATTATCCTTTCCTTCACACCACAACCTTTGCCTATAGGCGTCTGGGATGCTGGAGAGGGACTCTTCATCAGGGACTGTAGTAATAGGACAAGGAGTAATCAGTTCAAACTCAGACAGAACAAGTTCAGGTTAAGTGTAAGGAAGAAGATCTTTACTGTGAGGGTGGTGAGGCACTGGAACAGGTTGCCCAGAGAAGTGGTAAAGTGTTCAAGGCCAGGTTGGACAGAGCTTTGAGTGACATCATTTAGTGTGAGTCATCTCTGCCTGTGGCAGGGGGTGTGGAACTTGATGATCTTAAGGTCATTTCCAGTTCTAACTGTTCTATGATTCTGTGATTGACTGAGAAGTGGGAAGGTCTGATCCTGTAGTGTGCTGCATTCATAAATCTCTCCCTGGCTGCACAATACACAGCATCAAGGAAGATTAATCTCTTAGTTCTTTACTGTTTCAGGAAGGTTCTCTCCTCAGGCACATTAGCGTAATTTTTTTGATAGCTGAATTGCTGAGAACTTAGTCTTCTCTGTAAAAGTCATCCCAATTTACCTCTTTCTTCAATACTTTAATGCTTAAATGCATGTGGCCATCCTTGGCCTTGGTGTGGTTTGTTTTAATTCTTTTTTTTTTTCTTTAGTAAACAAAAATTAGACACATTATAGGTATTTTCTGTGTTTGGCGTCACAGAAATGTTTTGTTTGATATCAAAGAAGTTACAGATAATGTATTTTTAACTGTGCGAAACATACCTAGTATGTGGAGATAACTGTGCAGAAGAAGAATCAAAAAGTCTGCTTCAGAAACTGAGGTAAGCATTATGGAAACCACAATCACATTGCAATTTTTTCTGCATGTCAGAATGTAACTACAAGTACTTTATCGTCTTGATGAAATCACCATTTATAAGACATTTTTCATCAAAACTGTATGAATGGTAGTTGATCACTGCAAATGACTTTGCCATTAGGACCATAGCTTTAGTATTTTTCTTTCCTTTTCAGTATTAAAACTGCTTTGGAAGGTAGTGTAGAGGAAGCTGGATGAATCAATAAGTGATTAAACTCAGCTTTACATAAATACATGCATTTGCGAAAGCTCCATACATTGGCTTCTTTGTTAACTTGAATTATTTTCAATAATGAAGGAAGCATTCATCAGAGTCAGAAAAAATAACCACAAAATATTCTAAAATGTGAGTCAAAACACCTCTGGAAATAAATGCAAAATAATCTTCATTTCCAAGGCGGAATCAGGCAGGAGAATTTTGCATTGATTTTGGACTAACAACTTGGTGCTAAGAGGTAACACACATGCAAATTACTCATAAGTATATTTTATTCCATTATTGTTGGCATTGTGGAAGTATCTAGATGTCTACAAAAATGAAATTGTGCCATACCCAACTCCAAAACTACCTAAAAATTGTACTTTTACCTGATCTAAAATTTCGCAACATAATTGCACTAGTCTTTCTTGTTACACTATGTTATACAAATGGCAACCCAGCATTTTAGGAGAAAGCCTATTTCGAGATTTGTACAACCAACTCCAGTTATTTTGTTTTGGAACCAGAAGATGTAGATCTTTTCTCTGTAGAAGACCAAAGGATGGATATCAAAGTCTGAAAAGCTCATGCTGAATTTCTGCATATTGAATTTCTATCAGACTTTCTTAGGGCAAGTACTTCAGTGGTACTGTAAGCATGGTACAAAAGGTCCTGTAAAATTTTTTGCTCACCTATCACTGGAGCCTGGAGATAGGAATTTCTTTACCTTCCTGGTGCGTGCATTGTCCATGCATTATCAAAAGCTACTAAATTGCATGCAAATATTTGAGAATATGTGATTTAGCAAAGAAAGCAGTAGCTAGTACTGAATATGTGAGATTTGATTCAGTAATAACTTGCATGCGTACTGTCGGACTGCATTTTTTCCTGTATATCTGATATAAACCATTGTTCTTGTTTTAGCTTGTCAGCAGTCTGATATCAGTTGAATATTTTTGATATAAAATTAACACTGTTGTCCCAGTAGAATATTGGAGCAGATCCCCAGCTTATGTAAATTTCTCCGTAAAATAGCCACACAAATTTGTAGAGGTTTTTTTAAGGTACTAAAACTTTTCCAGGAGCTATAACTGATCTCCACCTTCTCACCTTTTTAATAAAGCTCTAGCTGTACCTTGCTCTACCAAAATCCCAATCAGTTTAATGTCATTAATAGAGTAAATGTTTCTTCACAAGTCCATTTCAGTATTTGCTGTTTCTGAGAACATAGTAGTGTAAAAGGATAAGATTTCACTTGTCTTTTCTGTCACTATTAGCAGGGATTTTTTAAAGGTTAAGAGATTCAACTTCTGTTTGACTGCATGTGTGGACAGAACTGAATGTAGGAAGCACAAATTAAACTGCATTCAGGTTGCCTTCTGCAGATTGATAGAAATGAAGAGTAGATGAATCATTTTGAATGATACGTTTGGATAGACTTGTCCTAACATCACATTAAAATTTTAATTTATTTTCTAATTTTAAAACTATATTTCATGAAACTTCCACTACTACAACCTGAAGAAGCAGGCAATTCAGGTGGGCAAAAACCAAAAACAATCACCTGAGCTTATATTAAACTCACCTTTCACACCTCATAATGAAGAGTTGGGCTGGGGAAGGTATGCTCTGCATTTCATTTTTTTTGAAGCCCAAATAGAGAAAAAAAGTCATATCTGGAGGTGAAGTTGAGTGGGTAGATGAGTTTACCTATGTAAAATAGGAGTGGTTAGTCCTGAGTTTATTTAGGCTTGACCTGCACTTTATTTATCTCCTGGAGATAAAGTAAAAGGACCTGGAGGGCTGTCCATCAAGAAAACAAAATCAGAATCTAAAAAGTGGGATAATTCAAGCAAATAGAGATCCTTTTTAACTGACAGTAATAAGATAATCTAGTAATATGTTTAGACACTTTACTCCTTCCTATACTGTTCCCAGTTCCAGAGTTCTCTTAATTCATATATGTAATTTATACAATGTATTGCACAAACCGGGCTGTATTGTACAAGGGAACAGAACTAAAGGCCATACTGCCTATTTGTTGTTTATGAAAATTTTTATTTCTGAGGATAACTTTTTTGCTTCCTCTTCACTCATAATGCTTGTTTAAACCAAGTAATAGTTGCAAAACTTACCTGCTGAGCAGTGCAATATCACGTACTCTTTTGTATGGTATCGTTCAGTGGTGCTAACAGTGCCATGGGAGCACAGTCTCTGGAAATGGGTTTGACTTTACAGACACAAAGAGATACAATTGAGCCACTCAGAGATGTACAGTTGATCTGATCCATTAACTGAAATTCATGCTAGTTTATTAAAAGTACCAGTGGAAACGATGTAAGTGAAGCTGTGTAAAGCACTGCCTGTCATGTCACTCCACTGCTGTTTTTACATGAATTCAGTGCTGGAATTAACCCTATCAATCACCTGATTCTTCTTGTAACCCCAGAGCAAGAAAAGAGTATCTCTAGTGCTTTGTTTGCTTGTTTGGAACTTGCAATTCATCTCATTTGATCTCAGCATTAGTCCTGATGTGATCAATCACTCTGCTTTCGGAGTGCCTACAGCAAGAAGCTGTGTTCTCCCTTGCTGCTGTGTCCAGGTTATACATTTTTCTCTCACTGCTTGTTTTTCATGATTACTAAAGTCAGTGCTCTTTTCTCTCTTATTCTTCTCCAGAGGAGAAGCTTTGAACTGCTTCTTCCTTTCCATGCTGCCTCTCATGTGCCCTGTTATGGGCTACAGCCCTGATTATGCTTCTTGTGGTGAAGGTGGTTCATTCTCTGTTGCCTCCACTGTCCTTGTACTTTGTTGCTCTGTATCTCAACCCCGTCTGCTGCTGCTGGCCTGCATACTGGGTAAAAGCAATAGTACTCTTATGCTACACTTCTTTTCCCATCGATTGATGCTAAATTCTTCTGCAGTAGTAGAGCTGTATTTCCCTAAGTTTGTTCCATGCTTTCAACTTTATAATTTACAGGCACTCTTCTTCCAGAACTTTTTCAGCCCTCCAAATCACTCTTCATGTCTGCCTATCCCACAGCTTCTGAGCAAAGCCAGTGAAGATAATACGGTGACCCTCTCTACACTGCAGGCTTTATGCTGATGTCACTACCACTTAGCGATTGTCTTGCTGCAGTGAACAGGTCAGGGGGTTCTCAGAAGGCTGAGTTAAATGTTATAACCTCTTCCAGAGAAATGGCACCAAATCACCTGCAGTCGTTTCTCTTCCACAGCACTGTTGTCTGCTTTGCAGCTGCTTTATCTTTTTCTCATACCTGGAGTCTGCTTCTCAAGAAGGCCCAGTGCTTTCCAGTTTCACGGAGGGCCAGTGGCCGCAGAAAACAAAGCAGGGGCTGACTGGGAAACTGTGCTGGAAATTAGCTGTGTGCATTAAAATGCAAATGAGAGAAGCTTAATGGTAGTTTGAGTGATAATTATGAAAAGTTTCCTACTAAAGAAAATTCTCACTAATTTTAGTCAAACTGATACTTATCTCTCAGTTTAGGTTCATATGTTGTTCCTCTTGTGATAGTCATGCAGAGCCAATTAGTAATGGTATTTAGGTACAGGTTCCAAAAACATCTGGGTGTCTCCTATTCCATAAAATTAAGAGCCTGCTACATGACATTTTGCATCTTTTGAATTGTCTGGCTACCTCTAAAACCTGTCTACCAGATATTAAAAGTGATTGAATAGTAGTGTTAGTTTTTGTTTATTCCTCCCCCTTTCCTTCCTCCACTTTTTTGCAGTGACCAGATTGATATAGGTACTGTAACATATTCATTACTGTTTCAGTAACACTGATTAACTTACTGCCTTGTAAAATGTGTCTAGACAGCGAGAATCATAGAATCATAGAATAGTTAGGATTGGAAAGGACCTCAAGACCATCTGGTTCCAACCCCCCTGCCATGGGCAGGGACACCTCACACTAAACCATATCACCCAAGGCTTCATCCAACCTGGTCTTGAACACTGACAGGGATGGAGCATTCACATACCCATTCCAGTACCTCACTACCCTAACAGTAAAGAATTTCTTCCTTATATCCAGTCTAACCCTCTGCTGTTTAAGTTTCAACCCATTACCCCTTGTCCTATCACTACAGTCCATATGCATTTTTATTTACTTTCTTGCAGTTTATTTTCTGTATTTAGATTATAAGCTTATAATCAAAGAGCTGCAAAGAAATCATAATGCAGTTTTGAGCTTAGGATGTTTTTGAAAACAAATTCTTCTTAAAACTCACATTTTTGCTTTGATTTTGCAACAGAAATAAAATTATTTGTTGCTCTAAAATGTGTACCTAGTTACTGTAAAAATATCAGGAACTTGCAGAATCAGACATGTGGAATCAGGTTTTTATATTATTACTGAATTTGTCTGGATTTCACTGACGTATGTTTCATCATTACAGGCTATTCAAGAAATTTAATAAATTTGTGACAAGATAGCTCAATCTGTTATGTGACCTGACTGATAAATGTTTGTTTTCTGCATTTGGTATTTATTGCCCAATATTATTTATTTACTTTGAATGATGGCATAACTCTAAAATTTATTTTTTTTTTTTCCCAGAAAATGGTTAAGAGGTGATCTTTGAGGTCCCTTCCAACCCTAGCTATTCTGTGATTCTATGATCCTATGATGATTTTGGTGATAAATTGTCTGAGATCTAGCTTGATAATTGTCCTGATAGGACATTTTATTCCAATTAATTTTATTATGGCACTGGATATCAGGCCACAAGGAATATTAAATTCCTTATGAGTAGCAATTTAGTAGATAATTTTTAAAATAGCTCCCAACTGAAATGGTTACCATTTCTTCTTTTCACACAGGAAAAACTAAGAAAAACTAAGAAAAACACAGCAGCATTAACTTCTACTCAGCTTGCTTTTCTTTTGAAGTGGTCCATGTGATTTTGAGGGAGGAGGGTGAGGGAATCACTATTAGTGGGAAAATCACATGTTCACCTGATGGGATTTGAATTTTGAGCTCCATGCAATTATGAGAGAATATGTTAGTGTCTGATATTTAATGGGATTTGTACCCAACTTTGAAACCCTTCTCATTTTCAGATTTACACTGTTAACCTTTTTCTGGACAGAATGGAAAAAAAAAAGAGGTGTGACTTGGTCTGTCACTGTAGATAACTTCAGCAGGAGCAAGGCAGATTTATTTAGAAAATTAAAGCAAGTTTAAAGGGAAAACAGCATGGACTTCAGAGCCAGATTGCTGCTTATTGGTGTTTTAAAGGGCAGAATGACCAACCTGTCTAGGCGAATGGTGCTTATTACGGAGTTGTTTTTTTTTTATTTCATTAGTTTGAATCAGCATCCCCAAACTTACCAGGATATGACCTATGACCTCTTCATCTTTGTTTTATGCTGGCAAACTTTTCTTAATTTAGTGGGCAAGGCAGAATACTTGATTAAAGTGCTCTGTAGAAGACAAGTGTGAGGACCTAATAAGTTGAAGAAGCTCATATTTTAATCTGGTCAATATCATTTGCTCTACAAAGACAATGGAAAGGTGACAGAAGCAGTTGATTTCATTTGTACCTACCCTAGATGGTTCCAGTGATCCATTCTTCCATCAAAGAATTCTGGAATCATTTATGTTGGAAGAGAACATTAAGATCAAGTCCAACCATGAACCTGGTGCTGCCAAGTCCACCACTAAACCATGTCCCTAAGTGCCACATCTACACATCATTTAAATACCTTCAGGAATAGTGACTCCAGCACTTCCCTGGACAGCCTGTTCCAATGCTTGACAACCCTTTTGGTGAAGAATTTTTTTCCGAATATCCAGTCTAAACTCCCCTGAACAGCTTGAGGTTGTTTCCTTTCATCCTGTCACTTGTTACCTGGGAAAAGAGATCAACACCCACCTCACTACAACCTCCTTTCAGGTTGCTGTAGAAAACAACAAGGTCCCCTCTGCACCTTCTCTTCTCCAGTCTAAGCAATCCCAGTTCCCTCAGCCCCTTATTATGAGACTTGTGCTCCAAACCCCTCACCAGCTTTGTTGACATTCTCTGAAAGCTCAATGTCTCTCTTGCAGCACGGGGCCCAGGACTAAACACAGGATTTGAGGTGCAGCCTCACCAGTACCCAGTACAGGTGGATGATCACTGCCCTGGCCCTGCTGGCCATACTATTGCTGATACAGGTCAGGATGCTGCTGGCCTTCTCAACTGCCTGGGCACAAGTTGGTTCATGTCCTTTTACATGAGTTTCTTTCCAGACACTCTTTCCCAAGCCTGGAGCCTTGCATGGTGTTGTTGTGGCTCAAGTGTGGGACCAGGCACTTTGCCTTATTGAACCTCATACCGTTGACTGCAGCCCATTGATCCAGCCTGTCCAGATCCCTCTGCAGAGCCTTTCTACCCTCAAGCAGGTCGACACTCCTGCCTAACTTAATGTCAACTGCAAACTTATCTAGAGTGCACTCGATTCTGTCATCCAAATCACTGGGAAAGATATTAAATAGAATTGGGCCTAATAATGAGCCCTAGAGAACACCATCTGTGATCAGCCACCAACTGGATTTAACTTCATCGACCGCATTCTTTGACATAAAAAAAATCTCACCTCAAAATTGGAATTTTCTCTAATTAATCAGGTATTTGATCAAACATATTGGGTTACCCTTTTGTGAGGCAAGAGCAGATATATTCCAGTTTTGTTTTCAAAGTTAATCAGTGAAAGCAATAAAACATATTCGTAACACTGAATGATTTTTATGAATCAGTATCCTCTATATTCTGCTTGGTAAGTGACTTTGTGTGAGACTGCCCTGCTTAGGTAAATTTTGTGAGTAATTGCTAGCAAAAAACCAGGACAGCAATAAACACAGATGGTTGAAAGAGCTGTAAATAGAAATGTGCTTGAAAAAAGAGTTAATTATGATCCTACATGTAGTTTTACAATTGTTCACTTTTCTCCAGAAACAGATTTTGAGGAATGTGTCATATTTCAGATGTTGCTATCTGAACATCTGCAGAGTGTTTGCCCTTTAACTGTGGTCATTGTTGACTACATCTGATTAAGTATAAAATGGAAGTGCTCCATTGGGTAAATAGCTCGATGAAAGGCAATCTATACTTTACACTGACCAAAGGCATACTGATGTATACTTAGCACGCAAATAATAGATACAAGTACAGATCAGTTGCAGGGACCTAAAGTAATATTGTTTTGTAAGATGGTATTATATCTTATAAACATATGTTAAAAAATTAAATTAAAAAGTAAATTGGGAAGCTATAAAATACCTACCTAGAATACAAGGTTTAGTTTTATGGATGCAGTAAATGTTTAACAGTTCCCTTCTATTTTTTCAATGAGTTCTAATTTTTGATTTTCACTTGACTCTCAGTTTTTAAATGAATTGTGGTCTATTCCAAGATAACTATTAGTTTTACTGGAACCATTCTATTAGCTGAATATAGATTTGTAGAATCATAGAATGGTTTGGGCTGGAAATGACCTTAAAGATCACCTAGTTCCAGTCCCCCTGTCATGGGCAGGGACATCTCCTACTAGACCAGGTTGCTCAAAGTCCCTTCCAACAAGGGTAAGGCTACACCAATTGCAGTTTGTTTTAAATGGGAAAATAGGAAATATGTTTTAAGGGGGTAAAGAGTTTCTACACTTACCTGCATAGAGCAAAGTCTTTCCAACAGAATCTACACATTTGCTTGTCACAGATTGTTGTGGTCTAACTCTGCTTGGCAGCTAAGCACCACACAGTTGTTCACTCACTACCTGCTCTCTCTGCATTGAATTTCTGGAAGATTTGGATGGGTAAATTTGAGAAAAATGCTTGTGGGTTGAGATAATGACATATTATTAATAATAATAAAATATAATAATAATAATAATAATAATAGAAAAAAGTAACAAAAAGAGGGAAAAAAGCCCCAAAACCCAACCCACAAAGAGAGGAAAATAAGCCCTCCAAAAAGACAAGTGGTGCAAATGAAAACAATTGCTGCGTCATCCACTGACCAATACCCAGACAGCTTTTCCACAGTTCTATATGCAAAGTATGATGCCATATGATATGAATATCCAGAGCAACCTTGCTGAGAAGGACTTGGGAGTGTTGGTTGATGAGAAACTGAACATGAACTGGCAGTGTGTGCTCACAGCCCAGAAAGCCAATCATATTCTGGGCTGCATCATCAAAACGAGGGTGATTAGTGGATTGAAGGAGGTGATCCTACCCCTCCACTCTGCTCTTGTGAGACCTCACTTGGAGTATTGTGTGCAGATCTAGTCCTCAGTGTACAAAGGACATGGAGCTGTTGGAGGAAGTGCAGAAGAGGGCCGAGGATGATCTGGGGGCTGAAGCACCTGCAGCATGAAGACAGGCTGAGAAAGTTGGGGCTCTTCAGCCTGGAGAACAGAAAACTGAGTGGAGACCTCATAGCAGCCTTCCAGTATCTGAAGGGTGCTGAAGACTGACTCTTCATCAGGGACTATAGTGATAGGGCAAGTTAAACAAGAGAAGTTTAGGTTACATATAAGAAAGAAGTTCTTTACTGTTAGGGTGGTGAGGCACTAGAAAAGGTTGCCCAAAGGAGTGATAAATGCTCCATCCCTGGCAGTGTTCAAGGCCAGGTTTACATAGCCTTGGGTGACATTATTTAGTGTGAGCTATCCCTTCCCACAGGAAGCAGGTTGGCACTAAATTCTCTTAAGGTGCTTTCCAACCCTAAGCATTCTATGACTCTGTGATGTCTTGGGTCAGCTGGGGTCACCTGTCCCAGCTGTGACCCCTTCCCAGCTTTGTGCACCTCCAGCCTCCTTTCTGGAATGGCAGTGTGAGAAGCAGAAAATTCCTTGACTGTCTTATCAACACTAATGTCAGGACAGATTGAAAACATAGCCTCATATTAGATACCCTGAAGAAATTTAAATCTATACCAGCCAAAACCAGTAAAAATTTTATCTGTGGAACTGGCTCATTGCAGCACAAGACATTTCAGCCGTTTTAATTCTCCGAGGGTGTCTTTTATTTTTACAGTTTTATTAATTTGTACTGGTATACATAATTTACTGTAAAATCAAGCACCTTCAAGTTCCATACTCATTTCCACAATAATCCTCCTCTGAGTCACCAGTTTGTCTTATTATGTTCTCTCATATAAATGCACACAGAGTAGTATCACAGCTTGCATGAAAGAGATACTATGGTTATTATGGCGATCCACAGTTAAAAGTGGCTTTGGCCTTGTTAAGTCAGGACTTAGAAGGATAGCAACATGTGCAGCACTGTCTGTTTTTAATATTCTTTGCCTTAATGCCTATTATCAGTGTTTCACCCCCTACCCCTTCATGGCTGACCACTCCCTAAGAGCAAGAGATTTTCTTTGCTCTCTCAAGAGGAAGAAGATATAGGCCTGTGTAACTTTAATTGTTCAACTGTCTGTGTAGCTAATAAAATATGAAAAAAAAAGATATTTTTGGTTTTTGAGCAACAAGCAATGGTAAAAAGGAAATGAGACTAGAGTCATAAAATAGCATGATGCTGAGGCTTTACATTGTTTAAGCTTCTTAAGCAAGGAAGGGAAATAAGAATATCCCATAAGGTGGTATTCGGTTCTCCAGGGTTGATGTCCTTGCTTACCATTTATATTATTTCATAATTTCTGAATAAGTAACTGAAATTGTAAAGTGAATACTTTTGAAACACAATAGGAAATGCTTTCCTGCTGCTGATTGCTAATTTATGGGACAAAAGACTTGGTGGTCTTTATGCAAGGAGTACCCATTTGCAGAGTTAATGGGAATATACAATTATGTTTGTGTAGAAAGAATTGGTGTAGGAATACTCTTGACTGAGCCTGTAAGCCTATTTATACACCTAAATTGTACAAATTAAGTCCTTTGTTAGCAAAACCGTGGATTTAATTTCATTAATGGACATATTTGCACATGCCTGTTTCACATGGCTGCTGAGGGAGGAAAGCAGAGATTATTTTTATATACTGCTGAAGTGTAGCATCATGCAAGGCACAAAGGTTTTGGGACCTTCATCTGGTGCTCCCATGCATGTATTGTTGCCCTTCTGAAGAAAAGAATCTACATATCATTCCATTCCCCCCACACCTGCAGCACCAGCAAAAGGTAATTAGTATGAATTAGAGTGAGCTGTGCAACTTAGGTATACCAAGCAAGAGGTGTTGGCTCAGGGCATTGTTTTGGCCCTCAGTCAAGCCAGATAAGTACTGTGTACTGTGCAAAACAAAACAAAAAAAATGATGATTTGTGGTAATCGGAAAGATTCCTTCCAGGAAGACTGTATTATCTGCTGGTTATAAATTGAATATTTTTGTCCATTTTTTCCCTGAAACTGTGTTAAATGCCAACAGTCTTTACTTTCAGCTGATTCTCATAACGCCTGCCTCAGTTCTTTTGTTCTGTTTTCTTACATACAGCAAACTCTTTGAATGTCTCTCTATCTCCATTTTTCACACTGATCTTTTGCACTCAGTTTCTTTTTCAAATATTTATTGTGCACACCTCTGAATAACAATGCAAAGTGACTTCTCTTCTTTTGCTTCTCATTGTTTGACAGAGTGGTGCTGGATTTCTCAGAGTGAGAAGAGGCAGAAAAAAAATTGTTGGCTCCTTGTATTCTGCAGATTTTGGAAGATATTGTTCTTTAATTTGTTGGGTTAGTATAGGTGAGTCTATGAAGGATATATGTCTCTGCCAAAGTCCATTTACAGTACAAAAAAAGAGTAAGACTTTAATGAATATAAAGCTCAGACAGAGGTTGTTTCCATACTACTTTTCATTAAAAACTTTAATTTAGTCTGCACTGAAATTCTGTAATTTGTGAGATTAAAAAGTTTGTAGCATATTCATCATGTATTCAGATGAAATGCACCTTAAATGTGAATTGTCATTTCTGTACTAGAATTATGCCTGCACATTTGCTGAGATTGCATGCATTGTTTTACTTGAAACTTATTAAAATCTAAAAATAATGTAAATCTGAAGATGCACTATTTGATCTCTCATATTTCCCTTTGAAAATTTTTCAGCCTCAGAGTGAACCCCTGGTTTTGCCGCTGATTTCAGTCAATGTAAGCCTCAAACAGGTTTATTTGTCTGCTGTCTTGGACAGACCTGACATGGGATCAGAGCAGGGTTTTTAGAGAGAGAAAAACAATACAGCTATTTGAGAAGTTCTTTAAAGGTTCCTACTGAAGCCTGTGACAGCCTGAGTTCTCAGATCAGACTACAGTTTCATGTAGTTAATGGAACTGGTGTTTTTCTGTGAGGAAATGATGTTATTATTTTGAGGCTTTAATGTTTGTGTCTGATAATAGAAATGAAAATACATCATTCTGTACTTCTAAGGTAGGAAAGTACAGAGGAAGGTCAAAACATGCTTCTAATATTTGATCTACCATATAATGCTTGATCATACACTAAAAGTACTTTTTAAAACTTAAATATCCATTAGCTTTAAGACATAACATGTTTCATAAGGGTAGCATATGTGTTATAAGCACAGTCTGTTTACCATTTGCTTAGATGTGTTTAATAATCTGTATACACCTGTATTTATACACACACACACATTCACTCACATGCACATGTTCTTTTTCCCTTGTTCCTTTTCAAAACAAAGTTAATCGTGCTGTGAAAACACGCCTGTTTGTTATGCTAATAAAGGAGAAATAAAGCCCCTTAAAGAGGAAACCTGAATTAAAATTTAATCCAAATGGACAGTTTAGATTATAGAACCATCACAATTTAGTATAATGAATTAATAAGGAATTGAACGGTGCCAGCCAGCACAATTCAGTTGCTTCTTTCTGTTTGGGAAAAAAAAACCAACACAAAAACATAGAAAAAACCTCTCTCTGTTGTACTGTTCTTCTACTTTAAGGTTTGAAATATGCTTCTGAGGACTTGGTCCTGGCTGGAAATATATCTAGCGTATGAATAAGGCTAGGTATTCTTGAATATTAGCTATACTGGACTTTTGTGACTAGCTAGCATAACAAATACAGGCAAAAGTGTTGAAAGTAATGTTCTTAACCAACACATTTTTATGCTGGGCTTCAGTCCAGTTTGAATATTAATACCAGAGTTATAAGTCTCTTAACTGAAAATATGGTCTTATTCTGGAAATGCTGATGCAACTTAACAACAGCAATGCAAATATTACTATTCTAATAAAAGAAGCAAAAGAGTTTCAATCTGTTGTCTAGGAGCCCTGAGCACATACACAATGATTTATGAGCAAGCAGACTACCAAACTAAATGCCTTTTCTAGCAAAGGTACATTTTTCAATACAACAGTTGCCCCCATAAATGATTCTGCATTCTGCCACTGTGCCTACTGGGAAAATACAAGCCTTTTCTGATAGAGTAACATTGCAATCCAAGATTAAAATCTAGGAAATCTGTCAACAAAAAAGAATGATAATATGGTGAAAAATACAGCTATCGAATGAAAATGCCTTGGAAGTAATTTTTATAATGGTCAATTCCATGTAATTTCCTGTTTCTTTTTTCTCTTCCTAGTGAATGGGGTGGCAGGGAAGTAATTTTAATACTTAGGGTAAGTATAGCAGGAAAGTAGGTATTTGAAACTAAAAGAAAAAGTGAGTCATTTAGCACAACTGTGACCAGACTGTGACCTCATACTCTTGCCCCTCTAAGTAAGTGGCCACTGTGAACATTTTTAATTCAGTGTATGAGAAAAGGCTGCTTGCATTAAATTGTGAATATGCTCTTGCTCCTTGTATCAGAATTTTAAAACTAGAAAAGCCCAATAAGAAAATACAGATACTTTCCTCCAGCTACTGAGAAAATATTCAGGTGAGGGCTTTTCTGAGCCAGAAATGGTATTTTATACTGAGAAGCATACTGGGAACATCTTTCCGTCAACATGATCAGTTATTTTTAACCAATATAAGTTTCAGTCTTCAAAACATCTTGTAGGGAGAGAATCTATTGCATGTCAGCTGCAAGGACATGTCCTTTTCCTTGTTTTGAATCTACACCAGCAGAACTTGAGTTAAAGTTACCTGTTTAGGAAAGAAATTCAATGTCCCTAAAAGGAGGTATATAGTGTACCTATCAAGGTGATTTGTTCAAGTAGTTGCTCAGAGGTCATTCAGGTATTTCTTGTTACATATTCTTTAGATCATCCATAATATTTTAGCTCAAGTTAGAAGGAACAGCTGTGAAAAATTCACCTAATGCATTTGAAATCTTAGGCTTATACCCTGTCTTCAGCAATGGGTTCTCTTCTTTTTTTCCTTTCAAGTTGTCATGGGTTCAGCCGTGGCAGTCATTTTTTTTCCTTCTTGTAGTTGGTGCAGTGCTGTGTTCTGACTTCTGGGCTGGGAACAGTTGCTTGATAGCGAGCATGTTTTGGGGGTGTTTTTGTTCAAGGCTTTTTCTGAGCACGTGCTGCAGCCAGGTGGAGGAGGGGAGGTCGGGAGGAAGGAAAGACAGGACACCTGACCCAGGCTAGCCAATGAGGTATTCCATACCATAGCACGTGATGCCCAGGATGCATACTGGGAGAGAGAGAGCTGGAAGGGTGGAGCTCTGGAGGAAAATGGAGAAGGGAGCACGTGGTACTCGGCTGGGCAGGGTGGAGTGAGTTATGGGTCGGTGGCTGGTGGGGTGTTGTATTCCTTTTGCTTGTTATTGGCTGTATCATTATTATTGTGTTATGCCTTAGCTATTAAACCGTTCTTATCTCAATCCGTGGGGGCTACATTCCTTGGATTCTCCTTCCTAACTCTCCGGGAGTTGGGGGACTTGGTTTAAACCACAACACAAGTTTATTTTTTTGTTTGTTTTTGTTTGCTTGTTTGTTTAGAATTTAGAATTAAAGCAGTTTTCATTTTCAAATAGACATAATAATTCAAGCACATACTATATTTGAATATTTTTTCCCAGTCTTCTTTTTGACTTTGAAATACAAAAGATTGATTACAGTTTTATTGCCCCTTTCCTTTTCCTATTTTCCTTTCCAGTGTGGTTGGAGCTCTTGCTGATGAAGACCGAAGTAAAAAAGTTGTTGAATACTTCAGCCTTCTCCATGTGAGGTAACCATGACTCCTGTTTCCTTCTTTAGGGGCCCCAGATTTTTACTTATCTTCCTTTTATCCCCAGTGAATCTTGCAGGTTAGCCACCAGGTTTGGGCCTCATATTCTTGCAGTTATCTTGTAGATAAATAAAGCTGACATGTTTATAGTGCATTATGGGTAAGTCATTAGATACCTTGCCATCTGAAGATTTTTGAGAAGTTTATAACATAAATGATTTGGTGCTGTTACAATATCAATAAAGTTTCACTAATAAGGGAGGGTTGTTTTACAGAAAACCAGATTGTTTTTCTAAGGCAGTAATGAAAATAGTAGTAATAGGACTTCTGATGAAATTTTGACCTTGTTGAAGTTATTATCATAGTCTTTATTGCCGTCAAAAAGTGATATTGCATGTTGTTGGAATAGCTGATGACTTTGCCAACTGTTAAACCTTGACTGCAGTAATTGCCATTAACAACTTAGTTCCTCAGAACTAGGCTGTAAAGATTTATTGATACGTTTACAATTAAACAACACATATTGTAACATGGTAATTCATTATTTTTTTAACAATGAAAAAACCAGACACTGCTACAAATACATTGATTTTTTTGAAGGTTAGGACTTTCATAATTACTGTTTTTTTGAATGTTTCTCAGCCATACACAGTTTAACATGCTGCTTTCAAAACAGAATACAATACATTTGCAGAGATGGCTGTTCCCCCCTAACTGCTCCGTGCTCTAAATACATTATAAATTATATAGCTGCAGCATGTTTATAAATGTATTTATTACTCCTTGTAAGACATTGATAGGTAGTCTTTGTAAAAGATGGAAACATCTTGGAGTTTGGCTCCTGTTGTGTTACCTTCTAATATGGCAACACACTGAGAAACACAAGGCAATAAAGCTTGTTATTTACAAGGCTGTGTCAAGCCTCACCTCAGATAAATACTTTCATAAAGTTTGTGGATACAATTTAGTCATTCTACTATTAAAGCGGTGTCCTCTTCCTGACAGATGAATCAGCCTCTAATTTCTAATTTCTTCCAGAAATTCTTCAAGAATTCTTCTAATTCTTCAAGAAATTAGAGGCTGAGTGAACAAAGACATCAAAGACATCAAAGGTGTGTTCACTCAATTTGACGCATCACCTAAAAAAGGGATGTTTTTTACCTTACTGCAAATCAACAAGTCAGACCTATAACAAACATCATATTGGAAAGTATAACTAGGAAAATGGTAGTCCTCAATTAATGGTACCTTAAAGTACTTAACCTGATGTAAAAGAATTTGTTACACTTAATTTTGTAGGAAATAAGAAATCGGTGGAGAAAGCCTGTTTCCTGACTCTCCCTTGGTTCAAGGCTGGGCAGAATTTTGACATTTTTACTGTAAAATGCCGTTGAAAGCACAGAATTGGATTGTCTTAATCAAATCCAGTATATAATTTTTGATAAAAAATTGGATTTTAACAATCCATGGACTTTTTATTCAGTAAAGGATATACCCGATTTGCATATTCAGTTACACAGCAAACAGAACTTATAATGATACAGTTTTCCTTAAAATTTTCAAGTGGACTTAACTAGAACTTGCTCCTATAGTTTTACATTCAGCATCATTTAAACTTAAGTTGATGTGGCACTGTATAGTCCACCTTTGCTCTAACATCATGAGGATTTTCTGGTCACAATAAAACTAAACTGCAGGTGTTTTACTATCACAGTGCAACCAACATACAGCTTTCACTGAGAAAAATAGTGCTTAAAATTCTCATTTTGTGCTTCATTTTCACATAATAGAACATAAGTTCTATTTTTGATAGAGGAACATTGAAAGCTATTTTTAAAAGAGCAATTATTTATTAAAGACAGCTAATCTAATTGTATCTCTTCAGATGACTTTAACTTGCTAGCAAGAAAGAAATGTATTTACAGTAAATCATGAAGTGCTGGAAATGCTGTACCCATAAGACATGGCTGATATATATTTTGGATTTCTTCCCTTTGTTCATTAAAAGCTCATGAGGATATCACATATTGACAAGTTTTCATATCTGTTTTCCTCCAAATACAAAGCACGGTAGAGGTACAGTTCATTTGTAGCTTCACATTTGTTTTCCACTTGGGATTTCTAAATATCATGTCAGCATAACTTCAGCTTCCTTGATTTGCCAGTATAACTTCATCTTCCTTGAATATCCCAAGGTATGTCAAAAAGTTATACAACTACATTTTCAGCCTTCTGTACCTGTAGTTAAAGCTCATCAATCACAGAGGACTCAAAGATTATTTTAAGTTTTCATTAAGAATGCATCCAGTCTAAATGCATCCTTATCCAACTGAAAGCAGAAGTCTTGTAACAATTTTTCCTGTAATGTATTTCTGAATAACTGCTGCATTTAGTATATGCATATATTTCCCAAAGGTTTTCATTCACTCCCAACCATGAGTAAATTTATTTATGTTAAAATAAGACTTCAGACTAATTTTCCCTTTTGCCACTTTAATATGATTTTGCTCCTTAGCAGTTTTGAAGCCCTGCCTTGTCTCTTATGTCTACCCTTTTATAAGTAAAATTGGATCAGTAGTAAACAGCAACTTAATAGTATTTGTCCTTGTTGCTCAGAAGTAGATCAAGTCAGATTGCTTTTTGTCTGACCTCACTGGATTGCAGGAATAAAATCCCCAGCTTCATAATTGTTATTAGACCTATGCTATAACCATATCTGATGCACATCTGCTTTACTGGCTGCTAAGTAACATGACAAAATAATTATATTTTTTTATGTTTTATTCTATAAGTTAAAAGTGTTTTTCTTTTAGTGTATAGATGGCAGATAAATATTCAAATAGTCAGAAAATACAAGCTTCTAAAAAAGATACAGTGAAAGGAATTGCTCAAGAATAAAATTCATATGGTTATTTTTTTCTTTGAGAAATGATGGAACAGAAATACATAATAAACAGGTTGAACAGCAGGAGGAGAAAATATGAGCCCCGGTTCCTTAAATACTTGCATATATATGTTAAAGAATGCATTAAAGAAACTAATGTGGCAGCTGTCAAGGCAAGAATCAAAACTAGGTAAGTGCATACCACTTGTGCAGCACAATAATTTTATTTCAGTTCCTTAAATGAAAAAGCCCACGTATTTCAATGTATTTCTATGTAGAACTAATGATTTTTTAATTTATTGTGTTGCACAAATTCTACGTGTTTGGTCTTGGAAATACCACTTTTTTGGGGATAGGTATTTCAAAAATTGTGTCATTTTGGTAACACACTTTTGATGTGTGTAGTTAATATAAAGACAAATGAAACAAAACTTAGTAAAAAAGAACTATTTTTCCGGTAAGCAAATGAAAAAGTCTCAATTTTTAAATTGAAATTAGTATTTTCAGTGAAATTAATATTTTTTTCTAACAAAAATAACAACCAGGCTGTGTGAAAAATTTTATTTAATTAGTTTTACTTTTTCACTGGCTAATCCTCTGTGTGTGGAGAGGTGAGATCATCATCACCTAGGATATTTAGGTAACATGAGGAGCATCCTAGTTTCTTTGCAAGTCACAGAGTGATATGACCTGTGTGACAGTTCACCAGAAATATCTGCTCAACCAACTCCTTTGTATTCTTATGTTTGTCTTGGTTTCTAAGTATGCCAATCCATTTCTTAAAAGAAGGGGTAGTTATGTTATATACCCTAAATAAAACTATTTTTGTGTATGCTTATAGCTGTAAACTTGCAGGTATATAACTGAAGATAAAATTTCTAATTTACTTATGTATTTGCCCTCTAACTGTAGAATGAAAAGATACTTTTGTCTACTTTTCCCCTGTTTTTTAGCTGCATTTATGATCAGCATTGTATTGGACATCATGTGGCCTGCTTAACCCAACTTGTCCAAGCAATATGTTGGAAAAGTGAATGTAACATTAATCATTCCCACCTAACTAATGTTGACATGGATTTTGTGCAAAATAATGACTGTTAAAATAATAACTATAAAAACACCAATCTGTAAGCTATGACAAGTTTAGCATACCTTTGGAATGATGTGAAAGCTTTGACAGAGATGGTAATGCCCCAGAGATAAATTTTATCTTTCTTTTTAAAAGGAAGATAAAAAGCACATGCAGTGTCTTGATGAAACTAAAATGGAAGAGGAAAGCAACTGAAGCTATATATTGAAGTTTTCTAAAGAACAATAGGAAATATTGTGTCTCTGAAAAAACTTACTCCATTCCTTCCAAACACAAATCCCCTTGTACCTCTTGAAGAAGGCAAACTGTAATTATGTCCTCCCTCCTTTTCATCTTCCCTCATCTTCCTACATATGGGGTTCTTAAAGAACCAAGGCCACCTGGTGAGCGATCCCGATACCCTAAACCTTGTTATGTCTCTGTAATTTTCCAGTAAGAATTCCAGTAAGAAGACCTATGATCCTTTGTATTTTTGGCAGGCATAACCAAGGCCAGTTGTCTTGTTATATCTCTGTAACTCTTCACCAAGGACACGCAGAGGATGATCTCCACCAAGGTTGTAGTTTTCCACTGTACTTTCTAGAACAGGATAATTAACCACAATTATGACATGTTATAAATATTAGTTTGGCTTTGTAAACTGTAGTAACCTCTAGATTAATTAATCAAAGCTCAGTATTCAAGGCTGTTACATAAGAAACCTAAGAGTGTAAGGGTATAAAAGGAGCACTGTATCCAAATAAACTTTGGCAATCGCTTGATTATATTGATCGTTTCAGAGTTGTCTGTGACTCCTGCTTCTACACCTACACTTCCCAGACATACAATGAAATACTTGCAATGCAATTCAGCTTGTCATGATTTGTTTCCTAGAATATGCAACACGAGGTCAGCTTGAAATTCAGATTGTAGCTGCTCAGCACTAGCAATTTCTGACCAAGGAACAACCTGGCATGGAGGGCAAGTAGGTCCAACTGGTTGGGTGCAGAAGTGGCAGAGCAGGACTCTCTGCAGGGGAGTGAGGTTTCCTGTGGTGATGAGACAAGAAATGCCACAATGTTGTCTTGTAGCAATCCATCAGCTGTGGAAGGTGAGTGCTCAGAGGCCAACTTTGGGCAGCAGAGCCGGGCTAGGGGATAGACTGTGTGCTGGCTCAAGTGCCTCTTTGTGATGCTCATGGGGTTGGCGACTATGCCAGTGTACATAAGGAGTCGACTTATGACATACCATTATAGACTCCCTGTAGAACAGAAACTCTGTCCAATCATTGTGCATTAAAGCACTTATATTTAAACACATATATGTGCTAATTCTCCAACACTGTCACTCAAGTTCTATCTTTTCTCCTCTTCTATGCTTTCCCACCTACCATTTTGTTAAAGTATATCACAAAGTACCTGCAAAAAGTAAACAGGAAGGACCTAAGGGAGGCACAAACAATGCATGAGAAGATGCATTGAAACACGGGATGTTAAGAGCCAGTCTGAATATTGATCTTCCAGGTTTTGCTCATAGACAGTTACAATATTGGTTAGGTTTTTTTGTTTGTCTTTTTTTTTTTCCATTTGTTGATGACAGTTCATGGTTATTAGATCTTGCAGACAACTGTCAGAGATTTAAAAGCTGAATATCTGCCTGTAACTATCCTTTTGGAAGATGAGGTCTCTTGCTAGTGGTCACAGGTACAGCACTCTTCTGAGAGGTAGTTGGGAGAGGAAGAATTGACAAGATGGTTTTATATACTTTCAGTTAACAGCTTCTCAAGAACAAGAAATTGTCAGAAGAGATTGGTGCAGGTTTAGGGACTGTGTTTTGTGTCTTTCTGAAATAGCAAACAGTGACTTTCTTTCTCTGATAATTGTTATACCGGTTTTGGAGCAGCCGGATTTAAAAAAAAAAAAAGAAAAGATGTCTTCAAATGATGATGGGTCCAAGTATGTTTGCTTGACTAGTTCTTGAGTATGTAAATTGACTTCACACGGGACTGCAATGACTAAATTGTAGTAACAGCTTAGGGTTTTTTTGTTTTTTAATGCTCAGTGTTGTCTTCTGTTGGTAGTTTTCTTACCATTTTTACATTTTGCATGAGGTGACATGGGAAGATAACATTTTTGAGGTTTATATTAAAGTTGCTCAGTCTGTTAAGAGGATCTGTTCTGCACAGAGAGGAATTAGCAGTATTCTCATGCGAAGAGTTTGGAAATAGGTCATTCATAGTGCTGGCTCACTTTGCACAAGCTATGTGTCTGGGAAGAGCAGAAAGATGTATTCCAAAGATTTTGTAAAAGCAGAAATTACATATTCTGTCCACTGAAATTCAAACTATTAGTGACTATTAATATTGAATAGTAGATCTTACACTTAGTAGCAGTGAATATGTTACAAAAAGCAGAATATAATCAAGAAAATAAAGGTTTAGGTGAAAAGAAGATGTATTGATGGTTTGGAACAACTTAATTAGTAGTGATAATTGCATTTCACTTCTGGTGCATTTTTCATTTCAACATTTTATTGTGTTTTTTTTCTATGTAGTTATATATTATTATCTCAATTTTCCTTTGGGGAATTTGATCTCCAGAGAAAATGTGATATGAAATGTGTTTGCATGCATGAGACCTTCTGCGTAGCTGTAGAGCATCCAACTTGCCGTGCAATAGACAAAACATAGCCATGGTGGGTACTACTGAAGGAAGGATAGCTCTACATCTGTCTCTCTCTCTCTGTTGCTCTTTAAAGAACCCTTAGTTGAGTAATCACAGTTTGACAATGGCCTTATCATGGTGAGATGCCCGGTTTCCCAAGGCTCTCACCTTCAATAGCTCTAGCTCCACCAGGATAACCCTTAAGGAAGGTTGTATGAAGAAAAGAAGCACAGATCTCCTTTAGGGGAGCTTAATTTCATGAAGCATTCCATAATATCATTATGTTTTATTTCAGAAGCTTTTAATTTGGATGTAAGCTATTGATTACTATAAGAGCTTAGAAGACAATATGTAATAGAAATGAGAAAAAAAAAGGAAAGATTCATAGCTGAAAGACAAGAGAAGAGGGGAAGAAATAATGAAGACAATTGGTACAAATTATATTTCTGTTCTGGAGAATAAGAAATACAATACAGAGAGCCTTTCACTTCATTATTGATTCACATACAAAGTTAATTCGTTGCCCCTGTCTAGCTTCTACTGGGCAAAGTGCCAGTCTCAGAAAAACAATGCCTCCAATTGCATCCACTCTTTTCTAAGAAGATGCCTTAGCTATAATGGTTCAAAGATTGTCAGTTGGCACACAGTTTAGTATGTGGCCTCAAGATATTCTAACAAACATTTGTTTTTTTGAAGATTAGTGAAAGGAAAATGACTCAGTGCTGTAGTCAGCAGTAACCTGCCATCTGTAAAATACACTAAGTTAAAAGGAAAAATTAGGGGTTTGGCAATGTGTCTGTAGTAGTATTCCATACTGACTGATTAGGCAGTTGTTAGGCTTAAATTCAGATTGAGAGTCATGTGCTAGTGCAAAAAAATATGGAAATTGAATAGAAAGATGACCTGATGGCTAGGACACCAGTCTGGAAGTTAAAAAAAAAAAATTACTGTGGGTATTTGCTATGGTTTATCAATATAACCCATGACTTGTTGCTGATAAATGTCTTCTAATTCTTCTGTTATTGATTGGTTCTAGATAAACATCTTAAGTAAGGAAACTCTTCTTACTCATTTCTGTATTACAAAATAATATTGCTACACAGATTTCAGATCTGTTGTTCTACTGTATCAGAATAAAATTTCACACAGGACACAGAGGAGTCCTTATCTCCCTTGGCTGTAAGAGAAAGCTGGGCTAACTCCTTCTGAAAGTGCATGACTTCACTCACCTGGATCCTTTTGGAATGGTCATTTTTGGAGAAGGCATTGTTGCATGAATTTACTGGATGGAAGGACTTTTTGGCATGAGCTGCGAAATTTTAGTGAAAAGTTAATGCTCCTTCAAGAATGCCAATGCAAAGACAAGACATAAAAATAATGAGGAACTGTAAGGGAGCTTTTTCAACATGTGTTTAATTGGGCTTGGGATTGAATTAAATGAAGTTATCAATTTTAATTTTATGAATTCTACTCTAAAGGTGTCTGCATACCTCAAATGCACAATTTCTTGCCTTAACATATTTCCATTTCTTTTATATTTCACCTAATACTCATGCCCAGTGCTTATTTAAATGTGAATAAAACATCTTCAGAATTGTTTTTACTCAGTATTTCTGATCAGTATTTAAATTTTATTTCTTCTTAATCTCCTTTTTGTTCAGCAGGTGTTGCATGTACCACCCTGTCTGAAAAAAAACATGTGGGCATCAGTCAGTGGGTGGTGAGCAATTGTATTGTGTGTCACTTTATTTTCTGAATTTTTATTTCTCATTCTTTTTTTGTTGTTCCCCATCATTAATATCAATACTGTTATTTTTAATACTGCTATTTTCATATGTTATTTAGTTTCAATTAGTCAACTGTTCTTATTTCAACCCACAGGTTTTACAGTCTTTCAGCTCTCTTCCCCATCCCACACGGGGCTGGGACTGGGGGCACAGTGAGCAAGCAGCTACATGGTACTTAATTGCTGGCTGGGCCTAAGCCACAGCAGTTCTTTTAGTTGAAAAACACCCCCAAAACAGGCAGTAGGAAAGTCTGAGTGTGTTCCTACTGGAAGTTCTACCTTAGTAATGATCTCAAGGGTTTTTTCCCTAAACAGCTGCATGCGCAATCAGCTTGTGCAGCACTTCTCTTCTGATTTTAATCACCAAATAGTCTGCATGTGTCAGTGGACATCAGAAAAGCTCTATGAACAGCAGAAATTCTTGGTTTGAGGCCAATGGGAAAGTCAGAGATGGATGAGATATAAAAGAGGAGGAAAAAAGCAAGAAACCAAAGGCAACCACAGTCAGACTGTGACTAGAAGGTCAGATCTCACTGAAGAACCTCCTTTTGAGTTTAGTTCAGACCTGCATTAGGTAAAGACAAATGTGAATTTGAAATCATACTTAGTCTTCATTAAAGTAATTATCTCTCCTAATGAAGTATTTGCTAGGTGGTGGTTGTGCAGTGGAGTATGAAAGCCTAAGTGAATAAAATCAATTTAATTTTTTTCAGCCTGTTTTTTCTATCCATTAATAAACAAGGCATAGAAAATATTTTTTTTTGAGTTATGTGTTGTGCTCATAGCTCTTTCAAGATTAATATCACCTGAAATAATGAACACAGACATTGTTTTGGGTCCCTCTCAACTGTTATTTTGATCCAAGCAGTCTATTTCAACCTTGCTTCCCATCTTATTTCATTTAGTTAATTTTTCCCCCAGATGCCAAGCAAGGCACAATCTAGATACATTTCACACCTAAATGAATGGACTAATGGAATGGTGTTTATAAGTGAAGGTGTACTTTATCCAGGCATTCTGGACTATTAATCATAAGAATATGAATTAAGCTCTGACATGCCTATTTTTTGTAATATGTACAAAATTTGCTTACTTACTTCCATGCTGTTATAATGAAAAGAAACAGACCAGTTCTAAATGAAATGGCAATGTACTGTAGTATGAAGCAATTAAATGAGTTATATGTCTCCTTCAGTCAGGATAATTTGCTCTTAATTGTTCATATTCATAGAGACAGGACAAAATAAACCTCAGTTGGTGAGCACCTCAGCCAGGAGAAGCAGAAAATAAACACCCTCATAATAGTGAAATGAAAATCTGGATGAAGTAGGTTGATCAAGAGACAGTAAACTGCCTGGTGAATGTGTGACTGTAAGGGGAATTGAGGCTGGAAACTGAAGATTTTTATGGATTGGGCTGAAGATTTCCTGTAGAGAGATTCCTAAGTTGCACAGTTCCTCTCAGAACTATTCAGATTTTGCTCTCACTATTGAGAAATTGTGTTACTTTTGATAATACACGTGCCAGACCCTCCTTTTATGGTTTCTTTCTCTTTCTCTCTATGCCTCTTCCTCTCCCTCCCCTCATCTCCCACGAATAAATATTGTTTATGCTCTAGGATAGCTGACTATCATATACTGTAATGTCTTGTTAGCCTGCCTACAATTAAATTCTCACTTTAAGTAGGAACCCTATACCCAGAACATCATGGTGCAGTCAGGTAAGGTGACATATCAAAACCAGCCATATATCACCAAATTTAGTGAGGTTTTTTTTTATAATTCAGAAAAATCAGAAAGATTTTAAGGCCTTAAAGTCCAAACAACCCTCCTGACCCTTTCATATCCCATTGACTCTATCCCATGATACTTGTCATGATGTGAATTAGGCTTTCACACTCAGATCAATGTTCTTCACAATTTGAAAGGCCTTGAACATGTAAATGTTTGCCTTTTCTTTCCAAAAGTACTGAAAATTATTGAACTACTGTGCAACAAGACAAGAAAACTTATTGCCAAAAAAATGACATAAAAGCTAATGGGAAGTGTCCATTATGTTTACACTTATGGTCTTATAGAATTGTTTGTTTCATAACCTATTCATCTACATATGGTATAAATTCAACAGAAACAACAGCATCAAGCAGGAGTGTGATGTGTTAAAATGCAAGTTTATTATGGGCAATTACACTGCCTGTAGTGGTGTTTCTGTGATTTCTTTCTTGAAAAGATGAGGAGGAAGAAGGACAGGCCTGTATAAGGTCATCTTTTTGCCTGCTGATGCAGAGTTGTTTCAACTGTAAAATATGAATGAACTGATTTCCTTATCTGATGACCTATGCCTTTTCTAGTATGTTCTGAATGCTAGAAAGATTTTCTTAGGTCTTTGAGTTTTCTTTTAATTCTCTCTGTAGTTGTATCAGGCTAAAAGGCTACACTCAC
The DNA here is from genome assembly GCF_012275295.1 of Melopsittacus undulatus. NCBI lineage: Eukaryota > Metazoa > Chordata > Aves > Psittaciformes > Psittaculidae > Melopsittacus > Melopsittacus undulatus. The sequence goes on along the minus strand of NC_047557.1, from coordinate 58,025,342 downwards.
AGGGGTTTATTTAATGAAACTCTAATGGAACAAAGTAAAATGCTGAGAATATCACTATTTGGGATCTTAAGATCTTGGTAGGAAAGTAATTAACAGGAACAAAAAAAAATGGCAAGTAATGCTCCTAGCCAGGAAGCTCTGCCATGCATGGGAATTTCAAAAGCTTTGAGACATTTTTCAAGTACTGCTTAGGATAATGTTAGGAAAAGTAAAGCAACCAAACTATCACAAAAAGGTGATGACATTTAATTTTTTGTCTTTAATAGTCCTATTTTCTCGAAGACACTAACATTTTTTGCTCTAAAAGTAAAAACTCAAGCTGGGGGTGTTCTGGCTAAACACCCTGAAGGTATCTAACAAACTTTTGACAAAGAATTTGATTGTAGGAGCTTGATTTTGAGGTCAATTAATAGTGACAGAATTATTTACACAGAACATATTCAGATTATGTATGGTTTCTTTAAAGTAATTGAACTTTATTTTGAAATTTTGATCTGACCTGATCCTTTTAGGGTTTTTGTGTTTCCAGCTGGCATGAAGCAGTCTCACACACACACTCACACTAGTGAATCTGAAGGCAGTACAACCAGATATTATTTTGCCAGCTGTAAATACTGGTATCCTCCTTGAGAGATTGACATGAAAAAGTTTATGATAAATGAAGGAGATAATTTTAAAAATAAATTTTTTTGTTGTCATGTGGCAAAGGGACAGTCTGTGTATAAAATATGGAAGATGCAGTCTCTGCTCTAATAGACATCTTTGCTGGAGCATCTGGAAGCATGAGAGACAGCAAGATCTTTGAGAAATAGAGTTTTTTTCTTGGCATTGGGTTCGAGAAAAGTGCCTCCATCTGAAATGGGCTATTTTTTGGCTGAAACGCGATCTTTGAACAGACATGAATACATGTAGATCTTTATCCTCATGTGCAAGTGATGCAAGTTACATACATGCAAACAAAAGCAAGTGCAGAAATAGCAGTAGAGAACACAAAAAGATGGTAGTAACCTGTACTGCAAAGGAAGGGAAAAGTTTGTTTCTGAGTGAAGAACATACCTGTCCAACTAAATTTGTAATAAGCCAAGGTAATGTGGACTTGCTGAATTTTCCATGTGCAAAGGTAGGCTTTGCACTTGAGAAATTATGCCTTTGACTTGAGAAATTATGAAGAGTCAATCAAATGGTTTGCTTTACATGCAGCATTTTCTTTGGGGGCACAAATGACATTCATGGGAATTTGAGAATATATAATCATCTGACTGTTGATGAAAGAAAAATCAAATGTTCTGCTCTGTATTTTTAATTAAAAACAAGTAAAATAATTCACAAAACGTTTAAGATATGCTTACAGAACAAGGGAAAGGATGAATTGAAAGGAACTGACTTTCTGTACTATATACACAACTTTGTGATGCTAGTTGGATTTTTCTAAACCACATTTATGGCATATTCTGGTTGTCATTGATGCACTGCACCTACTCTTTATGAATAAAGATAACCTAAGAGGTAGCATAATTAATGGTGACCACAACGATGGTCACTGTGTAAATATTATTAAATACTTTTTATCAGTGTTGTTTCTTCTTAGTATACCACCTGGAGTTTAAAGATCTTTGGATGCTTTACAATGCCTGTTTAGTCTCATCCCAAACTGAAATATAGGAGCAAGAACTGATTCTTCAAACCCTGTGTTTTCCAAGCCATCTGTAAAAATCAAACTATTTAAATATTAAAAGTACCTTCATTATCTGTCTATCAAGAACAGATACAGAGTCATAACCAAGAAGGATTTTCTTCTTCATAGCCCTTTTGATCTCTTGGGATGGGAAAAATAAACATACAAAAAAGCCTTGAAACACTTTGGAAATTGCACTGCTGAACTTTGTACCCTGTCAGAAAGTCACCTGTGTTTATAGCTGCCTTTACATCTTGGGGAAAAGGGAGAATATGAATAAAGGGTGATTGGTGTAGCACATAATCCTATGGTATCTGTCACTGAACTTGGAACAAGATCCAGGCTATGCCAGCTTTTCATTTTACCTGTGCGGAAAAGTAGTCTTGCTGCATTTTTGCCATGTCCACCACCATGAATAAAGTAACTGAGGTGCCCAGACCTTGTGTGTGCTGCAGAGCACAACTTGCTCATCTCTTCATAGCTACTCATACACTATGCCACAGGTTGTACTACTTTATAAAAGTTGTGAGAGCACTCAAACATTCAAAACAATCGTGTTTATGGACAAAAAATAGTGAAGAAAAAAAAATAATATAGGCAAAAAAAGGAAGTTCTAAAGTATTTTTCTGTTTTTCTTTGTTAAGTACAAGTTCTTTAAAGTAGTCAATCATTTGTGCATCAGGTGGCACGCAGTAGTACTTATTGAGAAGACCACATTAAACATATGGGAAGTAAAATTGCTAGAGCCATTGAGATGCTTTCACTTGCTGTTCCCTAAAAGAGAACAGGGAATAAGTTAAAACAGAAAGAGAACAGAGAATAAGGAAAAACAGAAAGAAAAAACAAACAAAAAATTGCTAGTTTTGTTCTGTCCAAGTATGTTCAGAGTCACATAACTGTTGTAACATTCATAGTTATGTGATTCTGACCATATTTGTGCAGAGTCTGCTCTTTATCCAACAGGTTTTTGTTTGTAGAACACCTAGATGAGTGAGACCACCCCTCAGCTATTTTCAAGCCTTCCCTCATTAGAAGCATTTAGTAATGACATAGTACTCCCCCATGCTTGCTTTGTAACAGAGAAGAGTGGGTTTGCTCCAGAAACTGCAGTCAACATACCTCAGATTCTGAGGCAAAGACACTACTAATTTTAGCACACCTGCAGTAATTTTCACTGAAGAGAACATGTTCTGTATTTTTACCTACAGTGCTAACTCATCAAAAAGGTGGAAAGGGAGGTGAGTAAAATGTCATTATTATGATTGGTAGTAATATTTATGGCAGAAACAAGTAGAATGATGTTAACGAGCATTTTAAGGTATCAATTTTCTTGAGATTAAATATCTTTTCAAAATCAGTGGAAGATAAAACCTTTCTAGAAATTCTCAACCATTTGTAGTTATCAAGGGTATTCTCTGGTTTTTGTTATGCGATGGTGAATGTTGAAGAACACTGATGTGACTGGTGCATTTTAGTTCTCTGGGACTTCCAATTGGCTGTGTGTCAAGCTGAACCTTAGCAGAACCAAAGCGGGGGAGACTGAAACACCCTCCCCCAAAAATGAAAGAATTAAAACTTGTGGGGAGAAAGACTGTTAGCGTTAGATATCTCAGGCTTTGCTTAGACTGCTTTCTGAAACAGTATGAAACTGTGGAGAGGTAAATACTAAACAGAAGTGGTTTGTTTTTTTGATACAATAAGGTCATCATCTGTGATCTCTCTGTATGATCTATATAAAGAAAGAATAAGTCAATGTATTTTGAACACAGGGCTTTGACCTACAAATGAGCTAATGTCTATTGGTAAAGCAGTTATAATTGCCAATGTGCACCCTTAATTTGTAGTAGTGAATTAAAAAAAAAGGATATCACTGAGAGAAGAGTTAAAGGCCTAAAAATTTAATTAATTTTATTTAGCTTACAGTCTTCAGTAACTGTGATAGGGACAGATCTTCTGGAAAGTATAAAAAAAATGTCCTAAGAACATACCTTCTCTTTTCCTGCAATCTCTCATCTGTTCTTGTTTTCTTTTTATGAACTCTTTTTTTTCCCAGTCAGAGGGGGATCTGGGAAACTACAGTTATCAATAAGAAGATGATTACTTTTTTTTACTCTTTCCCAAAGGATTTAATTCACAGCTGTCAATCAAGCACTGTTCATAACAAGTAATTAGGATTGTAGAAGGGGTTACTGGTAAAGCCAGAAAGAATACTTCTGAATGGTGTTGTATTAAGGGATTTTTTAATTGTGGCTTGGCAGATGATAGTCATTAACAGAGTTTCCTCATTCTGTTTAAGGCACAGGTGAAAATCTGAGTGCTTGAAGGGCCTGCCATAACCTGAATGTCTGTTGCAGAGGAGAAGAAGCACCACAAATGTCTTCTTCCACAGAGCCACTTCATAAGCTGTCACCAAGATGCCAGAAGGCTGGCTTTGAGATCAACAGCATGATGGTGATGACTTCTACCAGGCAACCCTCAACCTGACATACTTACCTGATCCTTTCTGGTTTATGTAGGATTTTTGCTTCTTTAATAGAAAGATCTATCCTGCTGTCTGAAATATTCATATGGCACATGTGAATGAATAGTTTAGGTCTTCAGTTACAGTCAGAAACAAAATATGTCTAAGAATTCTAAAAGCTTAATAATCACAAATTTTAGTTTTATCAAGCTTAACTTTGCTGAAGGCTTTTTCTACAATTTAAACCTGATGACTGTTAATTGCTCTTGTTTTTTTTTAACACAGTCTTGAAGTTCTAAATGATATTATTATAATTCAATACTGTTTCCTCAGGCACAGAGCTCTTGTACTAAATCACATGCCTAAAGTTTACAAAGTATACTATCTCTTGAGCAATATTTATGGCTTTCTAAGCTATTATTGTGACCTCCTAGGTCTTGATTTCTTTCATAATGAAGTTGAACTGTAGTTGCAATGCATGTGACAAAGGAATTGTAGTAGATGTAGAGGCCAGCTACTTCTACTAATTATCTTTACCTTGCAAATGGGGGAGGGTATCCCACCTTCCTTGTCTAGAGATGGTCTCTGCTGCACCAGCAGTAAAGTGGACTGGAGTCAAACAGCATAATGCATGGCAGAAAAATCTTCAATTTCTTTTTAGAGCTATGCTCTTGCTGCCTTACAGGCTTTCGCTGCCTACAAATAAGACTTGACAACTGGTGCACATGCAGATTTCTGTATTTTAGAGGCTGAAATTTGGACAGACAGGCCATTTGCACCCCTTCTTAAGTGAACTGTCCCAGAGATGCTGATAAGCAGCTGTTTCTATGAGAAAGCTTTGCGATGAAGAGTGACCATCTTTCTCACTCACCAAGCAGAGTTTTGAACTGAACTCTGGGATTCTAGAAGTACATTAGACAAATTATGAGGCAGTAGGTTAGGTATCACTGGTATTACCTGACAGGTCATCCTGTTCTGGAAAATGAGAACTGCATGCCTAAGGGACTTACACATATTCAATATCCGGTTGCTTTTCTTTGATATTTAAATACTGCCTGAACCAAAACTGACTGTGAAATCTGGGCCAGACCACCTGCATATCAGTAAGAGTGTTTGAAGAAGATGAGTGGGAAAATCTGTTGTACCATTTGAGGTACATTCAAAGCACTCATTTGGTTTTATTTTAAAGTCAGTATTTTTTTCAGCATGAATTCCACATGAGAATGTATATTTTGATAATAAAAAACTTGGCTAGCAGGACAACCTTTAATCCCACATTTTTAATATCTTTGGAAAAGAGCTAAAATTTGTGGAAAAGGTTGGTAAAAAGTTAAGAAAACTCTAGAAGATTTTTGTCCCCTTTTATTCTGAAGTAATGTTCATCATTTTCCTTACAAGTGGAGGCTCATCTGAAAAAGAAGGCCCTTAGGAAGAGGATGCTTTCATCAGTAGCTCACCATTTAGACTGAACAGAGTATGTAATGAAGAATATAAAAATATTTCCTCTGTCAGTGGTATTACGGGACAGTAGAAAATTTGATGTGTTATTATGGGCTTGCTGTGGGGGGTGGCTTGAGAAAGGACGCCTGTGGCACCGGAGCGGAGCCGGGGGAGATCAGCATCCAGAAGCCTCACCACAGAGCAACAAGAGCCACTGAGGAGGGATCCTCAAGTCCTTGTCAGGACTTGCAAAGAGCTCAGCTACCGCGAGGAGGTGACTCACCAGGGGCGGAGACAGGAGGAGTGGCACCAACTGTGAGTGGTTAAAAACCCTACAGAGCAGGCAAACAGACTGGGTTGAGGCAGTGTGCGCGGCAGTTTGTGCGGGCAGGCGAGCGGATGGTGAGCACTCGCCGTACGACCAGGGTCCAGTCTGGGAGCTCTGCCCTGGCTGCCCCGGTGGTGGCCAGCGTAGGCACCCAGACAGAGCCGGTAAGTGGGGAGGTTGTGGTGCAGAGCTTGGAGTGTAGAGAGTGCCTGCACTGGTCTTGTGAGGGAAAGGTGCAGAATGGGCAGGGCTGCGCTCGCTGCTCCCTGATGGAGGTCCTCCTCCAGCAGGTGGCTGAGCTACGGCATGCTGTCAGTAAGCTGCAAGATGTCAGGGAAGCTGAGAGGAAGCAGGACTGCTTGCTCCAGGACCAAACAGCACAGGAACCTCAAGATTCCCCTCTAACTCATGGAGGAAAGAAGAAGGCTGTTGATCAGGGAAGCTGGGAATTAGTAACAAAAAAAAGCAACCAAAGGAGGAAGAGAGCAATTAAAAGCAAGGGGCTTCCTCCTAAATCTGCTGTACACACCCAGAACCGCTTTGCTGTCCTGCAGGGGGCTGATGAGGAAATGCACTTGCACCAGAAACAGTCGGCTGGTGCACTGATACAGAAGATTTCTACTAGTGCTGCCAGGAAAAAGCGTCGGGTTGTAGTAGTAGGGGACTCTGCCTTGAAAGGGACAGAAGCGCTCATCTGTCGGCCTGACCCGGTTGCAAGGGAGGTGTGTTGCCTACCTGGGGCACAGATCAGGGATGTTGTGGAGAGGCTGGCTACTCTAGTAAGTCCCACGGACAATTACCCGCTTCTAGTGATACATGTGGGTGCTAGGGATATAGATAGTAGTAGCCTGAGGAGTATAAAGAAGGACTACAGAGCTCTGGGAGAGGCGGTCGGGGTTCTGGAGCTCAGATAGTCTTTTCGACAATTCTCCAAGACACAGGGGAGGACCTTCCAAAGGCAAGGAGGATTGGACAGGTTAATAAATGGTTAAAAGGGTGGTGTCATAGTCAAGGGTTTGGGTGTCTTGGACATGGGGCCCACATTTGTAGGCCAGGCCTACTGGCGGCTGGTGGAACTGCTCTGATAAAGAAAGGGAAGAGTGGCTTTGCTGGGAGGCTTGCCAGACTTGTCAAGGATGCTTTAAACTAGTTGTGCTGGGGGAGGGGAGCATCATTCTATCCCAACACACCCAGTCAGTTGCCAGCACCTATAATAAATGCTCTTAGCAATGTAGTAATATTCTAGCCGCTCCAGCCACTGAGCTGGCTTCATTTGGAGCTCGGATCAGATGCCTCTCTACAAATGCCCATAGCATGGGGAATAAACAAGAGGAATTAGAGGTGTGGGCACATCTACAGGGCTATGATATAATAGGCATCACCGAAACATGGTGGGATGGCTCCTTTGACTGGAGTGTTGGAATGGAGGGTTATTGGCCTTTTAGAAAAGACAGGCCCGGTAGGAGGGGAGGGGGAGTTGCCCTTTATGTTAGGAATAGGCTGGAGAGTATGGAACTCTGTCTGGGGACAGGTGATCAATTAACAGAAAGTTTGTGGGTCAGGGTTAAGGGGAAATCGGTGATGGGACATGTTACAGGCCGCCTGATCAAGAGGAACCTGTGGATGAAGAACTCTACAGACAAATAGGAAAAGCCTCACGCTCACAGGCGCTTGTTCTCATGGGGGACTTCAGCCACCCTGACATCTGTTGGGGCAACGGTACAGCCCGGCACAAGCAATCCAGGAAGTTTCTCTATTGTGTGGAAGACAACTTCCTTCTGCAAGCAATAAAGGAGCCGACGAGGAGAGGTGCCCTGCTTGACCTCGTGCTTACCAACAGGGAAGGGCTCATTGGAAATGTGACTCTCCAGGGAAGTCTTGGATGCAGGGATCACGAGATGGTCGAATTTGAGGTCCTCAAGACAGTGAGAAGAGCGTGCAGTAAGCTCACTGCCCTGGACTTCAAGAGAGCAGACTTTGGGCTCTTCAGGAACCTGCTTAGCAAGGTTCCATGGGATATAGCCCTTGAGGGCAAGGGGGCCCAAGACTCTTGGTTAATATTCAAGGATCGGCTGCTACAAGCTCAGGAGTGTTGCATCCCAACTAGAAGGAAGTGCAACAGGAGGGGCACGAGACCTCCTTGGATGGATAAGGAGCTGCTGAGAAAAATTCACAGGAAAAAAGAGGCTTATAAAAGGTGGAAGCAAGGACAGGTGGCCTGGGATGAATACAGGGATGTTGTCCGGGTAGTTAGGGACCAAGTTAGGAAAGCTAAGGCCCAATTGGAGCTAAACTTGGCAAGGGATGTTAAAGATAATAGGAAGGGATTTTATAGGTATGTAGCGGCTAAAAAACAGACTAAGGCCAACGTAGGCCCCCTCCGGAAACTTTCAGGAGAACTGGCTACACAGGACTTGGAGAAGGCTGATGTTCTGAATGGCTTCTTTGCCTCGGTCTTCACTGGCAAAGGCTCTGACCACAGCACCCGAGTCTTGGAAGGCAGATGCAGGGACTGTGAAAACCTAGACCTTGGGCCCACTGTAGGAGAGGATCTGGTTTGAGACCATCTTAAGAACGTGAATGTACACAAGTCCATGGGACCTGATGAAATCCATCCGCGGGTCCTGAAGGAGCTGGCGAATGAAGTTGCAAAGCCACTGGCCATCATATTTGAAGAATCATGGCAGACAGGTGAAGTTCCTGATGACTGGAAAAAGGGAAATATAACCCCCATTTTCAAGAAGGGGAAAATGGATGACCCAGGGAATTACAGACCAGTCAGTCTCACCTCTGTGCCTGGCAAAGTCTGGGAGCAGATTCTCCTGGAAGGCATGCTAAGGCACATGAAAAACAACAAGGTGCTTGGTGACAGCCAGCATGGCTTTACTAGGGGAAAATCCTGCCTGACCAATTTGGTGGCCTTCTATGATGGGGCTACAAAAGTGATGGACAGGGGTGGAGCAGTTGACATCATCTACCTGGACTTGTGCAAAGCATTTGACACTGTCCCACATGACATCCTTGTCTCCAAATTGGAGAGACATCAATTTGATAGGTGGACCACTCGGTGGATAAAGAATTGGCTGGATGGTCGCACTCAAAGAGTGGTGGTCAATGGTTCAATGTCCGTCTGGAGACCAGTAACGAGTGGTGTCCCTCAGGGATCAGTGTTGGGACCGGTTTTGTTTAATATTTTTGTCGCTGACATGGACAATGGAATTGAGTGTGCCCTCAGCAAGTTTGCCGATGACACCAAGCTGTGTGGTTCTGTTGATACACTAGAGGGAAGGAATGCCATTCAGAGGGACCTTGACACACTTGTGAGTTGGGCTGATGCCAACCTCATGAAGTTTAACCATGCTAAGTGCAAGATCCTACACCTGGGTCGGAGCAATCCCAGGCACAGCTACAGGGACTTGCAGGAGAGTAAAGTTGTTGACTGCATTCGCTGGTTGTTTGCTGATCTTTGTCTTGTGTGTTGGGACCATTTCCTGTTTTAAAGGCCATTTCCTGTATTAAAAGTCTGTGCTTATCACACGTGCATGAGGGATTGAGACAGTGAGCAACCACGGAGACGATGGGAGTTTATAACAGGGACTTGATGCAGAGATAGGAAAAACTCAAAAATCCATGTATTATTCAGGACAGAAAATGTCTGCAGGCTCTTGGCAATAAATTGAGCAATTAAGTGATTATTTTCTAATGTAGCTTAGAGAGAACTACCTGAGGTTGTCTTTGTTTCAAGCATCTTAATCATCCGCTGCCTTATCCTGGAAAATAAGCACAGATAATGGTTCTGACAGGGCTGTCATAATTTTAAGTGCTCCCAGACAATATACTGCAGATCTTGGCTTTTCTTTCCGTTATATTTGTGTGTTCTCATGAGTAATATTTATTCAGAACTCTGCTTAGACTTGAAGTTTCATCTTCTTGAAGAAATCTCCATTAGAAAGGCAATCACAATCATCCTGAAGATTGTGTTACTTAATTTCCTTTTATTTTCTCTCTGCTAATTTGCAGGAAATAAAACTCTGTACAGCACAGAAATGAAGACATATTTCTCTGCTTATTCTATTCTCTTTCACCTAATTTCACTGTATCAGCTCCTCATTTTCAAAGCCAGAAAAGCTTTCCCGGAAGCTAAGTACTGTTCTGCCAGATATTACTCAAAACTTTCCTGTGTCTCACCCTTACATTCTTATGTTAAGGCCACAGCTTCTGAACAATGAGGCAAATATTGGAAAATGTGTTTCCTGGAATTTCCTGTTATTTCAGGAGAAGATATCAAGAATCTCCTTTAGGTTTCTTTTTAAAAATATATTTTCCCAACTGCGATTTTGAGTCCCTCTTCTTACAAGAATCCAGACACATCTTTTGCTGTTATTCAGCCATATTCTTCTATGCCATTGTCATGGGTTCAGCAGTAGCTCATGGTCTGCCAGGGAGGAGGGAGAGATAGGGCGCCTGGTGTGGGCTAGTCGGGGAGGTATTCCATACCACAGCACATCCTGCTCGGGGAGGGGACTGGAAGCTGGCCAGGAGGGGAGGGGTTAGCTCTCTCTTCTGGGCTGGGCTCGTGTCGGCGGGTGGTATCGTATTCTCTCTCCCTGTTTATTTCCTCTAATATTGATTTGTTAGTGGTAGCATAGTGATTTCTGTTATACCTTAATTGTTGGACTGATTTTACCTCAATCTGTGGGAGCTGTATTCCTTCCGGCTCTCCTCCCCATCCCTCCAGGAGTGGGAAGGTGGGGGGGGAAGGGAAACAAAGGAGTGTGTGGACTTTAAACCACAACAGCCATTATTGGTCTACCTTTGTTTTTGCTAAAAAGATTTTATTCAAAGTCTTTTGGGTTAGGCCAAAAAAATTTCCAGGAGGAGAATGAGTATGCCATGCTCTTCCTTGTATTCGCTATATTTGCTAACCCAAGATTTTGAGATTTCACAAGAATTAGTAAGTTATCTTCACACAGTAAAACCTAGCAATGCAAATATACCTCAATCATAAGCAGAGGAAATTTGTGAAACTTTAATTTTTTAAATTCTATTATGCAAGCTGTAGAAATGCAAACAAAACAAGACCTGGCAAAAACCCCTAGAGCTGTGGCAGACTGAGGGAAATTGAAGCTACCATACAAAGACTGCAGTACTTTTAGAAATCCTGCCTGTACTCAAGCAGGACTTCTGAAAGTATTTCTGAAGATAGAGACTCTAAGTGGCTCAGGTTCGGACTAGGTGATGGTGAAGAGGGGACAATTAAGTCTGCAAGCTACACAGGGGACTCCAAGCAAGCAGAATATCAGCTGTAAGGCTGCTGTAGGTGGAGAAACCTGGCAGCTGTTGGAGTCAGTATATCACAGGTGATAGAGGTAGAATGCTGAAAGGAAGTTGGACGTGATCTTTATGCATCCCTTCCAGCTTGAGATGTTTTATTATTCTACAATTCTACGTTGGCAATGGTACACAGCAAGTGAGGAATATCTTTTCCTTACTTTTATTCAGTTCTCATGTCCTTATTTGTTTTCCAAGAAATGCCAAATGAAGTGTTTCTTGGAGATTTCAGGTAAAGGTGATGAGAATGTTACCAAGCCAAGATTTTCCTGTTCTATTTTGTGCAAGTGAGATTTGCTCCATTAGGTCATCAGTCAGCATAATAGCTTATAAATAATCTGTAGCCCAGCCTGAAGAACAGTTAAATTTGTTTTACACTATATGGATTAGTACTTTGGCCCACGGTTGTCTGCCATTATACTTAGGATATTTGACTTTTGAAATACCACAGTATAAAGCTCCTATTCGTGTTTTTAAACCCCAAACTAACAAGTTTTGCTGTGGAGTGGTAGAACTCAGTATTGGATTTATTAGTTCACTAAGCAAACACTAGCAGCAAATTGCACCAAAAAAGAAGGCAAGAAGACCAAACTACACAGAAGGCATTACCTCGCTGTTCTTGTTTGGCATCGGATGGTAGATTCTCAGACATCATCCTGGCTAAAGGGTGAAAAAAGTTCAGTTTGAAAATGTCCTTGACTTAGTGGGGAGGACACAGGATACTACATTTGATATCCAAATAAGGGGAGGGGTGGGAGAAGAGAGAGAGAAGTACTGTGTCATTCATTACTATTTATACAAAAAGTTATATTGCATTCAAAGAAAAGTGAAGCTACATGAAACACTGAAATTTGATAAACATTTTGAAATTCACTGTTTAATTGCATTTACTAGCTACTGTCAGAGATAAGCAGACCTCAGACAGATGTTTTGCTATTCACCTAAACCAAAATCAAATTCAGCTTAAGGATGTAGGTTGGTTGGATTCATCTGAGTGACAAAGAGATTTGTTGTAAATATGAAATGGTGCCATGAAGATAAACATCGTATTCAAATAGAATATTGATAATAGAGAGGTGCAGAAATTGTATGTCATTTTCTGACAAATTTTTTATGTTGTTTCTAGTTTGTTCTCTAGCTGGTATAACACACTGGGGTGGTCCTGCTGTGATCAAGCAGCTCTAGAAATAGTAAAACTGGAAATGGGAATAAGACCCATTATTTCAAATACCACTCCTTTCTTTAAAGCAGTGCTCTCCGTTATATTTAATTCTTCTTGCACCTCCAGCTGTAGCCTTGGAGAGTGTACAGGAATTCAGGATGGGGTTTGACCTTAGTCCTTCGGAAGGACAGTGGATGGACATAAAGTACCCAGGCTGTCTGTCTCTGGCAAGCAAATGAATTCACTTTAACCAGGGAGGACAAGGACAAAGCAAGGTGGGTTGTATGATCATAAAGGAAATAGGTAGTGTGCTTTGAGATGTACAGATTGCATGCAAGAGAGAGAGCATTAAGAAGGTCTAGGGAGGGTTTACTTGCAGGCACACTGAATGAAAATCTATAGAAATTAATACCTCTCAGATGAGAGGTTTGGGGTTTTTTAACATCAAAAACTAGACAGCTCCTTTTAAAAATGCAGTTGTTGACTTTTGTTTTCCTGTTATGACAACAAGTGACATTTTTAAGGACAGAAGCAGAAGAGGAGCTGGAAAGCTGATATTTCTAAACAGGGAAAAGAACAGGACTAAGTACTTCTCTGCCAGCTTCACACTGCTACATTAACAGCTGCCTAGATCCAGCTCCACAAATCTTCTGCAAATCTTCTCCAGGTACAGAGCCTGCAATTTTGCATATCAAATGCTTGGAACGTTTATTTTCCTATCATGTCCTTCTCCATGTTGAATTATATCTACTGTTTGCATAGTAAGCCAAAATCTACTTTTCCTCCAATCTGCTAATTTAGGAAGTTCAGAAAATAACTGATGAGTGTATTCCTCTCTTTTTTTTTTTTTTGACTGAGCTCAGGCCTGTCAGCAGGTATTTGCACTGTGCCTTCAACCCTTAACACAATCTTGCAGGTCAATAGTAAGCATGCTGAAGAATACCAGGCCAAGTTCCTCTGCTGTGAATAGAACTACACCAGGAACGGATCTGACCCTGTAGTTTTCAATTCAAGTGATCCACCAGTTTAGTCTTCTATTTTTGGAGAACCTTTCCTCATGTGCAGCATTGTTGAGTAAGGAGTTACAGTTAGTTTCTACAAATCATTCTGACTGCTTGGGAAGGTAGGGAAAGCTTGACAGTTGTGATGGAATACTTATGTGGGTAAACTAAATGGATGTTTTAGAAGGAGACAGATAATACCATCCTTCCAAACAACCAATGTTTGTCAGCAACCTTAACCTCTTCTGTTAATCCTCTTCTTTCTGCAAGAATTTGATATGGAAAAAGAAAGAAAACCAAAAAACTGATCTATACAGTGGCAGAACTTCACCCTTTTCCTCTCAAGTCAGTTGGAACATGAAGATCTATATCATATAACATAGCTAAAAGAACCTCCTATTTAGAGGAATTTTTCCTGAGAATGGTTCTGCACATTTGCTGGTGCCAACTCATGGCCAGTTTGGGAGTTTTCATCCAAGTCTAAAACAAATTCTCTGTAACAATCTGTATGTTTCCCTGTGGTTCTGAAATAAATTTTTTCAGATAACAAAACAGCTCACCTCATCACAGTTTGAAAGATGTGCCAGGTGACTTACTTAACATTTCACATAGGGTAACAGTAAAGCTCAAATCAGAAGAAAATTCTCTTGAGCAAATGTTTAAGTCACATCAGTTCTGAGAAAACTTATCTGTGTAATGATTTTGTGACTTGAAATGGACTTTTGGTACCAAAAAAAAAAATCAAAATACTTTCATTTTCTTTTATATATTTGATTAAAATATCTGTCATTTTCAAAAGAGAAGACTTAATTGCATGTGGCTTTTATCTTTGTTTCTTTGAGTATCATATGCAAGCTGTACCTGAGATTCATTTGGATAAAAACAGTGCTGGGTGAAAATGTTATAACACGATAATTTTGTTTCTTTTATTACAATTTTCAAAATATTTGCAATATTTATAAGGTGGATTAGTTTTGAAGAACATCTGGTAGAATGCTATTATGATATGGTAGGAAGCTACATCTCATCTAGCAGCTTCTGGCTTGACTCTCCTTCATGGACTGGAGCGTAATTGTGATCAGGTTGTCCCATCTCCCAACAGCCCAGGCACCTTCACCTGTGGAGGGCTTCTGGAGAGTTGCAGTAACCCTGCCGGTACTGTATCATCCACTGCAGGGATGCTCCCTGGTTAGGTTTTAAGGTCCCTATTAAGCAAATCAACAAAGAAACAAACAAAAGAGTTTAAAGAACTCATGTTTTTCTGGGGGTTTGTGTGTTTATTTTTTTAATCTTTGAGTGGCTTTCATTTGAGGTTTGCTTTAATATTAACATTTAAATTCGCTTATTCGTTAAAAGTGTGTAAGACTGCTGGATGAATTTTGCTGCTTTTTGTTCACTTAGGTGTTGATGAATACAATGCTGTCACTTGTTCAAATGCCAAGGTAGAACTAAATGTTCAGTCTGGTCTTGGATATATAGGAATAGCAATGCTTAAATCATGGTTAAGGATATTCTGACAGAAAAAAAAAATATTAATTAGGTAAGGATATTTTACATTTACCAAGTATCTATATGTTACAATACATTTTATCATTGGAAAGTTTGGAAAGTCTGTGGATTTTCAGAAGAAAATAGTAATACAAAACTTTTTCTTTCATGCTTTTTCTCCTTTCTCTCAAGCCAGGCTACTTCTGCTGCGTGAAATCAGAGGCATTTTCTTTGTTGCATTTTTCTACAAGGTGAGCCTGTACTAACATAAAAGTGTAAAAGATGTTCCTAAGATTTTTGGTGAAAATATCAAGTGCATCTGATATTTGTGTAGTTTACGCATGAAGCTATAATAGTGAATTATCACCACGAAGGTGGCTGTATTAAAGAAGTACCTTGTTTGCATGTCTATATTGATAGAAATGTTGATGTGTTCTCTTCTTTATTAACCGTCCATGAGCTTTACAAGGTAAACAGATTTTAGAAAGGTATAATCAAATTTTTCATTATTTGTATTCTTTCCTTTTGACTACACAAAAAGCTGGAATTACATACCTTTATTCCATGATATTTTCAGTACTCTATTCATAGTTAGTGGTGTTCTTGCTTCAGAGGAACATGAGACACATTGCTTTACTGCTCCAACTTGGCTCAGACGAAACAGAAAATAAAAGTCATTGGATTTTGTCCTGACATGTCATAAAAATCTGACAGCTTAAAAAAAAAGTCACAGACTAAACTGAAATGCCAAAGCAGGAAACAAGCAGAAAATACTGAAGTCCATCAGATTTTCTCATTTATGTTTTGCTGCTCTTTTCTCCTATTTATTTGCAACAGACCTGCTTCTATACTTGTGATACACACACAGTGACATGTTGCAGGCTCTTAAAACCCCCTATCCAACTGGCCTCAGGTGCCCACTTTTGCTAGACATCAACCAGAGGAATGATCAAGGGGGTAGGGTGTGAGAGCTTATGAAATACAGGGGTTAGGCAGGCCTTGGCCCAGAACAAACAGAGCATCCCAGAGTGTATAGCCAGCAGGCAGCTCCTGGCTGCGTTCCCTTTTGCTAGACTAAAAGCCTTCTTGCTAGAGTTCTAGCAAAATCTAAATATTTCATATGCATACACTGTAAAATAAAAGTTTCAGCAGGAGGATGGTCACTGAGACGTTTAGTGTTCTGTGTTTACTAATCTGAATACCTTTTTGATCATGAAATTGAGAAAATCTGTCTTGATAAAATGTGCTGTGATAATATCTCTAGTAGAATTAAAAGGGATCCTTTTGAAAGAAATTTGTGTACAAAAGCAATAGGCCATGAAGGCAAAAACATAGGGGCCTTCCTATACAAGAGGAAATTGCTTTTTCAGTGTTGGTCATTAAAGGTGTAATTTGTAAGTGCATAGAAGTCTTTTTTACATAGACATATGTGTATTGTGGATGGAAGAGTGGCTTTCATATAGTTAAATATTTCACCTAGATTATTCCATCCTTCCCTAACAAGTGAATTTTTGGCCTTGCCCAAGGATTTATTTTCAGTTTTTGTACAAAAACTTGTTCATAAAAATTTAATATTTCTCTGTTCTTTTCTTAGGATCAGCCTGTCTTTTTTTCCAGGTGTCTTTCTGTCCTCCTACTCTTTTAAATGTAAGTGTAGTTCAAGCACATCCTGCACCAGGTGCCTAGAGACAGCTGCACAGGAATTCTGAAAAAGGCTTATGTTAGGGCTGTTGTGCAATTGAATTGATATAATGTAATGTTTCCTGAAGACTAGCAGAAATCTGAGAGCTCTTCAAAAGAAACATTAGGAATGGTAATTCCTATAAGTCTTGCATACTGAAGAGAGTACTGCTAGAGCAAAAATGTGCATTCTACCTCTACAACACCCTTCAAAAGCTTGAAAATTTCCTCTGGCCAGTGACAGAGAGCAGCAGGGTCATAAGACATAGGGAAAGTCAAGAAGAACTATGAACAGAGAAAGAAAAGAAGCTAGAGGTGTAAAGTTCTTCTGTCTTTCTGCTTTGTTTGCTGCAGAGAACAGTTGAATGAGGGGAAGGTAATCAGCACAAAGAAATGTACACCTCATTTCTCAAAGCTCTGGATGCAACAGCTGTTTTACAGCATGCAAATTATTTCTTAACTTTTTATCCAAAAATAGAATTAAATTTAATATTTACTAAATAGAATTTCAGTTCATCATCACTGCCTGTAAGCTTTTTGTTCCCAAACACATTCTCTAATGCTTATACTTTAGTAGGATACTATCATGTTGATGTAAACTGGTAATAACAACTTGCTTAAAATAGTACAGTAAAATACTGAGGTTGTAAATCAGCATTCTTGGCAAACCAGGAATTTACCTGAAAAGCTTTCAGTCCTAGAAATGTGTGTAATTCATATGTTTTCTCCCTGGTAGTTTAACAACCGCTATTTGAATGTGAATTCTACTGTTAATATGAGGAACACACTTGTCTGATAGTCCAGACGTTAACCATTTGCCTGTCAAGTACAAATGAAGGATATAAAAAACTGGTAAAACGGTATACTTACCAGTTTTTCTGTGCTGCTTTTATTGATGGAACTCTATGTCTCAGAGCTAGGAACAAATGTCTTATATAAGTCAAAGAGGAAGAGAAGAGGAGAGGAGAGGAGGGAAGAGGAAAGGAGAGGGGAGGGGAGGGGAGAGGGGAGGAGAGGGGAGGTGAGGGGACGGGAGGGGGGAGGAGAGGAGAGGAGAAAAGAGAAAGAAGAGAAGGGAAAGGAAGGGAAGGGAAGGGAGGGAAAGGGAAGGGAAGAGGAAAGAGAATGGAAGAGAAGAGAGGAAGGAGAAAGGAAAAAAGAGAAGGAAGAAAGGAAAAGAGAAAATAAAAGCTTATACAGCATTTGAAATTTGTAATTCTGTAGAAAGCATGTCCTTGGTATAGAATATGGTTTTTAAAATGTCTAGTATCTAGAATCTAGTCAACTAGATTCTACATTATCACATTACAGAGGTTTTGGTGATAATTTTGCACAACTATATTAAATTTATATTGAACATTCATGCATTCATGCTTATTCATTTCTATGGTTTTTAGTGCAAAGGACATGAAAATGTTTGTTGTACTCCTTCCATCCTGCAGCCTCAATTCTCTGTTAGTTTTCCTGAGCTCTCTCTGGTCTTTAGACTATTTGTAGGTTTTTCATCATATTCTCATTCTGAAGTCTAGCTTTCTTCCTTCTGTCTCCCACTTGAGATTTTTAATTTATTTATTTCTTTTTTAAAGCAACAGCCTCTTCTGTTTATTTACATGACACAGATGGCAAGTGTCCTTCTTGCCACTTGAGCCATTTTACTATGGTATCAGTGATTATTGCACACTGTGTGAGAGTTGACATTTGTTTCTTGTATATACATGCGTGCAGACTTTCCTAATTCTACTTACAGAATATACCAACATAAATGTGAATGACATATATGAGTGCTTAAAACATTGTGTAAATTAAAAAAGACAAATTTTCTCACAAGTTTCTTTCATTTTTTTCATATAAAAGTATATAATATAAAAAAATAATCACATGAAGCCTTGGCAAAACTCCAGCCAAGAGAACTACAGATCTAGTCCTTTCGGGAATAATCTTTAAAGTTTAATAGCAACATAATTTAACTCTCTTTGAGGGCACAGTTGCAAGTATTTTTTTAATTATTAAAATTTTGTTATTTGTTTTGCTTTGATTGTAATGTTTCTTTAGTAGCAGAGAAATCAGAATACTTAACCCAGTTGTTGCTGAAATTAACTAATTTTCTAATTATAGTTGAAATTAACTTTTTTAGCTCTCTTGAGTATATATTAATTCACTACTCTCCCAGAGACAGCAAAAGAAATAAACTGATTTGTTTTTCCATAGGTCCTGTATGTATGTAAGATAGATCCATCTGTTTAAGAAGAAATCTACAGATGAGTCTTTTAAATAAAAGTTCAGTATGAACTGCAAAGAATTGCCTATGTAGTTGTTACTGTCATGTGTGGCTTCCTTGAAGTCAATCTACAGCCAATCTGATCTACCTGCTTATATATTATGATGGAACCATGATTTCTGTCTGTAAAATGTGCCTATGCTCATCAGATGCAGCAGCTGATTTTAAGGCAATTTTTATTCTTTGATTGCTTTAAGTACTAAATGCCCTGCTAAGATCAGTGCTTTATTACTAATAAGTCTGAAAGAAGTATTTTTTTTCCTTCCAGTGTTATTGGTCAGTTTTAATTAATTTTTTAATGTAACTACACCCAAGCATAATGTATATTTATAATTTTTTTAAAATCAGTGTTCTGCTTTAGTCAAATTTAAACTATTCTTGGAACTGGGACACTGATGGTTATCCTCAGTGAGGACTGAATATATTCAATAATACACATTAATATGAATAAAACCAATAGGGAGTTTTCTTAAAATAATGGAAGTGGGAAATTTAAAATATTTCTTTTAATAACACTAGATCCAGATTCATCTTAGGATCTGTCAATGTCAGTGTTATAAAGATAACATGGAGTTTTCCAAACTGGGAATAGAAGAGCTTCCCATCACTAATATTTGGATGTCACATCTGGAAATGGTAAAGAGCTGTCCTCTGGTTTGAGTTGGAGGTACACAAAAGCGGAAAAAAATGTAGGTTCTTTTGCTATCTTCCTCATGTTTGATATATTGATTTACTCATCCCTTAAAAAAGTGAAATTAGATTCATTAGTTATAAGCCATTTTCTCTCTCTGATCCTTATAGTCTAGCATACTGCTGTTGTTTCCAGAGGTGTAGAGTACAATTTAATAATTTTTAATGATTAAAGAGCAGTTAAGAACAGATGCACTGAACAATGTATTTTGCAAACACTTTATTAAGCCAAACCCGAGCATCATCTAACAACTTTAAAGTAAGCTCTGTTTTACACTACAGCTCAAGGGAATATTACTTGATTTTCAGAGCACTTAGCCCTTGTCTGCTTAAAGCTGAGTGTATTTTTATATCTTCTTCAAATCTGTGAAATACTGGCAAAGACTGCTATAAGGCTGAAACCACAGGTCTGTTTACATACCATCTCAGCAGCTGGTTGAATTTCGCAGCTTAGCTCCAGTCACCCTCAAGTTTAAAACACTCAGCTGGTGATAGACCTTGTGTGTCTATGGGAAGGTGTTAGTGATTGCAAAGATGTCTGTATTTTAGTACAGATGGACATGGATAATTTGTTTCTTTGTTTGTTTGCTTGTTTTCATTCTGGCTCTTCCCAAATATTCTTTGTCACCGCCCTGATGTTTTTCATACATTGCCACTCTTGTGGCTTCCTGCAGGGTGGCTCCTTTGCCAACACACAGATACTCATGCAAATAGGACTAACTTGTTGGCTTTCCTGTATGCTAGGGTGCTCAGACGACTGAGCTTATGAAAGATCAATAAAGCTCAAGACTTACTTAAATGGATTTATCCTTTCTGTTTCACTCATGTATTACATAGTGCATTTAGTCGATTCTCATGCTATCTTTTCTATAACAGGTAAGAGATGACAGGGACACTATATTAGTGATATTAGTGCAGAAAAATGCCTCCTTAATAAAAAAGAATTATTAAGAAAATTAAACCTAATATTTGATGATATCCATGGGTGCTTTAATAAACAACTTTTATATTTAATCAGTGCTTCTGTAATATCTTAAGGTGTTTAAATTCTTTTTTTTGTTTAAGTCAGTTTTCAAGGAAACATCTCTTTTTTGAGTGTTCATTATTTAGGGAGCATTCAGACTTTCATATCAATACACACATCTAAACTCAAACATCAGTGTGAAACAGCTATTTCATGCAATGGATAAAGTGAATATATATGGAATTCACTTATATCAAAACACTTCATGTTTGCTTAAAACTTTAAATCAGGATTATTGTTGTTTAATTTCCCTTTACAATGGGGAAATTAAATGTCAGACTGCAGATGAACAATGCACGTACCTAGACTCTGCTTTAATTGCTTTGACCACTCACATATAATTTAACAGATCTTTCACAGCCATCCTGCTATTTTACCTATTCCCCTGCAATGACCAAGCTCATGACAGCAGAGTTTTGTTTCCTGTCTTGTTTAAATAAGGAATTGCAGTCTAATGACACCACTGGTGTAGACCACTAGTAGATCTATGTAGGAATTAAGGTCTTCTGAGGGACACTTGAGAACATCCTTCACAATAGCTGTCCCTTTTTATTCAGATGAATAGCTGCATAAAAGTCACCTTCTAAAGTCAGCTCTGGCTAAAGCATACTCTAGGTTCAGCAGTGAGAGGAAAGCAGAAATTAGAAAACAAATAAAAAAGCAACTTAGAAGATACAGTAGAATAGGTGAAATGAATAAGAACTAGAGTAAATTAATAAAACTTATCAAAATACATATGGGAAAAGTGAGAAAAGAGGAAAAAAGCTTTCTCAAAACCTGTCAGAAGTAAAGGAAACCTCACATCAGTAAAGGAGGGTAGAAACAGAGAGGAATAGAATTCCTCAAAATCAGGTAAGAAAGGTGAAAATGCTTCCTTACATTTGGAAAGGTTGCAAGGTAATGTCCTGGTTTCACCTAGGACAGAGATGATTTTCTTTCTAGTAGCTGGTGAGGTGTTGTGTTTTGGCTTTAGTCTGAGAATAATGTTAATGACACACCAATGTTTTAGTTGTTGCTCAGTAACACTTACCGTGATCAAGGACTTTTCATTCTCTTGTGCTCTATCAGTGTGGGAGGGCACAAGAAGCCAGGAGGAAGCAGAGACAGGACATCTGACCTAAACTAGCTAAAGCGGTATTCCATACCACAGCACATCATATCCACTGTAGGAACTAGGGGTAGTTACCCAGAACCAGGAGCCATTGATCACTGCTTGGGTCAGGCTGGGTGTTGGTCAGTGGATGGTGAACAATTGTATTCTGCATCACTTTTTCTCAGGAGAGGAGTCTGTGTTGTTCCTCTCTCACATCATTGTCATCATCATCATCATCATTATTATTATTGTTATTATCATTTACTTTTACTTCAATTACTTAACTGTTCTCATATCAACCCATGAGTTTTACCGCTTTTCTGATTCTCTTCCCTGTCCCAGTGAGGAGTAGGGGGTCTGAGGGGTACTTAGTTGCCAGCTGGGCTTAAATTACAGCATGCATTGAAGTTCTATACTATCCATAACATAACAAAGAAAGCAAAAGTATAAATTCTGATGCAGATTAAGGATTTCTATCAAAAACTATTTAACTAAATGCTCTGAAGGAACAAACAAACAAAAGCTATTTCTCAATGGTTTACCATGGTGCCATAATGTTAAGCTTCCAGGTCCTCTGTATCCCAAAGCAACATAACAAAATTCTGTATATGAAGAGGATGATTCTTTGCTGATGACTGAACAATTTGAACTCTGGAATATGAAAAGTAAGATTCTAGTTCTTCTCCTGACTTCACTTTTTGTCCTTTAAACTTTTTATCCTTTAAACTTCTGGGCTATATACTGTACATTTACACAGGGACTAACCATGACAGAAAATGTTTATAATGCACAGTTTGTCTCTCTATTGCAACATAATAGGTAAAAATGTAGAAAGAAGCCAGTGTATACGTTCACACACCTGCATTTACAATATTGTACATATTTTTCTCTAGTATGATACTGATAGCATAAAAAAGAAGGAGATTTTCTTTTATGAGTTATTAATAAAATTTCATAGATGCTTTTGCTAACTTGGACAGTCTCTGCTTGGTCTTGAAAAGCCATCAAGATACTTACATATCCTTTTCTAGAAACACACAAGAAAGTCCACCTGTTAATATGGCAGCACTGAAACTTCAGATGTAGGGTGTCTCATCCTTCAAGAGAGAGCCAACAGTACCTCCCACTTTGGAGTCATCAGCAAATTTCTAATGGTGCATCCCACTCGTGCGTCCAGATCATTGATAAAAGTACTGAACAGACCTGGTTCTAGAATTGAACTGTAAAAGAACTGAGAAGCACCATCTTATGTTGCCAATCTTTCACAGTTATTGCTGTGCATAGTTAAATCATCACTACTGTCCCCTGACCTTGTGCAGGGACATGTTTTAATTTCATTCATATTATCTGAAATACACAATACAATGTTTACTCTGAGTTTTTACTTAGTGTAGGAGGACAGGTTATCAGATTAAATTAGAATGGCATAGACAGGTAATGCTTCACTTACAAAGCCAGCTGCTGCATAGTTAACTAACCTATATTTGAATTAGTTTAGAGGCAGAACATGTTTATAGTGGATCAGTGTGTTTTGTCACGTAACTACAGTAGGAGATGCAAATTCAAGTTTGCTCTATTGTGAAAACACGGTTTCAACATATGTGAACTCAGACATGTCATTTCCACTGGGGGTAGGGAGATGGAAGCTGGGGGGAAGCAAGAATGCAGTAACAAGTGATATTTGAGAGTTTTAGGAATATATTCATGGGGAGAAAGTGATTAGACTTGTGGTTTGACCTAGCCAGAAACTAGAACTGAATTACAACTGTCCCCATCTTTTCTTTCTTGTGACTTATTGTTCTGTATGTATGTAATTTAGGAGCTAATTAATCAAACAAGATGTGAATTTTTTTCTTTCACTGCAGTCAGGACCAGGCTGCCTTAAGGAAGGTGCACAGCTCCTGTTTCTTTCAAGACACAGATGATACAGAGGATGGCAGCTCTGATTTTTTGAGACTGCTGGAACTGTTTCTCTCATGGAAATGTATAGGAAAGATTTAGAACTGTTTCTAAAACTAATGCTGAATTTGAATATAGTGGCTGGGTGTGCAATAGTAGGAAAGACAATCTTATGTTGTGCAGGCTGAGCACTAACATATTTGCTGATAGCTCAATATCTTAGGTTCTCAAAAGGAAAGACCAACAAGTCCTTAAGGAGAATTTCCTGTGATCTCTGCTGTATTTTAAGAAGAAAATAAGACATATGCTGTGTTAGCAAAGAACACTAGAAAATAGTAGAAAATCATTTATATATATATCAGTGCTCTTCAGTTACTCATTTATGTTTAAAATAAAAAGGTAATGTCTGCCTGAAGGTCTCGGTTCAGTGACAAGCAATATGATACAGAACCCTTTGCAAGGTTGAAATTACCTTTTCAGCTGCCCTCTTCTCCTTTTATCATGACAGGAGCCATTACACTCTGCTAAATTTACCAGAGGCATTGCAAAATGGATAAGAATTTGTGCTCAGGTAACTGTGGCAGTAACCTGTACAGCAATATCGGATATCTAAGCAGAAGCTTACATTTTCTCTCTTATGCTTTCAGAATCCTGGAATTTACAGGTCTACGAGATTGTGGTTTGGGATGTTTATAGTTCTCACTCTTATTAGCTATAAGAGCCTTTGTTTCCTTTGTACTTTTTCCATTCTTTTTTTGTGAAATAGAAATGGATAGAAAAAAAATCATTCAAAATACCATGTACCTGATGATGTATGTATGCTATTTTATGTTTCAAGTATATTTCAATGAAAGATAATATTCTTGAAAAGGCAAAGGACAAAAATTATATGCATTCATAAAAAAATAATAATGATTCTGTAAGGTGATTTGAATAAAAGCTTATGTGCTCAGAAGTATGTCGGCTTTCTTTCATACCACTTCAGTTTGCTAAATAAAACACAGTCTTTCTCTTCAGAAGCCTTGTCTTGCTGGCTTACCTTTGGCACTGAGATGTCTACCCAGACATCTCAACACACTTGGCAGGGATGAAGGAGAGTCACAACTCTTGTTTTAAAGATGGGGACAGTGGAGCACAGAGAAGCTACAGAGACAGGTGATACACCATCAGTATAACTCCACTTACTTCACAGAACCAGTCACTCCTGAAATCCAAGGTGTTCCAATTGTGCACATTTAAGTAGGTTAAAATTTAAATTTGGAGTTATTTTTAGGTTTTGATTCTGAGTTTTGAGGATCTGTGGATGCACCACAAGCTGTCACAGTTCAGAAGTCCTTGGTTTTAGTGGAGCTTAGTCTGAAGATATGCAGTAACAGTCCCACAGATGGTTGTCATTTCTACAAGTGAAGAGTTGTTTTACTGGTCACTACACACTCAGAGCAGCTCTCACCTCTGTCTGACCCTGGAGGAAACCGATAAAAAGTAAAGTGGTTTTGTTAGGATTAGCTGTGAGAACTGTCCCCAGCAGATTTACAGCATCTGATTCTCAGTGCTGAGCTCTCCAAGTGCTGGCCTCTAACTGCAGATATTCATGTCCTGCTCTTCATCCAGACCTTTCTTGTATATAATGTTTATCATCATGTAAGTGAAAAACATGAAAATGGAGGATAGCTGCAGGAAAACAGTAAGGATTAAAGCCTGTTGGGATGCTGCAGCTCCTTTATGAGATGGGAAAGTTACCTGAAATGTTTCCTTACATAGAGGACATCTTCCTTGTTCAGGGAAATATTTTGAAGTCTAATAAAATAAGCACACGTATTATTTGATTTTAATGTCTGTGTAGCAGGGCTTTATTAAAAGGGCAATAAGTTTTTGCCAGGTGAATTAACCATCTGAACACTAAAGATTTATTATACTAAGGCAGGGATTGTAAAATAGCCAAAATAGTCAGAAAAGCCTTCTAACATGGTGTTACCATAGAAACAAGAACTCTAAATCTCTTTATATGAAGTTTCCCTCTTTTTGCCTATGTCACTTTGGAAACTAGTAAAAACAGGGTGCAGTCCTCAAAGCTGCTAAGTATTGATAGCAAACCCAAAGAACTGTCTGAAACAATATATAAACCTTTAATGATTAACATCCATGCTGAAAAATATAAACCAAGATACTATAGAATTTCTAAAGTAATTCTCCCCGCAGATTAGAGGGACAAGATTTTTAACCATATAGCTCTTAAAAAAATTGCAAGGAATATCCAAATATGTTTTTAGACAGTATTCTGTAAATACACCGGCTGGTATCTTTTTGTTGTTGACCATTCTTTGCCCCTTCTAGACTTTTGTGCAATATAGATACGATTGTCAACAATGTCCCTTGCAAAGGAGATTAAGAAAACCTGCCAACAGCTACAGATGCTATATCATGGTCTTTCTACTTAATTTTGACAAGGACTGGAAGAACAGTCCCAAAAGAGATAACAGAGAAATCCTCCTCCAGGTTAGCTTCTGACTCTTGACACAGAGAGGTTTTTTGTTAACAAACCCAACTTGGTGATCCATGAAGAAAAAAACTAATTTCTCAGCTTAATTAGCAGACATAAAGAACTGGACATAAAAAAGACAAGAGTTTTGTTACTGATTGCTGTGGACCTATAATCTCTCATTAAGTTTGTAGCTTTCTTGCCCTTTTCAACACAAATTAGAAAACTAAAATTAATTCAAATTGAGATAGAAATGGTACAGTCTGCTGGATTCTCTTTCTATCACAGCAGGTGAGGTGATCTAGAGATTCTTCTCCTGCTCTCTAATTATATAATTCATTAATTTAATTTGGGTTTGGGAGCTCCTTGCTAAGTCTTCTATGAGAACAACTCTGGTGATGAACAACGCGGAATTTCTCCTTTGGGGGAGGGGAGAAGATAGGTATAATGATATCCAAGTCTGGATCGTAAAGATCCAGAAAACATTTGAGTGAATATAATCTTAAACTTTTGGTTAGTAGTGCTGTTGTTTGTTGTTGTTTTTTTTTTCTTCCTATATTTATGGCCTAAAAAAAATGTAACAGAAACTCAAATACTTGATTTCCAAAGCAGAGAGAATTTTGTTTGGAACTTGTAACTTCTGGATGTCTCAGGAAGTGAATACTGTTTGCTGCTGATCTACTGTAAACCATACATTCCTTTATGTTTAATGTGTCTGGGACATCTTACCTGTGCTTTGTACAGATTTGGTGTTTATGTGCTGCATGTTTTTTTTACTGACTTCTGAATTAAAAAGGCCAAGCTGATAAATGGAAACTGTAGTCATGCACTGTTCTGCTAAACTGAATATTACTACACTTGCTTGTAACGGAAAATTCATGCTTGGAAAGAAGCAAAATTGTAGGAGTTTTTGTGTGTTTGTTTTTTGTTGTTTTTTTTTTTATGTGTAAAACTTACAAATCCTTGCTTTATGGCTGATTCTTATGGACATGTATTTTTTTTGAACATTAGCAGCAAGCGCATTAAAATAGTGCAACTTGGAAACTATCTGAAACACTAGATTTGCACCCAAAGTGAGTTAGTGAAATCTGCCAAAAGACAACAGCAAACGTGTTCTGTAGGATGTTTACAATGAATATTGCATTCCACAACTACAACTTTCTGTCTCTAGAATGGTGAAAGTTCATAAATAAGAAAGGAGTCCATTTCATTCAACATAGGATATCAAGAAAGCTGTTGTTTATAAGGAATAACATCTTCCTATGGAAATACCTGTATGCTGCAAACATGTTCTTTTCTTAACTGCGCAGTTCCAATAAGACCTTTCCTACTTGAGGCTTTTTTTCTGCAATATGAGTGGAAACTCACAATCATGGTCTGGTTTAGTCTGAAGTAAACTTCTGGTGTCATACTGGCTAACTCCTCTCCCCTCTGCTACTGCAGGTCCAATTTTGAAGCTACATTTGGTTGCTGAGCTCTTTCTTAATTCAATTTTTTAAAGTCTGCAACGATGGAGATCCCACAACCTCTTTGGAAAAATCTAATCTTTGTCTACCCTTTTGGTGAAGAGTTTGCTCCTTGCATGTACTTAATTTCTTGTACTACAACCTTTGGCTGTTTCCCCTTATTCTTCTGCTGTGCATCTACAGACAAAGTGTGGCCCATCTTCTCTATAACCCACCAGGCATTAGGTAGTTGAAGATAATATGTAGATCCCTCAACAGCTGCCTTACCAGGCTAAGTAAGCTTTTCAGTCCTTGTTTGTTGTGTGCTCCCAGCCCTGCTGCCCTAGGGATCCTCTGCCAGACTCATTCCAGCACAGCAATGTCTTTCTGGTTCCTGGGGGACAAAAAACTGGAAGCAGGGCTCCTGATGTGGGCTCACAAGTGCTGTAGTACAAGGTCTGAAGCACAGCTTCAAAGGCATTAGTCTGCTTATATTTGTCCTCTTTGACAGTTTTCTTAGTTAACTATACACTGTTTCATAATCATCAAAACAGACATATGTGTGGATACATGCATGAAGAACATGGTCATGCATTGCTGACATTGCTAACAAGTTCTATATCATCTGAATAGCAGTGAAAGGCAGTATAAAAGGTATTTCTAAATATGTTGTCAGCCTCCTTTTGCTTGGCATTGCCTCATGAACAGGGCAGTAGTTCCATATGGTGTTCACAAATTACCTGTTTGAGAGGTTTCAGGAACCTGTGGATGCTCTTTTGTTCTATTGCCTCTCTTACTTTAGATGATCTGGAGGCAAGGGTGGAAGAGACAGCAAGTTCATAGTCTTGTCTTTCACAGACCAAAGTGTATGTTATGGGATGGTAGGAAATATTTTTCCTGGATTCCACCTGAAACTGTAAGGATGTGTCTTGTCCTAAGATGTGGGTAGTAAATCTGTAATTTCATTCCTTCTATTAAAAAAGATTGCATAATGAAACAGGGTTTGAAGACAGGGTGATTGGCAATTTAAGATTAAATTGGTGTTCTCTGAGGTTGTTAAATGCATCCTATGGCCCCTAAAGAGCTGAACAGTTAGCTTGCTGGCTCTTGTTGTCTCTTGCTGCTTTATATATGTTGGTTCTCTTTCTTCTACCATGTTTTTACTAGGTGAGAATAGTGTCTCAGAACTCTTGCTGCAACCAAAATATTCCAGTGTAGACCAGTATAGAAATTTCTACTTTGGAGGGGTAGGAGGGGAGAGAGAGGAGGAGAAGGGAAAGCCAAAAATTAGCATCTCTCTGACAGGAGTAAATGTTCTGTCTTGCAGGGATTTTACATTCAGAAAAATTTAACTTTCAGAATGTTCCTAAAGCATTCACTGTGGCTAGAAACAAGAGAGGTGTTTCTGGAGTTGTTGTGTAATATTCTGTCAGAATATACCTTTTTAGCTGTAGAAAATGCAATTTTGCTCATATTTTTGCCCCACCCTCCCTCTTCCCCTTTCATTATACAATCTGTAAGAGTAATGTTATGGTATTATGTTAGATACAAGTTTGGAATTATTTACTAGGCAATGACCCGAGTTTTACATTTATGGACCATTTATTTTTCTCTGCAAGCGTACTGTGGCTAATATTTTGCTAATACACTAAGTGTAGCAGCACCCACTCTAAAAAACTTGCCGGGAGCTGGTAAGAGGAGGAACCTTTTCCTCCAACAGAGGGTACTGTTTGTTTGCTAAACGTTATACAATGCACCCTTCGGTTTTCCTTACGCAAAGAACAGAAAAAACACTACAGGCCAGTCCTCTTCTCTTTATTTCTTACTTTTTTTCGTTACTGTAGCTTGAAGCATAAATACTTCTTTAGTGAAGATTAAAACCAGGAAATATGCATTTTTCCATTCCACAGAACTGGAGACAATGTGAGAGGAACATCTTCTGATCGTAAAAGATACAATTTGTTCTTGGAAATGTATAGAAATATTTTAAAATAATCTGTTTTACAGCCCTATTTCTTCCCCTCACATGTACATACTCTCACACTTTCCATCACCAGGTAATTTATTAAATGTGTCAGTGTTCAATTAAAATACATCAGATAATAGCAGCTCAGGTTGCCAACTTCTATAGTTAGTTTATGTGGTCAGGGTTTAGGTAAGATAACCTTAACCAACTGGGTCACCTTACAACAAATGAGACACTCAAGTTAGTCACAGGTGAGGAATTAAGGATTTGGATAACTACTTGAATACAGCAATCCCCTTTTCCCTCATCTATTCCTTCTCCTTCTATCCACATTTCCTTCTGTGTACATCTCTCCCATTCCCCCACTCCCCCTGCCCCTAAAACTGCAATGAAGGAAAGAGAGAAATCAGGTAAAATTTTTGCATGGTGCATACACTGTTTTTCAGAGGTTATATCTGATCTGTATACAAGGTCTAATGTTATCATGCTTTCTGAAAGCCTTTAATCCAGTGAAATTGCCTGAAAACACAAGAAAACTCCATTTGTAGCTTGCAACAGCAATACATTTGTGAAGATAGCAGACATTTGTGCATAATAATTTTGGGGGGATCAATTGCCAGCTGTTAGAACTTCACCATCTCTTAAGATATCAATTTTTCTCAGCTGGCCATTAAATACAGGCTATTCCCTGAAATTTACTTACCACTGCTTAAATGAAAGAGTTAATAAAAAAAATGGAAAAGATTAGGGCCATGCAGAGTTTTGAAAGTAGAAATTGTTTTGAAATTTTGTAGTGTTTGAAGTGAAACAGGGTTTAATATTCAGTGTATTTGGGGGGGTAAATTACAGAATAATTCTGAATTTTTATTATTGTTATTATTATTATTACATATTTTACAACCAAGTGACATAAAACATATTATACATAAAGGTGATAAATGAATTCTTTTATTTCTGTTTCTATATTTTCCATTATATTCAGTATGAATTTGGAAAACCTTAATCCTGGAAAAAGAGAAAAAATAAGATTGGAAATTCTCAATTTTAAAAGAATATGTCTTAAATTTTTGGCAGCATGCCTTGTAAAAGATTACATCATTTTTATTTTTTTTTTGTTATAAAATTAGTCTTAAAGTTTTGTCATAAAATTAATCTTTTTCTTTGTCACTAATCTCTTCCACACTGAAAAATTTTAAGGGGTTACAGGGTGGAAAGGAGGAAAAAAGTAATTTGGCAGATACATGAAAAATCCAGAACAAGGGTCTTTTTTCAAAAACAACTTTAACAGGCATACAGGATAAGAGACAGTTTTAGTTAGGTATTCCTGCTCAAAAATCAGAAAGTATACTAAAAATAATATTACAAAACCAGTGGAAAAACATATTTCTCACTCAAAGCCCATATTTGAGAGAAAAAGGGATTAATCTGATTAAAGCAATTTCTGAGCATTTAAATTATTTTCAGCTAAGAATAATATCCTTGCAGTTTTGTAGGCTTTAACTCCTGATTTTCCTGTTCTGAAGAGAGACATCTTGGTGTCATTCTTCAGCCAGAAATAAGGAGTTTGAATGACCCAATGAAATACCTCTACTGATAATATGCCCTTTCTGGATGCTGATTTTCCTTGGATGCCATTGAATGAATTCAGTCAGAGATCAATATGATCAGATCAAAAGCCATTTATTGCAAAGCATTAACTCCTTATATACTATTGCTTACACACACCTACAGCAATTTGGCATATCATGATTGGATACATGCCTTGAAGACCCTTAGTGACTAACATATAATTAGTTAAGCACAGGTGTGAGAACTTGGCCTCAAAAGCTTGCCAACAATCCACAGTTCTCATAACTCAGTGAATTCCAGCTTCTTCTTATCTTGCTTGCTTAAGCTTCCTCGGGCCTCTCATGGCCTTGCTGTATCTTTTGGAGTTGTTCAGAGTTCATGTACCAAATATCCATTCTCCTGTGAGAACACTGTCTCCACACTTGAGGGTGTTGGTCGATGGGAAAATGAATATGAGCTGGCTTTAGTGTGCACTCGCAGCCCAGAAGCCAACCGTATCCTGGGCAGCATCAAAAGGAGCATGACCAGCAGGTCGAAGGAGATGATCCTGCCCCTCTACCCTGCTCTCAAGAGACTCTACTTGGAGCACTGTGTGCAGTTATGGTGTCCCCAGCATAAGAAAGACATGGAAGTGTTGGAACAAATCCAGAGGAGGGCCATGAAGATGATGGAGCTGGAGCTCCTCCCTTATGAAGGTAGGCTGAGAAAGTTGAGGCTGTTCATCCTGGAGAAGAGAAGGCTGCATGGAGACCTCATAGCAGCCTTCCAGTATCTGAAAGGGGCCTATAATGATGCTGGAGAGGGATTCTTCATTAGGGACTGTAGTGACAGGACAAGGAGTGATGGGTTAAAACTTAAACAGGGGAGGTTTAGACTGGATATAAGGAAGAAATTCCTTACTGTAAGGGTGGTGAGGCACTGGAATGGGTTGCCCAAGGAAGCTGTGAATGTTCCATCACTAGCAGTGTTCAAGGCCACCTTGGACAGAGCCTTGGATGACATCATTTGGTGTGGGGCATCCTTGCCCATGGCATGGGGTTGGAACTGGATGATCTTAAGGCCCTTTCCAACCCTAAGCTTTCTGTGATTCTATGACACAATTGACACAAAGCTCTTAGTAAATAATCTCTATAATTTTATATTTAGTATTTAACTGATATATATGTTGCTAAATTCAGAAGTGCTATTGGAAAAGAGCACATCAAAAACCTATCTGAAAACTGAGAAGACAAAAGATGAAACTATCCTGGTCAGATATCAGCACAGAAGCTGGAGTTTCTATAATATACCCAGACCACTGCCTAAAAGTAGCTGTCGTCATTACATGAAGCAAAAATAGTGTTTGAATAAA
The DNA here is from genome assembly GCF_012275295.1 of Melopsittacus undulatus. Taxonomy (NCBI): domain Eukaryota; kingdom Metazoa; phylum Chordata; class Aves; order Psittaciformes; family Psittaculidae; genus Melopsittacus; species Melopsittacus undulatus. Next base: position 57,992,982 of record NC_047557.1, on the reverse strand, counting down.
AAATATGGTGAAAGATCCAGCTGTGAAAAAGAGTCCAGTATAAAAAACTGCTTCAACAGAATAAATTCATGATGGTGATGACATTTTAGTGGCAGCTAATCATGAGTGCTATAAATGATACAAGAAACAAAGGAAACTTCATCCAGATTTCCAGCATTTCCACCAACATAATACTACCAATAAACTTTACTATCAAGCTCAACCACCTCAATAAAATAGACAATAAAAAATCTTTTAGAAAGTATTATCCATACAAAAATTTTCCAAATATTGCACCATTGAAAACTTTCCATCTATAAAAGTCGTTCTATAAACAGCATTAGGAAAAATAATTGCCACAACCAAACCCAAAAATCACTTCAGCTGAATTTTTGTGAAAGGTTTCCTTATTTGAAGAATATAAACAGGTGAATTTGGTTTTGACAGTATTAAGAATTGCCTCAAAAACATTTGTCCGTTCTGAGTAGAGAAAGAAAAAAACAGTCTAAATAGGTGCAGTAGGAAGGGATTTTTTTTCTAGGAAGATTTATCCTGCTTTGTAAAGACCTAGCTTGTAAAAGATGGGAAAAAAGGTTTAATTTATAATGCTTAAAACAAACTGTCACAGCAAAATAGATCTCTCTGCACTGTGGGTACAGATCTAATGCATGACTTATATCACAGACAACGGTTTTCCCTGTTTTTGGGGCTTGAAGTATCAAATAGGTTTTAATGATCTGTTTAAGTCTACTTAAGTATTTAAATACTCATATGATGCTTTGAGGTTCTTCTTTGCAAAGCCAGAGGAGATGCTGTAGTGCACAGTAATTACAACCTCATAATCCTGAAATCTTCTTTTAGAGTATTAGCCCTCATTTCAATGACTAGTGAACATCAGTAAGTGGGTCTGTGCTAGAACAAACTCAAAACAGATAAGAGATGTGGTTTGGACTGCAATACAAATAGTGGCTTTTTGCTCTTCTAGTAACCCAGCTGAAAAAATAAGCCCATTGAATGTATGAATTAAGCAAAAGGTTGGCCTTGTCTTTTTCCTTTGGTCAAAAAAAAAGAAAAAAGAAATATCACCAAAAATTCGTTTAAAATCAGCTGGGAACTTTTGATTTAACCCAAAACTAAGAAATCTGGATTACTATGAAGAATTAATTTAAATTAATTCAAACAGAACTAGAATTCACACCAAAACCTAGAAACATGATAAAGTACAACTGAACCCAAAAGTTTAGTTCTGTTTAATTTTCTTTTGTGCTTTTTTTTTGGTACAACAATGTACACTTTAGTATTTGTGCTGCTTGGCTCGCCTGTTCCTCTATCTCCCCACCAAAATTCTGCATTTCCTTTCTTTGGCCTAAACTGCTTTTTAAAGTTGATTTCAGTGTTGAAATTATTTCACTCACTCCTCTAACACACTTTCAAAACCTAAAACTCCTACACTTTTGACCCCCCAATGTTACTGAGTGGTAACTGTTGGTAGCATTACAGAGGACAAACTAACAGAATGAGTTGAACTCTGTCTAATCCAGAATGATGATGATTCTAAAGCATTTGTTCTCATTATTGACTACCAAGAGAAAGTTTTTTTCCCTGCTTCAGATGTGCGTCCTCTTCAGCTCCATTTTCATCTTAATTCCTGATTTTTCAGATCTGTACCATGGTCACAAAGAATTGGCAAATTACTGAATTGTTAGTTCTCTGTCATCTTCAGTCAGTGAGCTTTTGTTTTGGAAATAATTATTTTGGCACATTGCAAGTGCCTTGCTGGGTTCAATACGCTTTTTCCAAGGATCTTGAATAATATGTCTCTGAGGTTTTGATGCAACTGCAGGGAAAGACAGCAAACCCTCAAGTTTCAGATCACTGCACCTTCCATTCCATAATCCTGTTGGCCTCCCCACTCTGCTGTGCTGCTACTCTATCCTGTCATGTTTACAATTACCTAAAGAAGATTGGGGGGTGGGGGGTTGGCTTCTTGTGTGTGTTTTTTGTTTTGTTTGTTTTTTCTTTTGTTTGTTTTCCCACCAGCTTCTTCTTTATAACTTTCTCTGGTTTGCATTTTTAAATCAAGGAAGGAGATTAGAGTTCATAGTCACTGCAATCCAACAACCTCAGTTAACTACAGTCCCATCTTACTACAATGCCCTTCGTTAGTTTGCTACAGCTGGTATTTTTTCTTATATATTTGAGTGTATCTTGTCCACCAGCAGAAATAACTGGAAGATCATTGTGAAATCATGGAAACTTGCTAGTGATACACATTCCCAATTCACTTTTGTCCTTGGCCTGAATTGTAAGTATGGGAAAGACCAGTGCACTGTGGTGGCTTGCTGTAAGGAAAGACTGTAGCTCTGCTGGCTCATCTTGTCACAAGTAATCTGAGTATGGTAAAATTACCAGTGTAATTAAAAAAAAAAAATCTGGCTATAGAGGCTTTATAAGGAGCCAGAGCAATTGCTTTACTCCTTAACTGTCAGACTAATTTCATATTCTGAACTGCTATTGTAGTCCACATCGAAGTAAAAATATTTTAGTCCAGAACCAGTAAACTACCCATGTATACCCAACTCCCTCTGTTCCAGGAACTGATGTAGCATAAATAGGAGAATTTTTACTCAAAACATTTCCAAACATTTCATTGATATCTCTTCTCTGGAGAACTGAGCTTCAAGTTTTTCATCAAGTTCTTCTGAAGTTAAGGTTGAAGGTGAATGACATGGGTATAGAAGAACCAATACTACAGGTGAAATGTGAGGGATAAATGATGCAGCTTCCTTTATATGAAATTTCAAAGGTGAGAAACTGAAAACTGAGAATTATTAAGAAATTAGTAAGGATTGAAAGAAGTAACTGTAACGAGGGCATTAGTGGAAGACTGAAAAGTTGAGCTAAGTTTAGCCTTTTAAAACCCTTCAATGCAGTATTTCTAGATTTAAATGTTTTAGGTCTTCAGAATGGGTGTGTAAGAAAGGTTTGTGTTAATTCCTGGTATTTTGATATGTAAAACATGCATTTCTCTTTGTATTTCATTGCATTTTATAGAATTTAATGAATTAAAACATTCAATTTTTGGAAGTAATTTGTCTTATATTTGATTAATAAAAGCTATGTGTCACACCCAGTGCTGCTGAACTCTCATTCTTTAAGAGTAATGCACATAAATCCTCTGAATGTTCTGAATAGTATCAAAAGCAGTGATGTACAATCCACTGTGATGACAAGTGAAATGATGTGTCATATAGAAACATCCATTTATAATTAGGATGACCTGGAGCAAAAACTCCTGTACACTGGGTAAAACTGTTGGAAATATTTCTGTGCATTTTGCTGATATTTTGGGATATACAGCTTTTATTAATGGGCTTCTGTTTGGGGCTGGATGCTATGGCTGTTTGCTGTTTGCTAGTGTTTATTGTGGATTTTATGGAGCTATGTCTGCAGCAATTAAAATCTAGACCAGGTCATTGGCTTGTCAACTTCATGGGTGAGCCATCTACTTTCTTCCATGTACATACAAAAAAATCACTTTATTTCAAGGATGTTCCAAGAAGCAAATGACAGGAACAAATGATGAGTTTGTATGTAACATACTTCAGTCTAAAAAGGTAGGCATTCCTCCCTCAAGATAATAGCATCATCTTCCTGTTGCAACCAGGTAAACTGAGCTTCACCAAAGGCAGAGGTTGAAAGAGAATGCAGATCTTCACAGTACCAGTCTCCTACACCACATTACCTTCTTTGAAGTGCTCCAAGACTCTTCTTGTAGTCATGGGTACCTTTCACATGCACATCACAGATCTTAGGATCACTGAGGGATCCTAATAAAGGGGTAGGGAAAATCGTGTTCTATTTCCCTGCTGCACTTGCAATGAAAGCTGACTGCTGACAGAGTGTTCTGTTAATTATCCTGTACAATTCATAGCACAGCAAACATTATTTTCTTTTGCTTCTGAAAACTGCCAGGCTTGCTGAAAATGGCTATTTCTAAATAAGTAACTGAGAATCCCTTAGACATCTCCTTATGAAGTACCTGTTTCCCAGTCATAGTCCCTGCTAGTGTATGGCCCTCTACCCAGTGCCACTGGGTAACGCAGGACCTCAGGAGGTCTCCAGTCTGACTCCCTACCCAGAGCAGGCTCAGACACAAGGTCAGATCAGGTTGCTCAAAGCTTTATCCTGTGAGAGCTGGAATCCATCCAGGGAATCTATTGTTCCCATTGACAGCAGTTCCTGTGCCCACTGCCTTCCTGGGGGAAAACCTCCCCCTTATCTCCTGCCTCTCTGCTCAGCCTTCTCTCCAGAGCTGTTCACACTGGCCTTGCTGCCTGAGACAGGACTTCACACTGCTCCTGCCCCAGCTGCATGGATGTCCTTTGGCCCCTTCCTTTGGCCCCTTCCTTCTTCTGGTCCTGACCCATCTGAATGAGACATCAGGAATAAATGGAATATTATAATGTTATTAGCAGTGACAGAGCTCTTTAGAACCTGCTGGTGGTTTCTAGAAGCAAAAGCCTGGAGAACTCATGCTATCTTTCTATTTATCTACATGTTTAAATAGATAAATGTATGAACAAGAAGTACTCCTTTCCCACAGTTTCCCTTCTAATTTACCTCTCCTGTCCTTCAAAGCATTACTGAGCCTCCCCTGCTGTCACAGGTTTCTGTGCAAAATCCTCTCAGCACTCCTGTTTTCTCTAGTGTTTGATTTCATCTCCTGACTGTTGCTTTCTGCTAGCTCTTCAGTGACAGTAGGTTGTTCTCCTAACATAACGATTAAAACCAGCTTCCTGAGTCTGCAGTATAATTTATTTTCTCATCTCTAAATTTCTCTTTCTTGATTCATGGTGTTTGAGAGCTACACAATTGCATTTAGAATGCCATCTCTGAATGCCTGAACTTCTTTGCTAGTCAGAGAGCTAAAATATTTTCTTTGTGTGTGAGACATTGCCTTGTATATCCTGTATTCGAATGTTAATAGAAAATCAGATGCTGTGGAATGGTACAAAGTGTTGAAAAGAGAAAGGCACACATTAATTAAGTCCCTAACTCTTTTTCCATTCTAGGGAATTTATCATATACCTCATTTAAAGCTTTTGAATTCTTAGGGGAAGAATTTGTTGAGTCACAGCATAAGACCTGTAGCAGGGTTAAGAAAAAAGGGTTTAATACTTTAATCTTATAAAGAGTCCCTGGAAAGACAAAAAACCCCACATGTAAAAATATGTATTTTCTGGGTAATTCAGAACATCCTGTGAAAGACTCTGTTAACTACCAGTTAAGGTCTCTCTATTCACAGAAATGCAACTTGTAAGCTTCTTTGGCAAGACTCTGACTCTCAGGAGCTGCACTGCAATACCTGAATAGATTTCAAGCTGCAATACTATATCCCTTTTCTCAGAAATAACAGTGTGGAGCAATTAAATACTGCTCATGCATTAGTTTAAGAGGAAATGATCTGAACGAAGTTCACACAAAAAGAAATGATACATTTTTCCTATTTTTTTCCCCACCATTGTGGTGTTCTGCCAGCTTTATGGGACTTCCTATGAGACATCTAGAGGAAAATAGAACGGGATGTCGAGTGATCTAGGGTTTCTTGTGTTTCAGATAAATACAGGGTTGTTTTGGTAATTTGAAAAAACAGAGGGAGAGATACAATGTAGAAGGCGGTTTTATTAGTCTCTGGATGTGTATTTTGAACTCTTCATTTGAATGGTCCCTGAAAGTATGGAATCTGCTTCTCAAGACAAATCTTCTTGTTCCTCCTGTCAGGGGAGTAAATCGGAACACAGCAAATAACTAAATATAACATTTATTCTACTTGCAAGGTGGTGGTGGTTTAAATTCCTATGTCATGGATATGTTTGAAGCACAATTAGCTGACATTTCTGGGCTAATTAGTGTAGCTAGATTATTGTATTTATTGCTGGTTTGGAAGGGATGTTTCTGACAGCACCACAGAAAGTGAACAGTAGAATTTGAACAGTGGTGGTCTTCTTGGCTTTTGATAATTACATGAAACCCTGAACATCATGCCAGTGGGAGTGTAAGAGTAAGGGCTCTACTTATAAGCGATACTATAGATATATAAATAATAAGCAAAAGAAAAAGCCTGCAAAACTAAAAGATCTATCACACTCAAGAATGCTTGAGAAGTTAACCTTATTTTATCATTCCAACTGTTCCTCCAACACAGTATCTACAGTTGATGTCTGTCTGGATTTAGCAAATACTCTGTACCAGAATAGCTATTCTTTGATCTGTAATTAACTGTACCTTTAATCAGTACACCTATAGACCAAGCCTTCAGTCCTGAGGACCTCTATGTTGTGAGGGATTTAAACAGATTTGAAAATTTGTTGATCCCTACCATGTAACACTTTTTTTCTCTTTTTCTTTAGTCTTTATATCCTATGAAAATAACTTTTTCTTCCATTGACTGTTTTCCTCCCCCAGCTCTTGTATTATATTCTCTTTTTCTTTCTAATTATGTTTTCACTCTCTTTCTTCCATTTTATGGTTCTTTTGTTGTTGCCAGGAGAGGAAGATGGGGTGAGGCAGTTTTAAAGCTTTCTTATAGCTTTCTTTGACCTTTTCTGCTCTTGCCTGATAATTTTTGGCTGTGAATATCACAGAATCCCAAGGCTTGGAAGGGACCTTGAAAGATCATCTAGTCCAACCCTCCTGCAAGAACAGGGTAGCCTAGAGTACATCACACAGGAACTTGTCCAGGCAGGCCTTGAGTATCTCCAACGTAGGAGACTCCACAACCTCCCTGGGCAACCTGTTCCAGTGCTCTGTCACTCTCACAATAAAGAAGTTCTTCCTGATGCTCACATGGAACCGCCTATGCTCCAGTTTACATCCATTGCCTCTTGTCCTATCACTGGATATCACTGAAAAAAGCCTAGCTCCATCATCTTGACACCCACCCTTTACATATTTGTAAACACTGATGAGGTCACCCCTCAGTCTCCTCTCCTCCAAGCTAAAGAGACGCAGCTCCCTCAGCCTCTCCTCACTCCCTTAACCATCTTTGTGGCTCTTCGCTGGACTCTTTCAAGCAATTCCCTGTCCTTCTTGAACTGAGGGGCCTGATACTGTTGATATTTTCTTCTGTGTTTCCCTATCTCCATGACACTGGTTTTGGGATTATTTTCAGCTTCCTTCTGGTAATTATCTTAAGATATATTTACATGAAGTTGAGGACAAATTCAGTTCTTGCAATGTCTGAGCCATTATTTTGCTGTATTATGCGTAAGTGTTGTGCTGCTTATGCAACTCTGTAGAGGAAGATACTTATTGTAGGTGTATTAGTACAAATGGGCATTCAAGTGGTGCAATAAATTCTCTCTGTCCCTGCCCTGCTTTGTAAAGATCCAGGCATACCATACACTCCAGCTGTAAAAAATTAGGACTAGGTTCAGTAGCTTTGGGTGTGGACTTTGGAAATTAAACAATCCGTAGGTGTAATTTCCTGGTGGAACAGATGCTCATACTCCATAGCACCAAGTACTGAAGCCCGGGGTATTGGGAAATGAAGTGAATCAGTTACAATAATACCTGTTTTTAAAGGTGATTCAGCTTAGAAAGAGCCAGAACACAGCTGTGAAAAGCAGTTGAGAGTATGATAACTTTTATGACCCACTTGCATGAGTGTCTTTACTATCCATAATCTGAAAATTTGGAAGTCCTCTTGTAGTACTGAATTACAGATTACGAGCACAGCTTCTTGGCAAGCAGTCAACTGAGCCATTGTTACGCCATTATATTAAATATTTTAAACCATAGTTTTAGTAGTAAAATGTCCCATTAGATTATTTGTCTCACATGATTAAATCTCACTTTACACTGATAGACAATCAGTATGTAGCACTCTGATATTAATTATAGCATGTTATACTACTTCCTAATGGATGTTCTAATGTTATCTCTTAAATTCGGAAAGGAAGTCACATTTACTATCTATTTTCACAGTGTAAACCTGGTAACTTTTCATTCTAGTAAAAAAGAAAGTTTAGCATTAAATGACACCTAACTAATTCTGAACAGCAGGTGTCTGATTAGCCTCCATAGTCTCAGGAAACACTGGTTTAGCTGGAGATGAAAATGACCATGGGAGAGTCTGCAGACTGATCTTCTGCAAGGAAGGTTAGTAAGTTTGGGTGCTGGACTACTGAGCTTGCATTGCCTGTCTGGATACTGTTCTGGACAGCTAGGCACAGTGCAGTATGCTACTTCATTAGCAAAATTTAAATTACCAGTCAATGCAAAAGCAAGAACATTACATTTAGCTGTCTGCAAGGGCATTACATTGAGATCTCTGCAGAGTGGAGAGTCATAAACCACATGTTTCAAAACCTTAATGGGAACAATACAATATTTACTGAGATCATTAATTCCTTATCTGGTTTGTGCATACCTCCTAAACAGCCTCTTTTGTTTACATCATATTTGTCAGTTTTAATCTCTGTTGCACTGTTGCAGTCTGTACATGCAGATTAAAAATTCTTTGTTTATTAAAAATTCTCTGTTTATTGAACTCCAGGAAAAGCACATATTTTTAGTTGTGAAATGGAAAACAAAGCAGCCATACAATTTTTAAAATTTAGAGTCTAGTTTTTGACAGAAACCTGTTGAATACAACTTCTGCCCACAGCTGTCAAGGCAGCTGTATTCTTCTTTTGAGCTCTGCAAAAGATTTTCTTCTTCCCTAGTGCTCTTTAGCTTAAAAATAAGAAAGTTGTGGGTTTACTGAGTCATGGTTTACTCAGTATGTACTGCGTTATTACAGATAGGATGTTTCCAAAATAGCTATCCTTTAACTGGGCCATGGGCTTCTCAGGTACACAGTTCCAGAAAGCTTGATAGTGCCAGTTCTAGTAATGTTTTTGCTTTGCCAGTGCGTGTCTGCTATGAACTGCAAACTTAACAGCTCTACAGTAGCGATGGCTTAGAGAGTCTGATCATCAAATTCTAATCACACAGCTCCTTTATGAACTTCAGTAAACTGCTACCTAACAAAGGAATTAAACTTCATTTTCTTTCATGATGGCATTTGTGTTTATTAGAACTAAGTTCCAGTTTTGGAGATGACATCAAAATGAGCCAAACACCAAATTTCTAGCGTGATTTTGCAGCCTTCTGTGTTGTATATTTGAACTGTAAGTAGGCTTTTGAGTCATGTGAAATGTTGGTTGGACCTTTGGGTATTTAAGCAAAGGACAAAGATGCATCTTAGCATGTATTTAGCATCTATGTAAAATAAAACTAAGTTTCAGAGTAAAATTCTAGCTTCATTAAATGTTTATAGTCCTCACCAGAAAGAGCTTTATACACTTAAATTTTTATTTGGGTTTTTTTTGTTTGAATATGTTTGTGGTAATGGACTAAAGATTGCAAAGCATTATAACTCATTCCTACAATGGACAAACAAAATGATATTACTTCTTTGTTTGGATATGACTGATCTGGTAATTTGTACACAGATTTAACATTAAACTCATCTTTTTGAAGTAACTTTTGAGTTAATGTCTTTCAATTCCAACCACATTAATTTCTTTATTAGCTGTTAGGAAATAATCAGAATTAAATGAAATGTCGTATAAGCTGCTAAATTTATGTTCTGGTTCTTCGTTATGCCTAGTGAGATTGTATCTAATGACAAGACATATACTCTAGCCAAATGAAGTAGCTTCTCTTCTGCCTTGCCCACTGAGTCAGGGCTCTGGTGCCTGTCTAACATTATTTCATCAGTGCTGAGGTCGAAGGTCAACTGTTCAGATGGTCAGCTGTTCAGAGAGGTCTCAGGATAGAATCACAAAATGGTTTAGATTGAAAAGGACCTCAAAATCATCCAGTTCCAACCCCCCTGCCGTGGGCATGGATGCCTCACAGTAGACCAGATTCCTGCAGGCCACGTCTAACCTGGCCTTGAACTCTGCCATGGATGGAGTGTTTACTTCTTTAGTCAGCCTGTTCCAGTGCCTCACCACCTTCTCAGTGAAGAACTTGTTTCTTATGTCTAACCTGAACTTCCCCTGTTTAAGAGTTAACCCATCACCCCTTGTCGTGTCACTACAGTTCCTAATTAAGAGTCCCTCTCCAGCATCCCTATAGGCCCCCTTCAGATACTGGAAGGCTGCTGTGAGGTCTCCACACAGCCTCATCTTCTCCAGGATGAACAGCCCTAACTTTCTCAGCATGTCTGTGTATGAGAGGTGCTCCTGCCCCCTGATCATGGCTCTCCTATAGACTTGCTCCATGTCCTTATGCTGCGGACACCAGAACTGTAGGCAGTACCCCAAGCAGGGACTCATGAGAGAAGAGTAGAGGGGCAGAATCAAAGGATGTCAGCAATTAAATGTCTAAACTCTCACTGAAGATGGGAATTCATGGAACAACGTGAACTGGAGCTCAGAATTGAAACACTTATAAGGCAAAAACTTTAAATTTCAAGACTCATTTGAGCTCAGAACCGGTAACTTCCAGCACGAACTTCCAGACAATATTCTATTACAAGAACAAGATGTCAGTAAGCATTTTAATTTATTTTTACTTACCATAATATTTAATAAATTACTGTTCTCCTATTTTTTTATTTTTTTTAGTGGTTAGCATAATGTGATTTAGATACTGACACATATGAGTGATGATTTTGGCATGATAGCTCATGAAATGTCAGGATCACGTCATGGTCATTGTAATGGTAATATCAGTGTTGCAGTGTTTTGGAGAAGAGAGACACAAGTCTAATTAAAGAGTAGCAAAAAATATATGCAATTTTATGAGTAAATTATTAAGGTATATAATAATAAATGGAAATTTTATTTTGATATGTATGTTAAATTATTGAGAATTAATACAAGATTAACATACATAATACAAGAGATCAACAAGCCCAAGTAATGTGTTTTATGCTGGGAAAGAAAACAAGGAGGGAAAATATTCAAAGAAATTATAGATTAACTTCATAAGGTAACCATGGATTTCTCTAGTGGCACTTAAATGAATTTGTATTGTTTTTTAATTACGTTAATATGGAGGACAGACACTTTTCCAGTTTGATTGCATACCACCACTATTGATGAAATGTAACTCTGAAAATCACTTGCAGGTTCTGATAGTCATCAAATACTGATCAGGTGATAAAGTGTTTGGATGGTGGCCATTAAAGAAATCACTTCTCTTCCACTCTGTACAATGCAATGTTTTATTAAAAACTCATTTACTGGTTTAAGAGCTGATGTTTCCCTTAATGTATGATTGTTGTTGTAATTATAGTGATTGCATCTTGCATGACTGGATATGTATAGAGATATTTGCATTTAAACTAGGTTATCAGTGTTATTTATTTATTCAGTAAAATAAATATGTTTTTTTGAAGAATATTAAAAGACCTACTAAAAAACCCAAACAAATAAACTGTGCTACTGATATATCATCTCTTTTCTCTCTCCCTTTTCATTCTGTCAGTACTTTTCTCCATTCTGTGGAGTGCACCAAAAGTAATTTTTTACATACCCTTCAAATCTGTCTTGTTACCTTTAGTCTAATGTATAGCAATATGAAAAATCCTTGGTAAGCCATTTACAAGCCTTTAGTTTTCTGACACTCAACTTGCTGACAGGCTTGAATATCTTTTTCAAGCATTGCTCATTAAATCAAGTGTTATATATATATAAATATATATAAAAGATGATTCTTATTTTGAAGTTTCTGTACATCTGGTATTGAAGCTATTCTGGGTCAAATTCTGCCATCACTGCAAATCCAAAGCATCCCTCTCAAGTTCAGGACAAGCTGCACTTTTATCCTCTTCTTGATCTCTCTTCTTGATCTCTCTTCTTGTCCTGGCTGGATCCTTTTTATGATTTTGGGGTAGTGGTATGCAGTTTGCCTGGACTCATTTTAAGGCTCTGTGTAAGTCCCAAGAAGGAAAAAACCACAAAACAACACTACTTCATTTTATACTAAATTTCTAGATAATATTTCCAATATCTTCAAGTTTTTTGAGTGCTATTAGGGAAGGGATTTATCATCAAAATTAAGTTGTCATGAGCAAGCAGTTTAGGGCAACTCAATGAATTGCCATAAAAGATATTAGCAAAAGTAGTCACAATATGGATTTATAGAAGTGTGACTTAACAGGGTTTGATGGCAGGGTTCACTCTATTACTTGCCACATTCATAAAACACACAAAAAGAAAATCAAGGTAGAACCAACCTAAATTTTTTTATAAAGAGACCGAAGACACAAAAGGTAAGGGAGAACCTCCCACTGAGTCACAAAGTTCAGAGTAGACCCCCTTGCTATCCAAACTCCTGATGGAGTTAAAGTGTGGCTAGGTCCAATATCAGTCCCAGACATGGATAACTGTTGATACAGGAGTCCCGGACAACGCGGAGATGATCAATGTGATCAAGCGATTGCCAAAGCTTATTCAGATACAGTGCTCCTTTTATACCCTTACACCCTTAGGTTTCTTATGTAACAGCCTTGGATACTGAGCTCTAATTGATTAGTCTAGAGGTTACCACCGTTTACAAAGCTAATGTTTATAACTTGCTATAATCACAATTAAATATCTTACTCTAAAAATACTGTGGGAAACTAAACCTTGGAAGAGATCATTCTCTGGACGTTTTCAGTGGAAAATTACAGAGGCCTAACAAGACAATTGACCTTGCTTATGCCTGCCAAGAATCTTCTTCCTTTACAGTAATAAGGCTCAGGGTATCGGGATTGCTAACTACGTGGCCTTGGCTCTTTAAGAATTCCCACAGATAACGGGTTTTGGTCTAATGGAAGAAATACAAAGAGTAAGAAAATCCCCCTGTTGAGTCATGAGATTCAGAGTTAAGTCCCATTGCTTTCCAAACTCTTCATGGAGGTAGGTGCAACTATGTCCAATCTTAGTCCCACACTCAGTCAATGGATCTATGTAAAGGGCTATGTGTGTAATCCATTAGGTTTGCCTAAAGAATCACTGTGCAAGGTATCAGCCAAAGCTGATCTTAACACGGTGTTGTAAAAGTATCAATTCACACATGGGAATTTTACATGGCTTTTGATCTAGCAGAAGTCTGCAGTTTTAACATGGATCACAAGATCTAGTAGTAATTTGTCATTGAGTAATTTAATATTTGCAGAATGAGTCAACAGGATATACTACAATCACAACAGTGACTTAATTACAAATCCAGGATGACAACATTCATAGTGTGCTTGTTATAGGGTATCTAAATCAATTCACAGAGACATTACACAGACAAAAAAATGTATTTGCCAAGACATTAGCCACCATATTTGAGAAGTCATGACATCTAATGAAGTTCCTATTGACTGGAAAAGAGGAAAAAGAACCCTATTTTTTAAAAGGGAAAACAGGAAGAAGCAGGGAACTACAGACTGTCAGTCTCACCTTAGTGCTCAGCAAGACCATGGAGCAGATCCTCCTCGAAACTGTGCTAAGGCACATAGATAATAAAGGGGTAATTGGTGACGAGTCAGCATGGGTTCACTCAGGGTAAATCATGCCTTACAAATTTGGTGACCTTCTTTGATGTCATTTATCTGGAATTGTGCAGGGGTTTTGACAATGTCCTGCATGACATCTTTTTCTGTAACTTGGAGAGGCATGGATTTGATGGGTGGGTCACTCAAGTGGAAAACGAATTGGATTGACGGTTGCACTGAAAGAGCTGTGGTTAAGGACTTAATGTCCAAGTGGAGATGAGTAAGGAGTGGTGTTCCTCAGGGGCTGGATTGGAGACCAGTGCTATTCAACATCTTTGTAAGTTACAAGAACGGTGGGATGGACTGCATGCTTAGCAAGTGTGCTGATGGCACCAAGATGTGTGATGCAGCTGACACACTGGAGGGAAAGGATGCCATCCAGAGGGACCTTGACAGGCTTAAGGTGCTTCACTGACCAAATGATAACACAAAAGGCAAGGCCTGCTGGGAATTCCTGAGATCCTAGACTAGACCAGAGGAGGTGTGGTGGTAAATGCACCACCACATGAGTAATAGCTTCATTTATTGACCTGTGATATTAAATGAGGTGAGCATTAAAATTTACTGAATCATTAGATGTCTTATGAGGCAGTGTGATATATATATATATATATATATATATGTACAGATGAATGCTCACAATTTTACTTTCAGATACCCACCCTGTTCTAACAACGCACTGACTCCACTGAGGCCTTCCTTGCAGTTAGGTGTTGCCAAGCACAGAAAGCAAAGTGTGCATACTACAGGAATTTAAAAATATATGGAAAAAAATAGCTTACTAGGAAGTATATGACATCTTGGGTTTTCATGACAGCTGTGAAAAATGCAGAGGTTTAATTTCTAGGTGAGATGTAACTGGCTAATAGAAAGAAGGAGGTAATTCACCCAAAACCTGCATCATTTTGCTAGGCTTAAGAAGTGAATATGCTACCACCAATATAGTACAGAGTCTCAAATGTTCATCAAAGGGATTTAATTTACTTTAAAATATAGCAGGTGTTCATGAATAGCAGATTGCATGATGCCCACCCAAAAGTGAAGTTAAGACAGGCAGGCAGTAGTATTCAGATGGTGTTGATGATCTTGCCAGGCACTGAAGTGAGACTGACAGTCTGCAGTTTCCTGCTTCTTTCTGTTTTCCCTTTTTAAAAATAGGGTTCTTTTTCTTCTTTTCCAGTCAGCAGGAACTTCACTAGATGTCATGACTTCTCAAATATGGTGGCTAATGTCTTGGCAAATACATTTTTTTCTTTGTGTAATGTCTGTGAGAGTTAATTTAGATACCCTACAACAAGCACAGTATGAGTGTTGTCATTCTACTCACATGCATGTTTTTCCTAATTTCTGGACCCTGACAACTGCTCCTTGAGCTTTCTTCATTGTTCTTCAGAAGATTTTAGAGGTTTCTGGTGTTTTGCCTTTTTGGAGAAAAAAGTTACAGGTGGAATGTAGCCCACTGGAAAACACCTCTTTCTTTTGGGGAAGGCAACTACATCATATTCTGTCAACTTTAAGCTGACCTTTGAAAATAGTATTACTTTATATTCTATCAAAACCCATATAACCATAGAATAGTTAGGGTTGGAAAGGACCTTAAGATCATCTAGTTCCAAGACACTGCCATAGACAACAATTCATATTTCAGTGTACATGTGTGGTTATTAAAGAAACCTGGACAGCTTTAGAAATCCCAGCTGATATTTAAGGGCTAGTATTTCAAGAATTCCAGCAGTAGAAAATACTGTTTAGGGTAAAATATAACTGACGTGCCATTGTATTATGTTAAATCAGACAACACAGCAAGTTGCAAAAGTGGGCTTCAGTGGTTACCAGTAGAAGAAATTCAGTGGTGATATTTCCAACCTGTTGGTAACTGGCTTCATAGGTTTAATATATCAATTTTTATTTCCAATGTTCTCAGCTCAGGGCTTGCTGTACTAAATGCCAGCTCAAATCAAACTGTGCAGACACATACTAAGAGGGATATTGCAATATATATAAGGCAGAGAGTGGATTAAAAGGCACTTGGGGATTTAAAAATAAGGCAGGAACATAATTCAGATCTTATGACAGTTTTTTTATATTGTTTCTGGAGTCTGAACAGCTCCAGGAGTTAATGTGGTCTCCAGAAGTCAAATAATATTATTGAATTAACTTTATCAAACAAGGCATTGCTGCTGTGACTTAAAAATGGAGAAATTGAGGCACAAGCAAGGCACAAGGATAACTCAAGGTCATCCAGGAAACAAGTTACAGGGAGGTGTAGAGATAGTTAGATTATCCATTTTTTTAGTTTAGTCTAGTTCAGTCCTCTGCTCTTAACCGTGCAAGCTGTTCTTGCTTACACAACAAAAAGAAATTAGTCATTAGCTGTGCCAAAAAAAAAAAACAGTTTTGAAAATTCTTAACATATTTCTATACATTTGAAAACCTGTCTTTCTAAGACATGTGGCATCTTTTTTTGTTCTGCCTGCTGATGACCCAGCTGAGCTTTGTACCTGGGTAGGATCAGCAGGATATCATGGTACCATGGCTAGCCATGCTTAGATTATTGCCCACTGCCTTTGGACTCCTGTAGTCTTTGTCATCTCCCTTGAAGAGTTATCTGTCCTTTCTTAAAAAAAAAAAAAAAAAAAAAAAAAGATACTGAAGTAGGATTTTTCTTCTGTTTTTATTTGTGTGTGTGAGTCTCTTTTCATGTTAAAATATGTTAATGAAACAACCTTCTCCTGAAACAGATAGTAAAAATAAATAGCTACTGGACCTCACCAGCTGCTCATGCTGCCAAAGGGAAAGGAATCGTATTCACTTCAGCTGAGCATGGGATTACTCCCTGAATAAATCTCTCTCCAAATTATCAGTTCCTTCTGACATGACTGTCAGGAAAATAAAGCAAAACTTTTAAAGAAAAAATTAACTTGCACTTACCCTTTGACAACAGTGTGCATTACAGTGATTGAACTTTATTAACAGAATTATTTACCACTTCTATTTGTCTTTCTTTTGGTGGATCTAGCATAAATATTTAATTTAATTTATGCCCAAATTAAAAAAAAATGTCACTATAAAGGCTAAGCAGTACTGGCCCACCAGAAAAAAAAGTATGTTTATATATTGCTGTACCATTCACAGTGAAATATCTCTATATGAAGGCTGACTGTTCTGTTACAGTCTGAACTTTTAACTCTTTCTTTGATGGGCTGAAGGAGAAAGACTGCAGACTTAGAAAAGTACGTATATGCACAAGTAGAACAGATGCATATTGTAGGGAATGTTTTTTCTCTAGGCAAGGAAGATTTTCTTGATTTTAACATAATTTTTATCTATGTTTGCTATATTGTCTCCAAAATTGAGAGAAATAAGGAATTTCAGTCTATGCTTGGGGGTTAATATATTCCTGATAAAAGACCATTGATGATGATGAGTTTCATTAATAATTCATTTTGCTGAGTGTGTCAATGTACCTGAGCCCCAGGAGTTGTGACTGTGCATCCATTTACTAAGGCTTTTCTTGTACATGATAACATTGAATCGCTGCCATTGTGTCCCAAGTAAAGCTATATCTTCTATTTATTTAATTTTTCAGGTCTAAATTCTGAAATTCAAAACCTGGATAATCCTGAGCTCTGTAAGTACACATGCAGGAATTGGTTTATCCATACATACAGCTTTTCTGTCTGTTTTCTGTTGACATTTGTAATAAGATTATATTTTTCATTCATAATGAGTGTTCCTCATGACACACAGGGATGTGAGCCTGAGACACCAGAAGAATGGAGATTCAATTGCTTTGACAGCTAGGAGGCTGCAGTCTTATACTACAAATACCTTGTCATTTTTGTAAGTTGTACAAAGTTAGAGACCTCCAAGGTCTATGAGTGAATATACATTTCTGATCAAAGCAAGTAGAACACTTGGACGCATCCTTTTACATTGAGGTCATTTACAAACAATGTGCCTTTATAGAGCTACACCAGCCAATGTTAGAAGTAAATGGTACTTCATCAGGGTTGAGCTGTGGGAAGATTTACCTCCGACCTCACTGTACTGCTAAATAAAGGTGAAGAGAGAAAATCAGTGTTTTCAAAGGTTAAAGTGAATGAAGTGCACAAACCCAGTGTTTTTTAACTGTCTTAATACACCCCAAAATAATGTTTTCACAATTTATTTTTAGTAATTAAACAAATTATCAATTTTTTATTTTCACAAATATTACATAGTTGGAGGTTTTATTGCTACCTTTGTGCCTCAACATGCTGCTCAAGAATTTTTACCTGAAGTTAAAAAAAAAAATATTTTGCTATTTGTACAGGAAAAGGACCCATAGGGGAATCTTTTGTACCCAGAAAAGTTAAGTGATGGTCTGCCATAAATATACAATAATCTTCACAGGATAATTTCAGTGTGTATAATGCATGCAGGATAATCCAAAACAAATTTTAGGATGTTTCAGACAACAAATTCCCTTAGCTGGAGGAGTACTAGTGTTTATTTCAGTGAGTTTAACTGGGAGGTTTTATTGGCTGAAAAGTCCTAACAGTTTTTAAATTACTTTGTGCATATTTAACATCAATTAAATTGTCATCTGGTATCTTGGAGTACTAGCTCTTTAATACAGGAAGCTCATGATGAAGTTAAAATAATATTTTATCACAATGACAAAAAAAAAGTGCTTTCTTTTTCTTCTTTTTTTTTTAAATTCTGCTTCATACTCATTACTGCAAAGCTGTGTTATCCCTCAAATTATGATTTAATTAATTTGGTCCTACTGAAAAGACATTGTTGCTCCTCCATGTTAGTAATAAGGCATTATAATACTAATATTGCATTCCAAGTGGTATATATGTGTGCTTTTATGCCTATGAGAGAGAGGGAGGAGTTGAAGGAATGAAATAAGAGTAGTAAAACTCTATAAAAGAGAATTCTTTTAGTTCCCTTTGGCAACTAATTAAACATTAAAATTATTAGAAAAAGAGGTTCTCCAAGATATTTTTCAAGGCTAATATTACTGAAGACTTTAAAAGAGGATATATTCCTTCCTATGTGTGGCAGCAGACTATAGACACGTTCATGTGTAGGAAAATGGTGTATATTCAACACTAGAGGAACACATTTGGGAATAATGTGCAGTATCTTGTAAATCTGCATTAATTTTGAGAGTGTTGAACAGTCTTGCCTATAGCTCTGTTTTAGAATAATCACTGGATGATGACATCTTTCTGAAATCCTACTGAGAGAAGAACTTTTCAAGTGTCTAATAATATAGGTGATTATATTATATATGCTTACATTAATTTAAGATAATCATAGAGGCATAGAATCATGAATTATTGATTCATAGAATTATAGAATCACAGAACAGTTTGAGTTTGAAGGAATCTTAAAATTCAAGTTCCAAACCTACTACCATGGACAGGGACATATTCCACTCAACTAGCTTGCTCAAAACCCCATCTAACCCGGCCTTGAGCACTGCAAGTGATGCGGCAGCCACAGCTTCTCTGGGCAACCTATTGCAGAGCCTCACCAGCCTCATAGTAAAGAATTTTTTCCTAATGTCTAATCTAAAACTTCCTACTTTCATTATAAATCATGTCAGCTCATTCATGCAAGATCTTAAACATGCAGGTAAGGTTGCAAGTTTTCTTCAGGTTATGACTGACTAGATTTGCTCTGTAGGACCAGTTTGTTTCACAAACTGTTTGTTTTACAACCCCTTCGTACAGGTCAGCTGCCAATGAGGCCATTGTTGCATTGCTGTGATTGCAGGAAGCTTCATTCCGTACTTAAAGGGGTTATCCTAAATCTGTTCCTGGTCTTGTTCAAAGAGCGGCAAAATTATGCAATCTCCACACTACATCTGCTCTGCAAGGCAGATATAGCACTTTCAAACTGCTTCTTTTGTTATTGCTTTTTGTGCAATTCTTAGGTCTGTAGCTTATAGCTGTTCCAGAGGGAGTGAGCATTACTCATTAGCTCTATCATCGTGCCCTGGTTTGAGGTATTAGTATTCTGTCTTCTACTGCTACAGCTGCAGGCAAACTCTAGGAGGCTTCTCTATTTCTACAGTTAGTGCTGCATTTACAGTGCAGGGATGAAAAGATGTTAAGCAGTTTCCTTATACTCTTATTTTGTATAAACAAATAGTTTGTTGAATAACACTTCTTTAAACTACATAGGATGCATTCAGATGCATATACACATCTGCTGTGAGGATTAATTATATGCCACCATTTAATTTAAATCAGTTTCTTCAATATTTCTTTATTTCATAATTTTTAATACCCTATTACAAATTCATTTCATGTCTGTTCATTTCTTCAGTACAGCTCTTCTCTGGTCTATACTTAAATCACATAATTGGATGTCTGAACATATTCTTACAAGAATTTCTGCAATGAGAAGTTGGATTCTTATCCATTTTTAATTTTACATCTGCATGGAGTAGCAACTTATTTTCGTGAGGTTATGGGTTTGGCCTCATTTCTTGGTTTCTGTAAGCAGTTACACTGAGTACAGTTTTCTCTTAATTTCTTCTTCCTTCCTTCATCCATATAGCATTTGAACCAATGGATCCACATCAGATTTTACAGAGTGGTAGCTGTCTCGAGAATAATGGTGTTCCTAAGCATTTTGTGAAAACAGGCATTCAGGAAGAGCTGAAAAGCCATATAAGTGATCTCAGCAAGTGCTCCACCTCAGGGAATAGCTGCAGTGGGAACCCAAGACACGCTAAACAGTGGAAAATATGTCCTTTTAAATGTCCCAAGTGAAGATACAAAATCTTATTTTAATCAACTTTATAAAATGCACACTGTTTCTGTGGGAAAGGACTTGATGAGGGGAGTAGCTTGAGAGAGGATGCCTGTAACAGCGGAGCGGAGCTGGGGGAGATCAGCGTCCAGAAGCCTCACCACAGAGCGAGAAGAGCCACTGAGGAGGGAGCCTCAAGTCCTCGACAGGACTTGCCCAAGAGCCAGCAGCTCAGCTACCGCGAGGAGGTGACTCACCGGGGGCGGAGCTAGGAGGAGTGGCACCAACTGTGAGTGGTTAAAAACCTACCCAGGGAGCGCGCGACCTGGAGCGTGGCGAACACAGCGGGCAAACAGAGCAGGTCGACGCAGGGCTGCGCTTGCTGCTCCCTGATGGAGGTCCTCCTCCAGCAGGTGGCTGAGCTATGGCATGCTGTCAGTAAGCTGCAAGATGTCAGGGAAGCTGAGAGGAAGCAGGACTGCTTGCTCCAGGACCAAACAGCACAGGAACCTCAAGATTCCCCTCTAACTCATGGAGGAAAGAAGAAGGCTGTTGATCAGGGAAGCTGGGAATTAGTAACAAAAAAAAAAAAAAACCAAAGGAGGAAGAGAGCAATTAAAAGCAAGGGGCTTCCTCCTAAATCTGCTGTACCCACCCAGAACCGCTTTGCTGTCCTGCAGGGGGGCTGATGAGGAAATGCACTTGCACCAGAAACAGTCGGCTGGTGCACTGATACAGAAGATTTCTACTGGTGCCGCCAGGAAAAAGCGGTGGGTTGTCTGCCTTGAAAGGGACAGAAGCGCTCATCTGTCGGCCTGACCCGGTTGCAAGGGAGGTGTGTTGCCTACCTGGGGCACGGATCAGGGATGTTGTGGAGAGGCTGGCTGCTCCAGTAAGTCCCACGGACTATTGCCCGCTTCTAGTGATACATGTGGGTGCTAGGGATATAGATAGTAGTAGCCTGAGGAGTACAAAGAAGGACTACAGAGCTCTGGGAGAGGTGGTCAGGGTTCTGGAGCTCAGATAGTCTTTTTGACAATTCTCAAGACACACGAGGACCTTCCAAAGGCAAGGAGGATTGGACAGGTTAATAAATGGTTAAAAGGGTGGTGTCATAGTCAAGGGTTTGGGTGTCTTGGACATGGGGCCCACATTTGTAGGCCAGGCCTACTGGCGGCTGGTGGAACTGCTCTGATAAAGAAAGGGAAGAGAGGCTTTGCTGGGAGGCTTGCCAGACTTGTCAAGGATGCTTTAAACTAGTTGTGTTGGGGGAGGGGAGCATCATTCTATCCCAACACACCCAGTCAGTTGCCAGCACCTATAATAAATGCTCTTAGCAATGTATAATGTTCTACTTTGACTGGAGTGTTGGAATGGAAGGTTACAGGCTTTTTAGAAAAGACAGGCCCGGTAGGAGGGGAGGAGGAGTTGCCCTTTATGTTAGGGATAGGCTGGAGAGTATGGAACTCTGTCTGGGGACAGGTGATCAATTAACAGAAAGTTTGTGGGTCAGGGTTAAGGGGAAATCGGTGATGGGACACATTACTGTGGGGATATGTTACAGGCTGCCTGATCAAGAGGAACCTGTGGATGAAGAACTCTACAGACAAATAGGAAAAGCCTCACACTCGCAGGCGCTTGTTCTCATGGGGGACTTCAGCCACCCTGACATCTGTTGGGGCAACGGTACAGCCCGACACAAGCAATCCAGGAAGTTTCTCTATTGTGTGGAAGACAACTTCCTTCTGCAAGCAATAAAGGAGCCGACGAGGAGAGGTGCCCTGCTTGACCTCGTGCTTACCAACAGGGAAGGGCTCATTGGAAATGTGACTCTCCAGGGAAGTCTTGGATGCAGGGATCACGAGATGGTCGAATTTGAGGTCCTCAAGACAGTGAGAAGAGCGTGCAGTAAGCTCACTGCCCTGGACTTCAAGAGAGCAGACTTTGGGCTCTTCAGGAATCTGCTTAGCAAGGTTCCATGGGATATAGCCCTAGAGGGCAAGGGGGCCCAAGACTCTTGGTTAATATTCAAGGATCGGCTGCTACAAGCTCAGGAGTGTTGCATCCCAACTAGAAGGAAGTGCAACAGGAGGGGCACGAGACCTCCTTGGATGGATAAGGAGCTGCTGAGAAAAATTCACAGGAAAAAAGAGGCTTATAAAAGGTGGAAGCAAGGACAGGTGGCCTGGGATGAATACAGGGATGTTGTCCGGGTAGTTAGGGACCAAGTTAGGAAAGCTAAGGCCCAATTGGAGCTAAACTTGGCAAGGGATGCTAAAGATAATAGGAAGGGATTTTATAGGTATGTAGCAGCTAAAAAACAGACTAAGGCCAACGTAGGCCCCCTCCGGAAACTTTCAGGAGAACTGGCTACACAGGACTTGGAGAAGGCTGATGTTCTGAATGGCTTCTTTGCCTCGGTCTTCACTGGCAAAGGCTCTGACCACAGCACCCGAGTCTTGGAAGGCAGATGCAGGGACTGTGAAAACCTAGACCTTGGGCCCACTGTAGGAGAGGATCTGGTTTGAGACCATCTTAAGAACGTGAATGTACACAAGTCCATGGGACCTGATGAAATCCATCCGCGGGTCCTGAAGGAGCTGGCGAATGAAGTTGCAAAGCCACTGGCCATCATATTTGAAGAATCATGGCAGACAGGTGAAGTTCCTGATGACTGGAAAAAGGGAAATATAACCCCCATTTTCAAGAAGGGGAAAATGGATGACCCAGGGAATTACAGACCAGTCAGTCTCACCTCTGTGCCTGGCAAAGTCTGGGAGCAGATTCTCCTGGAAGGCATGCTAAGGCACATGAAAAACAACAAGGTGCTTGGTGACAGCCAGCATGGCTTTACTAGGGGAAAATCCTGCCTGACCAATTTGGTGGCCTTCTATGATGGGGCTACAAAAGTGATGGACAGGGGTGGAGCAGTTGATGTCATCTATCTGTACTTGTGCAAAGCGTTCGATACTGTCCCACATGACATCCTTGTCTCTAAATTGAAGTGTCATCAATTTGATAGGTGGACCACTCGGTGGATAAAGAATTGGCTGGATGGTCGCACTCAAAGAGTGGTGGTCAACGGTTCAATGTCCAGCTGGAGACCAGTAACAAGTGGTGTCCCTCAGGGATCAATGTTGGGACCGGTCTTGTTTAATATTTTTGTCGCTGACATGGACAATGGAATTGAGTGTGCCCTCAGCAAGTTTGCCAATGACACCAAGCTGTGTGGTTCGGTTGATACGCTAGAGGGAAGGAATGCCATTCAGAGGGACCTTGACACACTTGTGAGTTGGGCTGATGCCAACCTTGTGAAGTTTAACCATGCCAAGTGCAAGATCCTACACCAGGGTCAGAGTAATCCCAGGCACAGCAACAGTCTGGGCAAAAAGAAAATTCATGGTAGTCCTGCGGAGAAGGACTTGGGGGTGTTAGTCAATGAGAAAATGAACACGAGCCAGCAGTGTGCACTCACAGCCCAGAAAGCCAACTGTATCCTGGGCTGCATCAAAAGAAGCATGACCAACAGGTTGAAGGAGGTGATCCTGCTCCTCTACTCTGCTCTTGTGAAACCTCACTTGGAGTACTGTGCGCAGTTCTGGTGTCCTCAACATAAAAAGGACATGGTACTGTTAGAACAAGTCCAGAGGAGGGCCACAAGGATGATTAGGGGACTGGAGCACCTCCCATATGAAGACAGGCTGAGAAAGTTGGGGCTGTTCAGCCTGGAGAAGAGAAGGCTGTGTGGAGACCTCATAGCAGCCTTCCAGTATCTGAAGGGGGCCTACAGGGGTGCTGGTGAGGGACTATTCATTAGGGACTGTAGTGATAGGACAAGGGGTAACAGGTTGAAACTTAAACAGCAGAGGTTTAGACTGGATATAAGGAAGAAATTCTTTACTGTTAATGTGGTGAGGTACTGGAATGGGTTGCCCAGGGAAGTTGTGAATGCTCCATCCCTGTCAGTGTTCAAGACCAGGTTGGATTGGTGATATGGTTTAGTGTGAGGTGTCCCTGCCCATGGCAGGGGGGTTGGAACTAGATGATCTTGAGGTCCTTTCCAAACCTAACTATTCTATGATTCTATGAGTCTATGATTGAGCCATGCTTGCTGTAGAGGGCTCCAGTTAAATTTTGAGATGCAAGCTTTGCTTTCTACATAGATCAGAGATATCATCCATTTGGATAAATACAAACTGAAGTGTCAGTTTGCTCTTTCATTGTGGCTTTTTTCCAGATTTCGTAGGTCATTGAGCATTTTGGACATGACAGAATAAGCTGAGTACTTTATTTTACTACCCACCAAAAACCCTGGAAGAGGACAAAGGGCACAATAACTTGCTTACAGTGGCTTCTGTTTCTGAGAAGAAAAAGCTGCATTTCATGGGTTTTGGAATTTTCCTTCAAGGCCAGCAGCAACTTGTTTTAACTGTAGAAGGGTCTGGGGGCAAAGTATATTGCACTGACATGATTCAAACAGGAAGTGATGCCAAGTCATGGATTTCCCATAGCACATTGATGTTTCTGCTGTCTGAGTTTTGGTAGTAATAATACTCAAACTCATTCAGTTACAATGTAATTAATTCTTAAGATCCATGGATCACAGGCAAGAAGGATTTGTTAGGAGAGAGCATATACTACATAAGAACTGGAAGGTCCATATAAATTAATTCAGAGGCTATATGGATATTTGAGAGACTTACAAGTCACTTTCTTGTGGACCCAACATTAATAGTGATGGAAGGTTGGTTGCTACGTGTTTATGGAAGTGCAAAAGAAATGCATTTAAATTATGTGAATAGCCAAATAAATCTGTGTTTTGAAAGAAATATCCTCTGCCAGTGGAACAATGCCATTTTACATCAGTTTATGATCTGGCTTAAAAAAAAAAAGTAGTCTATATTATGTGATCCTCTAGGATTTCAAAGCTGATGTGAATTCATAGTTTTAACCTTATCACAAAATATCTTTTTGTGATAGCTTTTTGCAAAAAGGTAGACATGGATCATTATAAACCAAGGCTGAACAAAAGAATTTCTGGAGTAACTGTTATTTTAGTGGGCTTATTTAGCAACGTTGGTGAGTATAGTTAGTAATCCAGACCATCACATGTTGGTGAAGTTAAAGCTTGGCTAAATAAGTGTCAAGAGCACAGAGCTCTGCTTAAGTCTCAATTAAGTCATTGACCTAAGAATTTGAAGAGATGTAAAATATTCAGAAACCTCCTGCTGCCTCCATTCATGGAGACAAATCTCACTTTCCGTAAGAAATGGACAAAATTGTCCTTCAGTTACTAATTTTAACTAAATACAGCTATACAGCAACAAAAAGGCAATACAACCCAGATCAAAAATTGAAAAAGCAAACTTGATGCCAACGACTTGTTTCAATAATGAGTATTTCCTGCAAAATTGTGTATCTTGCAAACTCAGATGAAGAATCAACGTGCAATTTGTGCTTGTCTTACTCATTCCATTTACACTCCAGCTTAAGTGCTTTTATGCAATATTTAAATCTCATAGAAAGCAGTGTTTTGCTGCTAAAAGGAAGGAGACAGTTGATAAATTTACTTTTTGATGAAGTTAAGACAAAATTAGGTAGCCTTCTCTCCCTTTTTCCTTCTTACAGTTCTCTCCTATTGGTAGCCACTGCTTATTGTGTCTTCTGGTGATCACACTGCACATTTCTCATTCAGCCTTCCTCTGGGAACTCCTCTGCCTGGTGACCTGTCTGGGGACATCCTTCCCTGTGAATTTTAAGTCTAGCCAGTTCAAAAAAACTGCAGGATGGGAATTTGCAGGAAGGTACTGAAGGAAAAATTACTTCGTGATCTTGATCTTGCAAAATCCAATCTGCTAGGAAATGAGTTGTGTATACTAATTTCTCCCAGGGTTTTTCTTACGGGGGTGTTTGAACTGTTGTATTAAATAAAAAATGTGCTTGCTCTAGAACAGGCCATAAAATATTACTTAAATATGAATTTTTGGAATTTATGTTACTAATACATGGGGTGTTCTGAGACAGTCATAACATCTTTCATATATATTGTTAGGAACGGGGACCTGACTCCGTCCAGTTCATGCAGGCAGGACATTGCAGCATGAGACAGTGTATTGCAATTTAGATTTCATGGACTTGCTGAGGGTCACTGTACAGCAACAAGACACTTCAATGATTTCCACTCTGTGTTAAAGTTTTTGATTGTATCTCATGTAGTATATGCTAGCTGCAGAATTCATGAATATTTTACACTGTGAGATAACGAGTCTGCAGGCAAAAAACTTTTTTCTTTTTTCTTTTCTTAGGCAGGATTCTCTTCATTCTTCTTCTCTTTCTCTGGGTGATAAAACTGCTCAGAAAACTTCCTGAATCTGTTTAAGTGGCTTTACATTTGCAGACTGTGCTTCCCAGCATGTTAAAAATTAGGACTCTCAGGGAAAGAAATTGTATCACTGAAAAGATGCAGACATACAGCTAGAATGGAAACACCTGGGCCCTCACAGGGACAGGAGCACAAAATCGGTGAAATGGCTGAGACGTAGCTGAGTTCCTCAGTTTTATACAGGGCCTGTCTATCCTTGCCATGTTCTTTAGACAGCAACTGCCCTTTAGCAACAGGCACAGCACTGCTGGGAAAGGTGGGGAGAAACACCAGTAAAACCTGGGGGAGAGTTTATAATAAAATCTCAGCTAAGGGCATGGTGTTCCCATGATTAAAACCTTGACTGAAAAAGCAATCACAATGCAGTGTTTTGGATTTGGTTCTGCCTGATTTTTTTTGTTGTTTTTATTTACAGTATTTGTACATTGTTACTTGCCCAAGTGTAAGTAAGTTGCTTTATTTCTTATATAGCATAAAATATCAACAAGTCACTCAGCCTCTTCACATGAAGTGCGAAAGTGCTTCAGCGCATGGAGAGACCATCTGGTAATTCATTGCATGGTGGGGGTAAGAAATGCTTATAGCATCTTGTTAGACAGCTGTTATCCTGACTATGGACCTACCTCATACTATACAAGCAACATAGGTCTGTAAATTCTTAAATTCCATGTTAGAAGTGAACATAAGCAGCATTGACTCTCTCAGCTGATAATACCCCAATTATAGAAATGGTATATTCTCTTCCCTTCAGGTATTCATCCCAAGTTACAGGGCTTTTGCCTGCACTTTTAGGAGCAAAACTCAGCTTTCCCAAGTGCTGAAATTTCAGTCTACATCTACTGTCATTATTTTTACTTTAACTGTGGGCCTAGAGTTATTTTTTCTTACCTCTAGGTTGTCCTTATGAGTGTGTCCTGGATAATAAGATTCTCTATGCATATGCCTTTGTAGTTAGAAACCTGCAGCTACTATTATGGGGCTTTCTCCATAACAGTCCTATCCAGTAAAGTGATCTTTAGGGTACCTTGCATGTCCTGGTGGCATATCATCTATAGTGTATATTATTCTAGAAAGTAAGCAAACCTGGCTGGAAATTTAAACGGAAAAATATTCCAGTAAGAAAATAAACTTTTTTAAAACTGAAAATTCTAGCAAGAAGGTTTCCTCTTTTCTTTTTTTTTTTTTTAGTATAATTTTTCTGCTGAAACTGAAAAATTTGAAATTTTATTTTCTTTTCCATTTTCTCCTTGTTTTTGTGTATCTTCTGACATCACATGGGATTGAATAGTGATAGTGGTTACATTGTCCTTCTCACAGTTACCTTGCGTTACTACACTTTTTAACATTATTTTTTCACTTTTGGAAAATTAACTGGCTAGCAAAATGCAGAAATATAGTCGAAAATATTTAAATAAATAATACATTTTAATGTGCTGAAAGGAAAAAAAAAAAAGGAAAATAACTTGGGGAAAACTTTTAGTAAACTTTAAGAATTTGTAGTCTTTCCAAGAATGTTTAAAACACCAAACATAAACCACATTATAGTGCCTGCAAATAAAAATATCAGGTTGCTAGATTTTTCATTAATTTGTTCTTTTTCTGCAAGAGATAGAGACCTCATAATTGTTGTAAGGAGGTGGATAACTAATTGAAAAGCACCACATTTTTTTCCATGGTACTATAACTTGATTTGTGCTGTTTTTTACTGTGGAACACAAATTTCTTAGATTTTACATAAGTGTATCTTGCTCTTTCACATATATGATATGAGATTTGCTCCAGAAGTATAAATATATGATTAGAACCCTTTAAGAATTGTTTGTATTTGTTAACATTTTCTGTGATTTTACTCTTCTTACTCTGACAGACCCAGTTTCCTCAGAAGTGGTGCTTGTTTAGAATGGCTACTGTATGAAAGAGCTAGCCCTTTTTCAGAGGACTACATAAAGCACGCAGACTGCTGAAACACAAGGAGGGTGAAGGGCCAAGGAGATTTTTTTTTCTCATACCAAAGTTTAAAATTAATTGTATAAGTCCTGTACTGCTGTTGTTCCTGTTTCCTCTGAAATTCTAACCATTTGGATAGTTCTGTTCTTATTGGTCATGTTTTATTCAATGTTTGCTACCTGTACAATTCTCAGGAGATACTCCATTTTACTTTCGCTTTTTGAAAAGTAGATATTTTCTGTTTATATTATTTAGTAATGTAATAATAGTAATAATAATATTTTGCTGTTGTTGTTGTTATTGCTATTACTGTTCTAGAAATCCAGCAGGAAAAATATCCAAATATACAGAGGTTTGGGTTTTGGGGGTGCTGCTGTAAGCCATTATCTCAGAGAGATACTGAACTGACTGAACTGGGAACTTGGGGAAAGTTGAGAGGGAGTGGTAGAGTTCATCACAGATTCTGTTCCCGACATGGTTTTATTCAGAACTGTGGGCTTTTCTCAGGTTAGTGGTAACATAATGGTAGAAGAGATAAGCACTTTTTTTCTGTGTCTTGTTTCTCCTGGTTGCTATAAAACTGAGCATGAACTACACTGGAAACACTGCTTGGATTCACTGTTGTACAGACGTTTTGTTGTTGTATCACACAGGAGCTTGTGAAAATAGGGGTGTAATGGGTTCAGCCGTAGCAGTCATTTTTCTCCTTGTGGCTGGTGCAGTGCTGTGTTTTGAGTTATGGGCTGGAAACAGTTGCTGATAGCAAGTATGTTTTGAGGGTGTTTTTGTTCAAGGTTTTTTCTGAGCATGTGCTGCAGCCAGGCGGAGGAGGGGAGGCCGGGAGGAAGGAGAGACAGGACACCTGACCCAGGCTAGCCAATGAGGTATTCCATACCTTAGCACGTGATGCCCAGGATGCATACTGGGAGAGAACAGGAGGGGTGGAGCTCTGGAGGAAAATGGAGGAAGGGGCATGCGGTGCTGGGCCGGGCAGGGTGGAGTGAGTTATGGGTCGGTGGCTGGTGGGGTGTGGTATTCTTTTCGCTTGTTATTGGCTTTAACATTATTATTTGTAGTGGTAATGGCAGTAGTGATTTTGTGTTATGCCTTAGCTATAAAACCGTTCTTATCTCAATCCGCGGGGGCTACATTCTTTGGATTTTCCATCCTAACTCTCCGGGAGCTGGGGGACTTAGTTTAAACCATGACAAGGGGGAAAACAGAAGGCATGTCATTCTGTTAACTTGCAGCTGAATCCATTCAAAGGTACGTATCCTTACCTAACTTACATTTGTTGAGTTATTTTTTTAATAATATTTGAGTTTGTTGACCACTATGATGAACCATTAAGTAACAACACTATAGTTTTTATCCATCACCAGTACCATAATACCTGAGAATTGTATCAGATGCTTTTTCATCTCTTAGTCTCTCAATGGACCTGTGAGACATGACATGTCATTATATCAGTTTTACTGGTGGGCTGCCCAATACCAAATAGAAAGTTCATGACTGAGCTGGCAAGGTCCTTACTAGCCTGCCTAGTACTGACCCAACCTTCCTCTTCAGCTAACATATAGAATGTCGTGATCAAGATGAATATTTCATCTTTGTTTTTCAGAGGTTCAGCCTTATTCATGCTGTGTAGCCCTAGAAGCTTCTTTATAACTATAATATGATGGACTGCTAAAATAACTGGACAGGTTTTTCAGAACTTTGACTTCAGAGCTATCTGAATCCTTGTGATTTATAACACTATGATGTACTCAGCATGAAAGTATATATCTTCTGTGATTTTTTTTTGCCATTTCTACCACTAATTATGGCTAGAATAAAAGGGACACAAATGCTTGTCTTGGTCACCTTTGCCTCTAATCATGCATAAATACTGAAATTTAGAATATATAAAACGTGAGTGAGTGTATAGTGGAAGGATTTGATCTCTGTTGAAAGACACGGATGAAATTTCACTTGACATATGTAGCTAAACTAAGAGGGTTCAGCAGATCAGGTGAGCATGTGTGTTTTGAAGAGAATAAAAAGATTTTATAGTAGTGGTAGCAGCTGAAGATGAAGATAGGGCCTATGGAGATTTTCCAGGGTATCTAGATACATAATCCTGCTGACTTCAGCAACAGCTTCCTGGGCACTTATTTGCATCTGGAGTAACCTTGTTGATTTTAGCTTGGGGTTCTTATTTTAAAAAACCCTAGATACTAAAATGGTGCAATTTACACATTAAATAGTACACATTTTTCAGCTCCTGTACAAGTATTACAAGTGTGAAGACACATTAATTATACATTAGAAAGAGTAGTTTTCTGACACAGTTGGGTTGCTGGGTGTGCATTTCTATCAGATAGCTGTGTCTACATTATAAGGTCATCTTGGCTCAATTGAAGGGCTGTGCTTTTTCTCATTACTTAGATGTTTGGTGAAGAGAAGCTTTTAGATTTTGAGAATATCAGTAAGAAACCATCTGCTGATCAACATTTCATATTAGGTAAAGGAGCAAGTTCTTCAGAAGCATAAAATTCAGAAGCAAAACACTGTAAGCCTGTTTTTCCCCCTCACAATGGCCTTCATGCATAAACCATTAAATGAATTCTGCCTAGTGGCACAGAATTGAATCAGCTGTTTTTAGCTTTTCATGAGATTTTTCACAAGTTCCTTTAAGGCTGCCATTCAGAGTAATGTTCTACTTTTCTGTTTAGAATCAGATACATGTCTGTGAAAGAAATAAAGACTGGCAATTATAAAGTCATGAAACATAGGTAAGGATGTTTTGACACCATTTCTATGACTTTGCCAGGTAGCAACCTCTCCCTGTACTATTTGTTTAAATAAATTGGTATGATGGTTGTGTGAAAACTTGTTTTTACAGATCAATGCTAACAGTGATTATTCAACTTTATACATCAAAATGACTGCAGCCTTTGCTCCTGATTTAAGTATTTGATTGCATAACTTCTTTAAATGAAATTTTTACCAGCTTGTCATAGCTTTGTTATTAAAGCTTTTTCTCTATTTGCTGTGCAAATAGGCTATGAGCTATCTGTATACTGTTGTTGTGAGATGAGTTTTCTTTTTCTCTGTGTCTTCCAAATAAAAACTCCTGGAGTCAGTGTTGAAGAGCATCCTAGTATTTCAGCCAGCATTTTTATGTTCATTAGACAAACATATCTCCTTCATTTAAGGTATATAAACATCTTTTTTGAAACATGCTTTTCTTTATTTTTCCATTTATTGACCTATATTTCATTTAAAATGAAATACTGCTTTGTTAAAAAAGTCAGCTTTTTTGAGATCTGTACCTCAGCATCTTAGCATACCTTTTTAATCACTTTATTTCATATGGTTTTGGTTTCATTTGTTTTTTTCTTTCTTTTTTTTTTTTTTTGTCTTTTGGGCTGACTTAGCAGCACTAGGTGTCTTGATTTAAGCAGGGTTGAATTGTGAGTCTGAACATGCAGAAGCTGGGATCAAGCCTATGCTTTTTAAAAATGGGAAAGAAAAACAAATGCACGGTCCCCAAACTTTATTTTTTCCCTCCCTTATGTATTTTCCCTCTGTACATTCAGTAAATTCTCTGCCCTTTCTAGATGGGACCTAAGAAGTGTCATTAAATCACCTGTGAAATTTTTAGTTCTCATGTTATTCTTCCTGAGAAATGGAGCATTTTATGGACAGACACTGGTATTTATTTTCACATCCACATTCTCCTCTGTGCATAGTCCTTGCTCATCACTATTTCAACCAAAATGTTAAAACATTTTTTTCTCATGTCTGTCTCACAAATCTGCTATCCTGGCTGCCAGCCCAGAGTGTGTACTGATATTACAACGCAATTCCTTTTCCCACCCTGCCCGGTTTGAGTTAGGTGGTAGGCAGATTGTCGAATTTAAAGCTGTGCTGGCTGTCTTTCTTGGGCTGGGTTTTTCAGGTTTTCCAGTTACTCTGCCAAGCAAGCAGAGCGCTAGTAAACAAAACTGAGGGGAATGCATCACGTCAGGGCACCCATCAATCCCTCTGCACATGGGGGCTGTATTAGACCAAGCATTTATAGAAATGAAGAAGTTGGGTCATGGTTAGCACTGAATTGAAGCACCATTGCTGGAAGAATCTCTCTTAAATATTTCAATTTTATTTTTTATTTCCCCTCAGGTTTGCATGAAACAAAAAGCAACCCTAGCTCCCAAAAGCCTTTAGCCACGTACAGAATATTTACTCCTGTGTTTGCTTCAAATGTTTCCTTCGTGGATCAGAAAACTTTTTTTGTCTTGATGATGTGGATAATTCAAATTATTTCAATTTGACACTAAAGAAATCTGCTTCATTGTTCATTAAATCCCCAAACAATTATTTCTGTGCTGATTTTGGTGTTCATTTAAATGAAAAGTTTCTCTGTAGTGACACTTTGTATGATTGCCAAGCAGTTCTGTGCTGCCCCTGTTCAGACGGAGAAGTTTTTAGATCTCTGCCTGATCTCTCTTTGATTCTTCCTGTTATTATACACAACTTTTAAAATCTTGCCTGCTTTGCATAACAAGTTTGTTCTTTCTTCAGTGAAGAACTGGTTTTGAGCTGCCATTATATTTTTCTCTGTATAATCATCCAGGAGCTGTGGAAGACTGGCAGGAAAAAAATGTACACAGGAAAAGCCAGGGTATATGGTGACATGTGGCTATTGTATGAAGCACTGTTTACTCTCTTGGTAGAAGGGAATCAATAGCAGGATTCTGTTAAAGTCTTTTAAGTAGTATTCAGTTAGTGACCCATCTATCTCACCATTGAATCAGCAGCAAAATCAAGCATTAAACTCAGTTCAAGCTCTCATTTTTGTTTTCTAATACTTTGGACCCAAATGATTCTAGTCACTCATCAGACTCTGGCTGCTGAACCAAAATACTTCATATTCTTGACATCTCTTGGTAGCATCTGTCATGCCTACCAAAGTGACCATGGCCTCTCCATACATTTTTGTGGCTGGTCCTCATGTATCACTCTTCCATAACCATAAATCCACTCTGCTTTTCCAATCAGCTGCTATATTTTCCTCAACCCAAACACACTGAGATCTTTTGTCTGCTCTGCCTTTTCCATCCTGTCGTTGGCAGGAGGGTGTTTGGGAAGAAATGTGGAGGATAAAAAGCTAGGACTGATTAAGCCAGGATTGCTAGGAAGTTCACATATACATGCTGAAATGATGCCACATGTAGTTAGGCTGGAGGGAGAAGAAATACACCAGAACACTATGGAATCTGGTGGAATTTTGTAGGGTAAATCTGACTGACATTGACAGTTTATTCTTGGCAAGCCAGAGACAGCAGTAGCAAAGATAAAAGGAAAATGAAATGTGCCAGATGCCTTCAGTCTGGTCACAGAGACAAAATCTCTGCTGTAAATGTGGTCAGTCCTTACAGAAGAAATGCAAAATTAGAAAGGGTTTCTATGACCACTGAGTTCTGGTTCAGTGTGTTACTGATATTACAGTAAAACAGAAATCCTTTCTCATGGCTGATAAAACTTATTACAAAAGTTATGAGACTGAATTTGTTATATAAAGTTCTACTTCAAACCTTACTTCCTCTTTTCTTAGTGGTTAGCAAAATATTTATCTTCTTTTATCCCTATTTTTTGTTTGGTTGTTTTCATTTGGTTGCCTTCGTTTGGTTGCCTTTGTTTTTGTTTTCATTTTTGGGTTGTTTTTTTTTTTTTTGACCTGTAGGATCTCTTTTGCTTTTGCTAACTTAAGCAGGTGAAGAAGGCTCTTTTGGTCCATCTTGTGAAGCAGACTCCAGTGCCTTGACTATTCCAGTAACACCTGTTTCAGTTTGAATTGCCTTTCTTGAATGCATTTGGATAAAACTGTCCTTAAATCTGAGCATGTTTTCATCAGTGCCTTGTACAATGGTACTACGACTTACCCTGAACTTTCTGCAAACATGTTAGACATAGTGCATAATATATTGTTATTCTTTTTCCTGAGAAACAGTCAGGAAATTAACTTCACCTAGGTCATAATCTCCTGACTCTGACAGGTAGAGTGCTAATGTATTGCTAAATTAACAATTTATAGCAATAATATAACATTCTATTTAAGAGGGATTCTATACAGTTGAATAGTATTCTAAACTATTCTATACAGTATATGCGACTATTCGTATAGTCACATATATCCTTATTTCATACCGTACTTTCTGAAAAAATATGAAATAGCTAATCAAGGTTGCAAACAGTAGGATTTGTAGGTGTCTTTGTCTCTTCTTCGGTGGCTTGTAAGAATGAGATAGAATCATAGAATCATAGAATAGCTAGGGTTGGAAAACACCTTAAGATCATCTATCTCCAAACCCCCTGCCATGGGCAGGGATACCTCACACTAAACCACGTCACCCAAGGCTCTGTCCAACCTGGTCTGATCTACAGGGTGGAGTCTGATCTTCTTTTTGTTTTACCCAGAAGTTTTTACCCAAAGCCTGTTAAACTTTCAGGAAGAAATCACGTTGCCAACTGCTATTGAGACAGAATTCATGTGGGTTTTATATCACTAGATAAATTGTGGAAGCAACACATAAGGGGTTTAAACTTAAACAGGGGAAGCTTAGGTTAGATATAAGGAAGAAACTCTTTACTGTGAAGGTGGTGAGGCACTAGAGCAGGCTACACAAAGAAGCTATAAATGCTCCATCCCTGGCAGTGCTCAAGGTCAGGTTGGACAGAGCCTTGGGTGACCTGGTCTAGCATGAGGCGTCCCTGCCTATGGCAGGGGATTTGGAACTAGATGATCTCAAGGCCCTTTCCAATCCTAATTATTCTATCATTCCCTCTTCTACTCAGTAACACAGGAGATCTGTTAATGTTCTCATTTACATATATGGTTATATCTTTAAATTCTCTGTTTTAATTACATGAAGGTCAATCAACAATGATGTATGTTATTGGATCTGAAATAATTTTTAAGGTCTTGCTTCCTATACATTATACTTTGTGCATGAAGAGATTTTGAGGGGAAAAACAAAAAAAGGTAATATGGGAGTTTTAGTTTTATACTTAAGCCATTGCCCAATTTGAGAGTATCATTGTCTGTAGAACACGAAACCTATGTTCCTAAAATTACTTTTCCCATGAACTATAAATTGAAGGTTTTGTTTTTTCTTTTCTCTGTTTCAACAGGACATGTAGATTTCTTGTTCTCTGTTTATATCATTTACCTTGCTTCTGATGAAATCATTAGAATGAACACACTACTGTTAAAATCTGGACATATGGTAAAATTTTCAGTACTGTGAATGGAGATTTAACATGTGCTAAAGTGGAGATTCTGTGTGTTTTCAGAAATGTATGTGCCAGTAACAGAAGTTTAGGCATGCTGCTGAAAATTTACCCTTTTGTTTGTCTAAGGGTTGTATGGATCTGTTCCAGTTTTGTATGGATCTGCTCTGTAAAGCCAGATGTTCTGATAGCTATGAGTGTCCATGTAATTCAGTGCCAGTTGATTAAAATGAACAGATTAGCTCATAGACCTCAAAATTAGATGTAGCTCCTTGCAAATCACCATTTAACAATGAACTGAACCATAATTATACTGCTTTCCACTTTTCTGTTTGAAAATGTATTTCTCTAAATCCTGAACCCCTGTGGATCAGGCAGGGTAATGCTTTCTTTTAGATGAGACAAAGACTTCACCTGGTGGTGGGAAGAGTAGGGCTTCAGATGGACAGAGCACACTGAGACCTAGGAAGACCAATCAGTACTTGTGGGGACAAGGCTGATGTCCAGAGGCAGTTGTTACTTTACTTATCTCTTCAGATCTCTTTCCAAAAGTAATTTGTGGTGTGAGACAAGAGAATACTATGAAATAATAATGATGGTAATTGGCATATAGTCCAACGACTACTAATGAAAACAATGAGTTAAAAAGAGGGGAAAGAGCAAGGATTCTAGCTCAAGAAAGAAATCCAGTAGCAATTCTCCTTAGGCAGCATATAATTTATTTGAGTGCATAATTAATAGATTTGTCAGAAGGTACTTAGATTGTGAAATACTGAGAGAAGACCTCTTTCCAGATGGATTAAGATGAATGGCTTCTCTAGCAGAGTATGAAACCTTAGCTCAGTGGTTGAAGAATTTGCTGCATCTAGATTTGTTTGAGTTTCTGCTTCTTTACTCTCTTCTTTTTCTTACTCCTCTGGATTCAGGGGAGAGGACTGGGAGAAAGAAGACAAAATAAAAGAGTGCTTCCAATTTCAGTATTGAATTGTGCCCTTTATCTAAAAGGTATCCAAGTGGACAGAACTAAATCAGATGATCAATGGGAGACTATTTGCTGGACAGGAATGTAAAATGGGAAGAATGTGTTATTATGTACAAAAACAAGCTATGTATCAGTTCAGTTCAGAGAGAATAGCATATTCAACATGGAATACTTTAAAACCAATTAATTCCTTTCAGCTGCAACTCCAGTAATGAGACAAGGAGAGCACAATGATTTATGATGCCAAAGTGACCTGTAGAAATCAAGATGAACAGCTTATTCTATGTTTAATATTAAATATTCCTTCACTGAAAACATGGAAAGGCATTTTGAAAATGCTTAGAATTTAAATCAAGAGTGAAATAACTAAAGTACTAAAATGTGGTAATGACTGCTACTGTGGTGTAAATGCCTAATTTTAAGACCAAACAAGCATGAGGAATAGCAGTTATCCAGCATCCTAATTTTAGATTCCAGTTCTGACAGAGCAGTGGTAATGTGCCAAGGTTATCTGATGTTCCTTTGGCCAAAAGAAAGGAACAAATAAAACTGGCAATGGGAGGTGAAACATGGTGATTTCTAAATCCTCTCTCAATAGACAAAAAAAGCAGTTGCATTTGTGTCTTTAGTTTTGGAATTTTTAACCACATGTGATCCTTCATTCCTAATGAAGACACCATCATAATAGTGAGAAGAAAGGACTATCCTGTAAGCTTGTTCAGCTTGAACATATGTTTCAACATCCCTGAGAAGATTATAGCAGAGCTGCACACTTTTGCCTTTCACAGAAGTAGTCAGATTCTTTTTAATCAATTTTTTTTTGTGCATATTGCTGAATATTATTTTTCCCTCCACTTTGTCCCTTGTACTTTACTCCTTGTTTTTAGTTTGGAAAAAGTTTGAACTGAGTGGAAGTCACTATTATAGTCCATTTAAGATCCCAAAAAGTTTTTGTTTAGACTGAAAATGCAGTTTAAGCCTGTTTCTAATAGAGATCTACAGCAAAATCTCATATTAAAAGGCATAAGTGTATTAAGAAATTACTCTTTTTTTGTCCCAATTATGTTTAAACTTTACAGTTAGGATCTGCCTCTAGTTTTTTGTTATTACTTTTGCTTGGCCTAGCTTGTACTCAGATCTCTATGAAAGGAAACATTTTAA
This sequence comes from Melopsittacus undulatus, assembly GCF_012275295.1. Classification (NCBI taxonomy): domain Eukaryota; kingdom Metazoa; phylum Chordata; class Aves; order Psittaciformes; family Psittaculidae; genus Melopsittacus; species Melopsittacus undulatus. Next base: position 57,954,969 of record NC_047557.1, on the reverse strand, counting down.
AATAACATTGCCATTTTGGAAAAAAGATTTGATCAGAAATTTAAAAAAATCATTCATCCTTTTGCTGTACTGTTGAGTTCTGTTGGCCTTTCTTTGGGTAGAATAGTCTAGTTTCATTTTTAGATGAGTCCCGGAATTCATTCCTGGGCATCTACAGGCATCCCTGGATGGCTAAAATCTGGTGGAAACACTGAAGGCAGAACATTCAGACCACAGAACAACTGGATTAGCTAATTTATCATATACCAAGCTTGCACACAATTAGTTCTAGGATCTAATTTAGTCAGGAAGATTAACCAGCAACTAGTCTAATGACATCTTCATTAAAGTGTTTTTTGGGAAAATAAAAATTATTCTTTGAATTGTATTTAAAGACATAAAATCAGTAATCTGATTCTAGAATAGGAGATGTGGACTGTGAAGAGATGAAATAAATTCAAGTTGTATTTGTGATTGCTTGGATTCTGTTTTACTCAGATTCAGCCACTGTTTATGATACCATGAAAGTGAACTTCACTGATGTCAGCTGCTCCCAGGACTCCAGGGAGAACCAGAGTCATGGCTCTCCTCCTTGATTCAGAAGTGATCATTATAAATGTCTTTTGGGAACCTCTGCAGAATGAAGCTTATGAATTTTTAGGCAGTAATTCCTGCTTCAAACCAGGTAAATTAAAATAGAACATATCTGGATTAGGCAGAGAACTGCAGGAGGCTGGGTCTCTTGAACATTGCAATTGTTTGTTACCAGGTTTCACTGAGAACTGAGATGAAAAATTTTTATATCAGTTATTATTTCTGAAGTTAAATGTTACAAGTGTCATTCTGAAGGTGATAAAACATGCCATACTGTAATCTTTGATGACAATTAAGTATTATCATGTTCCAAATGAAATTCTGAATTAAGTGAAATTTAACTGAATGAGAATTAAAACTTTATTTAATTTTTTAAAAACTGAAATGAAACAAATTAACCTACATTCCTCTTGGGGCATGATTATCCATAAATGTATTTAATTTAGGAACATAAGAGGGAAATATGGTAGGTATGTCAGTGCCATTGATTCAGAGCTATATGCCTCTCTCAAGATAATGTACTTTTGAGACAAAATAATCCCTGGTGCCTTTTCTCCCGTGAAGGTATGGTGTGTAGGAGAGACCAGATAATTAGAGAGCAGATTAACATAATCAGTGAGATGGCCTGCAAATTCAGTCTTTATTGAACCTATTTAACAGGAAGTAAGCAAAATGTCACAAATAAACAAAAAAAAAAGAAAAAGAGAAATGAAAATAGATTGTTTTGTTTGCTCTTGATAAAGTTAAAAATCTGTGACAAAAACCTTTTGTTGTTTGGGTTTTTGTTTCTTTGTTGAGTTGTTTTTTTGTTTCCTGAGAAGGCATCTAGGAGGAAAATTCCTGGCCTTTGGTCTTATATATAGTGTTATATATATTTATATTAATACATGTTGTTACATATTTATATTGATATATTAATATATACTGTAATATATAATTATATTATTGTTACATAATTCCTCAAAGCCAAAGCTCTGCCTGTGCTGAGGAGAATTCCCAGTCTCTGCTGTCAAAAAAGGATGATAATTATGCAATTTATACATTCTAAAGAAATATACTAGAATGAAAAAATGGACCATCCGATCATTGGAGTGTTTACTGGACACATTGCTTGCTAGAAATGGAGCATCTGGCAAGTGAAGTGCATACTGCAGTATGAGTTGTAATAACGAGCATGTAGTTTCAAAAAAGACTAGAATGGTTTTGTCTGACAGGGACAAAAATGAAATATTTAGTTATGCTGATGAGCATATCCCACATCCTACAAAACATGCTGAGTCTAGTTTTTAAAGGACCCTAAATACCTCTGAGAATCTTATTTAGATGCTACAATGTATAATCAAGTTTTCTAACACTGGGCATGAAATTTTGAAAACAGCTTAAAATTTCTGGTTTAAAAATCACTCTTTTACCTGTGTATATACACAAAACCACAGAGAGTTGAGTTACTCTTCTGGGTTTTACCAGTAAATGTGTTCAAATCAGGCATGATCCATTATAGCTACCAAATAGGTACCTGTTGGGCTGTGTACATATGTGAACACTAAATTGATGTATAGACACTAAACAATTATGTTTATAAAACATGCATATTATAACTTGCCTATAACTATTACTTTATTTTTCCAGTTATTATTGGAGAATATTTTTATGAAATCATGCATATTGTTTTAACTTGTCCATATTTCTACTCTTTCTACAAGTATGTTTAATGGGCTATATTTTAGCCAACTGATTTTAGTAAAAACACATGCTTTATGTCCATAAAAGCAGATAAACCAAGCATGATACTGCTTTGCAAAAGTCCAAAGTTATTACAAATCTTGGGAAAAAAGTCAGTGAATGCCTAACCATACGCTAAATCCCTGCAGAGAATACAAAGGCTTTTTCAGTGTCTGCAATAACAAAACCTACACTGCTATAGCTAATTAAAATGCAAATTATTTGGTAAATAAGTCCTTATTGCTTCTTCAGAAGCTAGGTGTGCAATTCATATATACATTGCACCAAGAAAAGGCCTTGACATGTGGAAGCACTGCTCAGCAGCAAAGAAAACAAGCCTGTGCTGTTGACAGTTTCCAGCACAAATCCAAACAATGCCCCCTACTAGCTACTATGAAGAAAATTAACTCTACTCCAGCCAAAATCAGTACAACTATTCATAAATCCATTTTTTTCTGAGAGTGTGTTGGATCTGTTATATAAGCCAGAATGAAAATCCTGTCAAATGTTTTCCTAATCAGTCAGTTAATTTAACAAGTCAACTTACTGGCTCAAACCTATAAAATCCCCCTTATAACCCCAGGAAAAAAAAAAAATCAGAGCAGATAAGACAAATTTATTCTGTTGGGTTTTTTTCTTCTTAAAAAGAAATATTTCTTTAACATCAAATTACAAAAATCCTGTTTGTATGTGACACCTGCAATCTTGGCTTAAAGGAGAGTCCATTGAAGTCAGCACGCTTGTGTCATGTCCTTTCTTTCAATTTTTTTAAGATCTGCAAAGGGAAAAACATTGAGCTCTGGTTTTATGTATGTGGTATACTGAGGTATTTTCACAGATGGACGTTAGGCTGGGAATGTTGCTTTATTGTGAACTGGGTAATTTGTACCACTGTGCCACGAAGATGTGCAATGCAGAACCTGCTTTACCAGCTCAGCGTTGCTCAGGTGTTCTGTGAAAGCCAGGGCAAACCATGCCTACAAATAGCCACTGGGACCTGAACCCTGTGATCCAGATACCTCAGAATACCCATACTGATAAAGGAAGAAAAAAACCCCACATTTTTAAATGAACTTAATATTCTAGTTCTGGTCTCTGAGAAACTTCAGAAAACAGAGAAATATCACTATTACTTATGGAACTTAGGAGCTTTTTATATTCTTTTTGTATTATATTAGGATTTAGAATTTTAGTTTATATTAAATGCAGTGTGAGTTAGCAATCTAAACACCTAAAATTCAGGTCTGTTTGTTTTGTCTCTCTTTTTAGTGTTCCAGGCAAACTGTTGTGTTTCTTTTTTTTTTTTTTAGTGTTAGAATAATCAATCTATAACCTTTGTTCTCTTACAATCATTGTAAAGCATTTTTTTTTTCATATAAAAATAAACTTCAAAAGCCTTACTGTCCAGGTTTTCATTTTTGATTAAATAGTAGGAACTGGAAATTTCAGAAGCAGCTGAAAAAGATGTCCAGGTTGCTTCCTATATCCAACATTGCTGCCTAAACGGCAACTCTGAAAATGCGATTAGCATGATGAAACAGTATAAGATCTGTTTTTATGGTTCAACTTTCTTCATAGAAAGTAAATCTTACGCTGTGAATCTGTTGAAGCCACTAAGCAAGCTAAATTGGCACCAGAAGTGGAGCTAAAGAAACACTAAAAATTGGGATGAAAGTTCGAACTTTCAGATGGCCTTGTTCTGACAAATCTGCTTCTTGCATAGTAATTTAGAAAACACTTATCTTTGTATAGATAGATGGTCAGCACAGATGGCCATTCTTCCTAGACAAGTTACAAAGGGAAATGCACTAAAAGTATGTAAGACTAGACTATCCACAGGTCTGAGTATCTTTCAGTCTATGCACCATATAAAGTCTATTGAAACAGTTCTTAAAATCTGCAAGCCCTTTTCTTCCTTCCTCAGAGGTGTATGTTACTCAGTTGGACCATATCGTGTGTTGTTAGAATGTTTGGTCTGTTGACTGAATTTTACATACATGCAGACATAATGTTGGCAGGAAGACACATGATGTGTTTGCGATACTTGTACACTGGTGACAAAAAGGGTTCATGTCCCCTATGTGACTGCAAAGACTACTTTTGAGAGCTTGGGGTGCCTCCATAACAATTATTTTACCTAGGTTAGCAATAAGTTGGGGTTTTTTTTTCTCCCATATGAGATTTTCTCCATGTGAACTGCTGAATTTTCATAGATACTGATTCCTGTCTTTCCCAGGGACTTCAGCAGGACCTTAGATGCCCAGCATCTCTGCAAAACAGATCATAAAGACCTATGGGTATTATAAAAATTCCCATGAAGTCAATAGGATCTGAGAGGGAGCTGCAGACAGTTTTTGATTAGCTTGCCTGCCCAAGGCAAAGGTTTTGCTGCTGTGCTGTTTTGCTACTGCAAGCAGATTCATGAAAACAACTCTCAGTTTCAGCAGGGCAGCTGTTTGAAGTGAGAATGCTCAGACATGTAAAGCTTCTCATGACCAAATCCCTGGTCATCATTAAATAAGTAGCTTTGTATTCTGTTCTAAGGACCACTGGAGCTCAGCATCAGCAAGAAAAACCCACAAGGGTTCCCCTCATTCCTTCAGGCAATCTAGGTTGAATTGTACTCCTTATCTCAAATAACAATGACTGTTTATAGTTCGAATGTGATTTCTATCTATATGGCTGCCCAGCAGTTGAAGAGAAAAAACATTGAAAAGCATGTCAAGAAGGGTTTAACAACAGTGTTTTATAATATAAAGGTAACAGAAAGATTAAATGAATAAAATATTTTAAACATCTCCCTTTCCTCCTGCCCCTGCTGGCAGCAGTTTGTAATTTAGACAAATGTGCAGAGCTTCATTTATTGTTCATTGAAGAATTAAGGATTTTGAAGTTGACTGCTTAGCTTCCTGTCTATAAAGAAACATGAGGCTTGCTTCTCTGTTTTGTTGAAAAAGAGATTTCTTAATTAACTAACTACCCTATAGCTCTTAATCCTCTTCAAAATTGATATGCAAACTCTTGAAGGAGGTGACCCATCCACCTCTAGCACCTGCAGAAGAAGTCTAAGAAAAATAAAGATCCTATCTAAAGGTTTGGTTTGGTTTTTGTTTGTTTGTTTGTTTGTTTTATTGAGGTAATTGCACTTATGTGGGCTGAATCTGTCTAGATCCATAGACGAACACGGTCTGGATTCCAGGTATCTGGTTCCTAGGATAGATATGGTAGCTCTGAATTATTAACCTTATTTTTCTCTGCAGCACAAGGAAAGTTATGGGCCTCATGTGCTTTATGACTATCAAGTCAGTTTGGGGCTGGGCTTCATGCTTCAGGAAAGGAATAACTACGTCACCAGTTAGGAAATGCCAGAGAGAGTGGGCTACATCTAGAAATTTCACCCATTTGCAGTCCTTCAGATTCACCAGCAGCCTTGAATTAAGTACCTATGTGACACCAGGATTTGCAGTTTAAAGCTGTCTCATTTAGAGTTCTCTGCCTTTTTCTCAGTGACAAATAATTATTGAAAGGACTTCATCTTCAAAATCCAGACAGCTTAAACTGGTCACTCTGTCTGAGCATATTATCAGTGTGAGAGCCTTAGAAAAAGGTTTTCTATCTGGAAAGAGTTAGGCTGTTCATAGGTTACTAGTAGACAGTCTATAACAGATGAGGTAAAAACTCAGTTGACTGGCTTAGGTAACAATGGACTTGGCTCAAACTTCATCCAGAAGGAAGAAAACAAATTGTGGATGGCTTCTGAGTGCTATTAGCTTGTTTTAAGAAACATGTTATCAATCAAAATATATATTTTTTCATTATTCTGATAAGGGAGTTTCTCCTTGTGTCTTCTCCAAAAGCAATGGTCAGAAAGGAGATTTTAAAGTATTTTTTCTTTTTATTTGATGTATTAACTTATTGCATAATTTGTGGGTTGGATTAGATGACCTTTATGGGTCCCTTACAACCAAGCAAACAAACAACCATACAACAATATGATTTGGGAAGCTGATATATTTTAAGCAATGTAGAAATGAGTCTAAGTCTTGATAGCACTATGAAATAGGTTTAATTTCATATCTGTTAGTTGTCGTGGTTTAAACTAAATCTGCACAGTTCCCCCTCTGTTTCCCGTCCCCCCCCCCCCCCCCCTCACCTTCCCACTCCCGGAGGGATGGGAAGGAGAGCCGGAGGGATACAACTCCCACGGATCGAGGTAAAATCAGTCCAGCAATCAAGGTATAACAGAAGTAACTACCGGTACCAATAACAAATCAATGTTAGAGGAGACAAACAGAGAGAGAGAATACGATACCACCCGCCGCCACGAGGCCAGCAGCCGGAAACCCCCAGCCGGAAGCCCCAGAGAGCGCTTCCCGTTGCCTCCCCGAGCTCAGCCCCGGCGTGTTAACTCCTTCCCTCCCGGCCAGCTTCCAGTCCCCTCCCCAAGCAGGACGTGCTGTGGTATGGAATAAGGGGTGGATAATGTCATGGTTTGAGCATGTTTTGAGGGTGTTTTTGTTCAAGGTTTTTTTTTCCAGCCAGGTGGAGGAGGGGAGGCCGGGAGGAAGGAGAGACTTGGTTTAAAGTCCCCCAACTCCCGGAGAGTTAGGAAGGAAAATCCAAAGAATGTAGCCCCCACGGATTGAGATAAGAACTGTTTAATTGCTAAGGCATAACACAAAACCCCTACTGCCATTTACTACTACAAATAATAATGATACAGCAAACAGCAAGTGAAAAGAATACAACACCCCACCAGCCACCGACCCATAACTCACTCCACCCTGCCTGGCTGAGCACCGCGTGCTCCCTCCTCCATTTTCCTCCCCAGCTTCTCTTTCCCAGTATGCATCCTGGGCATCACGTGCTATGGTATGGAATACCTCATTGGCTAGCCTGGGTCAGGTGTCCTGTCTCTCCTTCCTCCCGGCCTCCCCTCCTCCACCTGGCTGGAAAAAAAACCTTGAACAAAAACACCCTCAAAACATGCTCAAACCATGACATTAGTCTAGATTTTCTTCCCCTTAAGGGATCATTCTACACAAGCCAAGGAACAGTAGGGAGAGAAAAAAATACTTGAATGTTTCATAGCTCTTTTTATTTTTTTTTTACATTTTAGCCTTATTTTCATTACTTCAGGTGTGACCCAAGGCAAGTTTTATACCTGTTCCTTGTACAGATGAGTACCTGTCTACTTATTTTAAAATTCTCATCAATGAAGCCTGTAGCTGATGAGACAGGAAAGTTTGAAAGAGCTTGTATGTTTTTTTAAAGCTAAGGCACTAATTGGAAAGATTATGGCACACTAAGTTACTGAGGGACAATAGAAAACCTGGGCATAGATCTTTAGATCAGAGGTACTCTCTGCCCCTCTGGATAGTCTCTTTTTCTCTTTTGAAACGTGGTCATTGTGCTCAGTAACTGCAGCTACTGTAAAAAAAAAAAAAAAGTAGGTCTGGAGAGTCACTCCTGGTTCACAAAGCAAGATCAGCTGTGACTTCTGCAGACTTTGATACAATTGGATCTTACAAAACTTTTGATGACCTAAATTAGATACCCTTCCTGTGGTGAAGAATATATGCCTTGAAGCCAAGATATATAAGATGGAAATTTTCCAGATAATATAATTGATATCTATACTTATATAGTCTTCTGAGAAATCATATTGTTTAAATAATAAATTGGTAAGGACAATACTTTTACAGGAGGGTAACACTGAAGAAGACTTATATTTAAGCTACTGTAAGTATTTAAACTTTCTGAAAGTACTGAGGTATCATCTTTCATAAAGAGCACAGAACAGGATAACCTTTCATGTTTAAGGTTTGTGCTGAAAACACCCTTTCTGAATGTTATATTGCACAGAGCACAGAAGGCTGAAAGGCCAAGTCCACTATACCAGGAGTTTCATTTATATTGTATTGTCCTGCCTTTTTTCAGTGCAATAGAATTTATGGAAATCTGATGCCCTCAGAGTTGGAAGGACAACATCTCTCTTGCTCCATGTTTAACTTGGAAACCTCAGACTCTGGCTGTTACAATTTTAATAAAGCTTTTTGATTAATAATAAATAATACATTAAATAAATATCTTTATCCTATAGAATAGTCTGTATCCTAAACTAGATCCCAGAAGAATTTTTTTCTGATTGCCAAATTGACCCAAGGAGACAGATTGATCTATGCCAAATTTGCATTTTAACCCTCACAGATCTTCAGGCTCTCTTGTTACACACAAGGTAGCTCTAAACTGACATGAAAAAGAGAAGCATAAATCATTACAGGAACATTTTTGTTTTGTTTGTGATTTTGTTTTTCCCAAACAATCATGGGAATCTCTGCTTGACTAACATTATTTCATTGTTTTCATGTGCATCTTAACTGCTGACCTCTTAGATGGTGCAGTCCAGCTTTGGAGTCCCAAGACCCCACAGAAAAACAGAACCTCCAAGAGTCACTTTTTCTGTCTCACTCTTACTGAGTATTTCTCAGTCCCCAGAATGAGCAATCTAACATTTCCTGACACTACAGTGGGGTCACACACATTGCCTTCTTTTCCATGACCACCAGTGCTGAAATTAGGACCAAATCTGCTGCTGAATTAGATGCTATTCAGGTCCTAGAACTTCTAAGCCTAGAGATCCTTAACTGAATTTAAGTTCTACATCCATTTTCTGCTATGTGAAACACTACAATGTAAGTAGCTTTACTGAATTCAAAAGACTAAGGTAGGCATTGTAATTCAGAGTTCCAGCATTTAACTGGAACATATCTTGTCAAAATATGTAAAACAAATTAGACATTACATGTGACAGATATTGATATGTCTATTTAATACATCCAGATGAGTAAATTAAGGTTTTGAGAAAGTAAGATAAACTTTGACTGCAACAGCTAATGCCTTGTCATATTTTCCTTTCAGGGTGAATTCATGTCTTCATAGTGAATGCTTTAGCATGGACACTTTATGAAGGTGAACAACTGCAAACTTAGTTGGAGTGTGGATACCTCATTTCCAAAATGTATTCTAAGATAAGCAAGAAATAATGGAGTTATTCAGAACTGATGTAGTGAGGCTGGAAGATGATTTCCTATGATTTCCAATTGGCATAGGCTGATTAGAGACTGGAGAATTATATGACTGGAGAATAAAATTTATTCATAGAATTATTGGAGAGTAGGAAAACATAAATGCATACTTTTTAGTGAAATCTTAATTTCATCTCAAAGACTTACACTTCTTTTCTTTGGCGTTCCATGAACAAATAATCAAATTTCTATTACTTCACAGATTTGACCATTAGCTGTTATTCATATTTTGCCTACTAAATAGTTTGCCTTTTATTTGTCTGTCTGTAACATTGTCTTTCTACTCAAAGCAATGGGAACAAGGTTTACTTGTTTACTTTTTGAAAGGATCTTTTTGTGAGTCATCACAGAGAAGACAAACTTTGACCCATATAATTTATTAAGGCAGGACTGAGCTTAATACCTGTCTTTTTTTTTGTCTAATAATTATTCCTACTTGCAATTAAGTTGGATGTCAGAAATGAAAAATTACTTTGAGGATGAGAAGATGGATTACTGATAGTAGGCTTGCTGTGCTTTCACTGTTCCTAAGCACTGACATTTAAGCTGGTTTTATTTCTTGACTTGCTCTAGCATTTCTCAAAATCAGAAAAACAGTGTAATAGGTTGTCCTTCTGCCTTGATATTCAGCTATGTCTGCTTTGCTTGCTGTTATAAAGAGTCAATAGGGTTTAAATCCATGAAAGATTCAGGGGAATGTTCTTAACATTTCTTAGTTTTCTTGGCCATTCTTTACCAAGGGAATATATCTTTAAAGAAAACACACAGTCTTGGTTTAATTTTTTCTGTGCTTTGTTTCTGATGAATCTCCACTAAAGTAAAAGGAGTTCAGCTGATATAAACCATAAGTAAATAGTTATTTTTAACATACCTCTTAAATATGAAACAGCGTGAGGTAAAAGAAAGGGAACTGATCCCTTTTTCTTATATGCTCCATTGATGCAGCAAGGCAAGAAGTGGGAACTACCCTTCTATGAGAGGTCAGAGGAGATTTATATACTGCAAAAAGAATAGTTGTAAAAATACTAAGATTATTTGGCTATTTTGTAAAATAGTAGAATGCATACTGCAATTACAAACCCATGAGAATTTGAACTATTTGAGTGTAAAGTACTATAAGCCAAGAGGCTGGGTTATAGCTATTTCCACACCCTATTCCTGAAGTTTTGGACTTTTCCTCTTCTCAGCCTATTGCTCTGTTGCATAAGGTGGGCCTCCCCTTAAATTCTGCACTTTTTCTGACTGAACATAACATTATTAAGGTTCTTCTTCATGTTTAAATTACTTCCTAAGAGTATGACTCTTTTTTCTGTGTGGCGTTATGCCACTGATATCAGTGAAGCTTATGGTGATGTTTGCCAGGGGATGCAAAAGGACAGTCAATGTCACTAGTGACCACTTTTTACTTGCTGAAGGGAATATTCTCTTTAAATGGGCCATTCTGTGTTGGCTGATAAAAAGCTGGACATGAGCCAGCAGTGTGTGTTTGCAGCACAGAAAGCCAACCATATGCTGGGCTTCATCAAACAGAGGGTGGCCAGCATATCGAGGGAGGTGATTCTTCCCTCTACTCTGCTCTTGTGAAACACAATCTGCAGTACTGCTTTCAGCTCTGGGACCCCAGCACAAGAGGGATGTGAACTGGTTGGTGTGGAGCCACATATTCAGCAGTGGCTTGCAGAACGTGGAATTGAGGACATGGTGTCCTTGGAAGAATGTTACTAGCAAGATCAGCAGAGAGAAAAATGTTCAGTAAACGGACAAAAAGAATTTGGGGATTCACGGAGTGCTGGGAACTGTGAATTGTTGGCAAGCGTACGAGGTCAAGTTCTCACACCTGTGCTTAACCAATCGTGAGCTCAGCTTTTGCAATATGTATGAGCTAATTAAGTATATTATAAAAACATGTGTATGCTTATCAATAAACGGAACTCTGCCGACCTTACATGGGGATGCAGTTTTCCCTCCGCCGTCCTTCCCCTCAACAAATGGTGCACCCCGACGTGATCCGCAGGACGGTTTCGAATTACAAGGAAGGAAAGCGGAATTCTTTGTGGTCCCTGGGTCCCTGAAGCTGGAATTTGGCTAGGGGTCGGTCAAAGCACTTGTTGATCGGGTGCCGGACCCCATGAGCGATTTACGCCGTGGCCGGATGATTGTTCCCTGGGTCCCTGAAGCTGGAATCAGGCTAGGGGTCGGTCAAAGCACTTGTTGATCGGGTGCCGGACCCCACGAGCGATTTACGCCGTGGCCGGAAGACTTGATAGCCGCGTCAAGGTTTGAAAGACTCTTTTGTGTAGATTTAGATTTATTTTAGTACCGAGGTAGATGGAGCGACAGGCGGCATTAACGCTGCTAACTCAGTTTTTAAAACAACGAGGAGTTACAGAGATTAACTCTGATTTATGGATGTTTTCAGTCCTTCTTAAGATGAAGGCAGCAACCCTTAAAGAGACAGACTTAAAGTTAATGTTGAAATGGTCAAAGACACGTTACGCAGAGATTTATGAGTCTACCGGATTTGAGATATCCTTGTGGAATGGGGCAGGAGTTAAGCTGTGGAATGCAGCCACGAAAGGCAATGAAGCTGTGAAAAGTTTGTTAGTCATTTGGAGAACTGTTTTAGAGACGTTAAAGTCAAAAGATGAGATCATGGAGACCAGTGTGCCACCCCCCGAACCTCCGCCGGTTGCCGCTGCAGCAGCGAAGACTGAGGATGGGGATGAAGACGATCCTTTCAACCTGAGCCCTATTGACCCCGAGAAGGAGCCTGTGCACGTTCATCAGTTTGTTGTTGCTGTTCCTGAGATTCTAATGCCTGATAATTCCGATACTGACCTGGATGGTGCTCTTGACCTGGAGCCTATTCATCTGGAAAAGAAGCCTGATTTATATCCCTCATATCCTCATGATAAATGGGTAGCTGTAAAGGGAGAAGTGAGATGGGTGGGGGATGTGGATGTATTACACAGTTTCCTGTGGTGTGTGTGTTGATACAGTCTCTCTGTGATACTCATGTACCTGAAGTTGGTAAATATAAGTATGTCCATGTTTCTATTGACCCTTGCAGACTTTTATAGATATTGCTGGCAACTTCTTCCAACATAGGCTGGCCACCTGTGTCGGAACGAGTGTGCATTTTAGTCAGTATAAAAGCCCAAGCCTCATGCGATGTGAGGGAGGCAGAGCCTCTGCGGGGACGCCTGCTAAGGTTGAGCCTGCCACCTCGCACTGCAATGATGCTTTTTGGAGCTAATTTCCTGATACTTTTCACAAGGTCCTTGTGCTATGCTCTCTATGTGGGACTGCTTAAAGAAGGGTTACGTTTGTTATTTGTTATCATTGTTATGATTGTTGGCTTTAAAATTGTTATGACATGTATTAACAAGCAAATCACGAAAATAGCAGGAGTTGCTGTACCACAAGAAAACGGGGGAAATGTGGAGCCACATATTCAGCAGTGGCTTGCAGAACACGGAATTGAGGACATGGTGTCCTTGGAAGAATGTTACTAGCAAGATCAGCAGAGAGAAAAATGTTCAGTAAACAGGACAAAAAGAATTTGGGGATTCACGGAGTGCTGGGAACTGTGAATTGTTGGCAAGCGTACGAGGTCAAGTTCTCACACCTGTGCTTAACCAATCGTGAGCTCAGCTTTTGCAATATGTATGAGCTAATTAAGTATATTATAAAAACATGTGTATGCTTATCAATAAACGGAACTCTGCCGACCTTACATGGGGATGCAGTTTTCCCTCCGCTGTCCTTCCCCTCAACAGGTTGGGGCTGTTGGAGCTGAGTCCAGAGGAGGGCACAAAGATGATCAGAGGGCTGGAGTATCTCTCCTATGAAGACAGACTGAGTTAGGCTTGTTCAGTCTGGAGAAGAGAAGGCTCCAGGAAGACCTTAGAGCAGCTTCCAGTATCTAAAGGAAACATGGAAAAGGACTTTTATAAGAATAAGCAGTGATGGGATGAGGTGGGATGGTTTTAAACTGAAAAAGTGTAGATTTAGATTAGATATATAGAAATTCTTTGCTGTGAAGGTGGTGAGAGACTGGAACAGGTTGCTCAGAGAAGCTGTGGCTACCCCACCACCAGGAGTATTCAAGGCCAAGATGGGTGGCGATTTGAGTCTAGTGGAAGGTGTCATTGTTGGAGGGTTTGAAACTAGATGATCTTTAAGTACCCTTCCACAAAAACATCCTATAATTCTGTGATTGTACAATTCTATGCTCTATGAGTGTCTGGCTTCTCGGTAATGGCAGGAATCTTTCATTGAAATTAAATGTTAACAATAAAATATAGCTTGATTGCTAATATTGATACAGTCTTTGCCTATCTGATGACAAAGACTAAATTTCTGTGTATCAATGCATACAAATGGGATGAAATATCTACTAAACTAGTTAAGTTATATTAGCTTAGCTGGCAGAATATTTACACTATCTCAGGAAATAAGATCTTGTCTTTAGTACTAGACAGGTATGCATCACCAGGATGGGTTCAAGATCTGTCTTCCATCATTATAGAATCATAGAATCAACTACATTGGAAAAGAGCTTTAAGATCATCAAGCCCAGCCACTATCCTCAGGACTGCTGTCCTGGGTTCAGTAGCAGCAGTGATTTTTCTCCTCCTTAGTAGCTGGTGCAGGGCTGTCTTTTTGACTTTCAGCCTGGGAAGAGCACTGATAACACCAATGGTTTTAGTTGTTGCTAAATAATGTTTAGTATGATCAAGGACTTTGTGAGTCTCATGCTCTGCCAGGGAGGAGGGGAAGCCAGAAGGAAGCAGAGACAGGACACCTGACCCAAACTAGCCAAAGAGGTATTACATACCACAGCATGTCATGCCCAGGATGTAGAGCTGAGGGCAGTTACCGGGAAGGAAGATCACTGCTCGGGTTGGGCTGGGTATTTGTTGGTGGGTGGTGAGAGGTTGTATTCTCTTCGCTTGTTATTTCCCTTATCATTATTGTTATTGGTGGTAGCAGTAGTGATTTGTGTTATACCTTAGTTACTGGACTGTTCTTATCTCAACCTGTGGGAGTTACATTCTTTCCATTTTCCTCCCCATCCCTCTGGGAGTGGGAGGAGGAAGAAGGTGATGAGTGAGCTACTGGCTGTGTGGTTCTGAGCTGGGCTTAAACCACAACAACTGCCAAATCCACCACTAAACCATATTGCTTAAGGCTTCATCTACACAGTTTTTGAGCACTTCCAAGGACAGTGATGCCACCACTTCCCTGCGCAGCCTGTTCCAAGGCCTGATCATCTGCTCTGTGAAGCAGTTTTTCCTAATATCCAATCTAAACCTCCATTGGTGCAGCTTGAGGCTGTTCCTTCATGTTGTATCACTTGTTGCTCAGGAGGTAAGAACAATCCCCCACCTCACTACAACCTCCTTTCTGGTACTTGTAGAGAACTATAAGTTCCCCACTGACCCTTCTCTTCTCCAGACGAAACACCCCCAGTTCCCTCAGCCATTCCTTATCACACATGTGCTCCAAGCCCTTCACCAGCTTTGTTTCCCTTCTCTGGACCCACTCCAGCTCCTCAATGTCGGTCTTGCAGTCAGGGGCCCAGAACTGAACACAGGATTTGAGGTGCAGCCTCACCAGTGCCAAATGCGGGGGAGTGATCACTGCCCTGGCCCTGCTGGCCACACTATAGCTGGTACAGGCCAGGATGCTGCTGGCCTTCTCGGCTGCCTGGGCACAAGCTGGCTCATGTTCAGCTCCATCAATCAGCACCCTCAGGTCCTTTTCCATGATCAGCTTTTGAGCCGCTCTTCCCCACACTTGTAAAGTTGCATGGTGTTCTTGTGGCACAAATGCAGGACCTGGCACTTTGCCTTATTGAACCTCATACCATTGGCTGCAGCCCATTGATCCAGCCTGTCCAGATCCCCCTTCAGAGCCTCCTTATCCTCCAGCAGATGAGCACTCCCACCTAATCTGCAAATTTACTGAGTGTGCACTCAATCCCCTCATCCAGATCATCAGTGAAGATACGAAACAACATTGGCCTTAACACAAAGCTCTGAGGGATACCACTGGTTGCCAGCTAAATGTAATACCATTTACTACCACTCTTTGGACTCAGTCATTTGAGCAGCTTCCAACCCAGCTTTACTCTGCTACTTATTTTTCTTTAGATATCCTTTCATTCAAATTCAGCTTTTCTTCTATTCAGGACTTTGATAATGTTCTTTTGCTCCTAGTGAATATTCATTGCATGCTTGTGTTAAGTAAACACATATATGAACATACAAAGACCCGTTTTACCTTCCAGTGTCAATCCCTTAGGCTCCCCAGGTAACTGCCAAGCAGCCAGGTGGACCAGAGCCCCACATGGTGGGATGGTTACCCAACATTTTCCCTGTGGATAGTAGGACCTACAAAACAAACAAATCCCTCTTGAATATTTGTTGGGTTTTTTTTTCTTTTTTATCTTTTAATTAGTGAAAGCTTCAGTTGTAATCTTGAGCAATGCTTTTGTCAAGAGTCATAAAAGGAGAGGTGTGGAGTTTGCTTTCATGAGCAGATTCTTCTTCCAGCTACTTTAAAGCTGGCACAAGCTGTTCACCATTTCTCAGGCAGCAGCTCACTGTAATAGAAGGATAGTGCTGGGTTTGCATATTCTACTAGTGTAGGAAGAAAACCTACAGAACAAATGCATAAATGTATGATAAATAAAACAAACAAATAATACATACTGAGACTAAAACCCTTGCTAATTGGGAATTTCTCAGGTAAATAATTCATGTTTCATAACTTTCAGTGAATGTTTTTGTTTGGGGATTTTTTTTTTCTGAAAAAAAAAACATGGGGACTGAATACAAAATGCTACCTTCGAATGGCATTCAGGTAATGGTACATACTGAAAATGTATTTTTTTTTTTTTATGGAAGCTCTCACTGTCTCTAACTTGCCTCTCTGCAAAAGTAAATTATTCTGAAATGTTACATTAAAGATAGGATAATCCTACAAACAATTCAGTTTTTCAGTTTTGCTGACCATTATGAAAGGTTACCAAAGATTTTTGTACTTGCATAAAGTGACAACCTGTTTAATAGTGTGGAAACTGTCAAATCTGCTTACTAAAATAAACAGTGGAACTGGATTAAGTGCTAATTTCCTGTGAAAACTTGATTAAATCTCATGTTTCCTTTTCTTGTGGCTCCTCCATCTGTAAAGCTGGAATGACTGCAACTTTATGAGCAAAGCTGAATTTTAGTAATGAAGTGTGAAGGTGTGCTCATGGTCTGACCCATACTTCGGGGTTGTTTGGTCCCAAACCTGTTGTTGGTGATGATGATCTAAGATTTTGCCTTCTGTTTTCCCTCATGAAGTCTTAAGAGTCAAGTGCAAACTTTCGTATGTGTTACTTCTATCATCTACTGGAAAACACAATGAACTGGGAAGCTCTACTGAAAGATGTGGATTTAGTTAGAAGGTATTTTTAAGCTGTTTTGAGGTTTGCAGCAGTGTTGCATGTGGGCTTCATTTTCATGACAGTAATAGACAGAAAGCCTAGGAAATAGGCTGGTTAGAATAAAGAGGAACTGTGCCATAGTTTAGTGAGACCCAAGAGGCTGAGGGCTGGGTGTGCTGAAGAATGTACATGAGAATTGTGGTTCAGGATCCCATATACCTCTATATATTAACAGTGAGTAATAAAACTTCAAAAAGGGATTAACTATGATATTAGTTGTTTTATTCAGCTGATTAGGAATCTCATATTTAGCTCCTGTTAGCAGCCTTAGTGTGTACAGCATCAGCATTGCAATGCTTTCTTTGCTTTGAACTACTAAAAATTAGAAACCTGATTGTACTTCATGCTAATATGTCTTGTTGTTTCTGAAATACCCAAATTCTGTTTACAGAAAACAAGAGATGCGTCTTTCTCATGGCTTGAGTTCTCTAGCCTAATGGATTTGGATAGTGGAAATAAGTTACATCTGTGAACATGAATCTCTTTCCTATTTTCATTTTAGATTACAGAAAGCAGAGATATTGCAATGGCATGTAGCAGAAAACATTCAAATTTCTTTGAACCTGCAACAATATTCTTCGAATACCTCTGGGTTGCTGTCCAGGCAAAGCTTCTACAGGAGATTTTAGCTTTATAAACAGACACAGGCCTGCCCAGCATGCTATTAATCAAGAAGACATTGTAAATGTTCTTAGAAACAAACCCATTTGCAGCACCTGAGCCACATTAAATTGGTCCTGCAAATTCGAGGGATTGTTCTTCATTATTCTGTAGTGGCAGGAAGATCTGGTAACATCTTCAGACAGAGCCATATGGGCAATTCCTTTTTATGTGCAAACACACTCTTGTTTCTCCTGATATCAGTGTTTGATTATTCTTAGAAGTTTAGAAGTCTTTTTACAATTTTTTTTCTTGGACATAGATGTTTGTTGACATGGAACATACCCTCTACTGAAATGCAATGAAAACCTAAAATGCTTCTTAGAAGATGATTCTGTTTCTGACTTAAATCTAGTAGTTTCACTAATTTCCTTCATTATATCTCCCGAAGGATCCACTTGCACCACCTTTACTATCAGGGAATCTAAACATTATGAGAACATTTGCTGCAAAAAGCTCACCTGTAGTTAACTACTAGCTGTCATGACTGCCTCATCTCTGCCTTAGCAGTGGGAAGAAGGATCATTATTACCAATAATGACAGCATAAATAGTCTCCTTCATTAGCTGCCTGCCTTTTGGTTACCTTGTAATCACCATCCCCTGCTTCTTTAGGGATAATAGCACTTTAAGCACAATGAAGGGAGTGCTGAGAAGGTTTCTACTTACGTTCATCCCAACTTGCTGTATGTCGACCAAGGCACAGCATATGAGTGTGACTAGTATATGAGGGAAGATAGCAAAATGTGGGAAGTCCAGGACCCTTGACTTTCCATCTAACAGAATATTGATTTAGTGTGGCTGCTTTTGCTGCTTATGCCAGAGGAACATTATCAAGAAAAACAACAACAAACCCTCCCAGAAATTTCTAAAGCTTCAGTATTTTAGTGGAAAATCACACACTGAATGCAAGATTTTGTTTTCTCAGCAAGGGTAGGATTTTACTCTGTGCCTTCACTTGCCACCTGGGTAAAATAAAAGTAATGGATGAAACTTCTGCATTATTATAGATGGGTACTTTCAATAATTTTTTGGGGGGAGGGGAAGGGGGTGGATTAGAGAGTTCCACGTTCCAGCAGCCAGGCTTAAAGGTGGCTCTGATTGTATATGTAGCAGCATGAAAGACTGTATTTATCAACATAATTTCCCAAGTTTTCTATCCCACTTGTGGTCTCTGTACAGAAAGTATAAAATGCCCTTTCCCTCCTTTACCATCCTTTCTATTATTTTCTTTTTCCTTTTTTTTTTTTTTTTTTTGTTCTGAAGAAGCACCAGATTGGTTACTATTTGGGATACAGCACTGTTTCTTTTCATTGCTGTTTGGCAATATTTGTTTAATATTTTAGTTTGTTTGGTGTAAACTTTCATCACAACAGGAATCTCACTCTGTAGTCTCTTACACTGATAGCAACTCGAAGTAGCTATGATCATGCTTTTCTTCAGCTTTGTTAGAATGTGATGAGATTTTTGGTTTGTTTTGGTTTGGTTTTTTTTTCTATTTATTTTATATTCTTCTGAGATTTATTTACTTGCCTAGCATAAAAAGGCTATTTTTTAAAATACAAAAAAACCTGGGTGATGGAATACAAATAGTTAATGAAATGGATCCAGACGTTATCGCCCTGGTCCGCCTTAAGCCTTGGGAACAGTAAAGAAAATACCAGGTGTTATTGCCCTGGTCAGGCTTAAGCCTTGGGAAGGGTGAAGAAAACACCAGGTGTTAATGCCCTGGTCGCCTAAGCCTTGGGAACTCTAAAGAGAACAATGATAGGTAAAGATCGGTTAGCAAAACAAAGCAGGAAGTTTACAAGATAAAGCAGGATGTGCACCTCAAAGATAGACCAAACAGTGTGAATATTTATAACCCTCAGTAGTTTTGCTAAAACGGGATGATAAGGAAGCAAGAGAGTGGAAAGTTACTGCTTAGCACTTAGTAGACTATAAAAGGATGGGAGAGGCAAAATAAAGGTCTTCAAATTTCACCAGAGCTGGAGTCCCTCTTTGATATGCCACAAAAAAACAAAACAAAACAAAAAAAAACAGTTCCAGAAAGCTAAACAAAACAAAACTGCAACAAAACCTAGCCAAAACCAAAACAAACATTTTTTTTTTTTTTTTTTCTGCTTGGACAGTGCATGTAAGCCCCTTTTCATCCTAAATATTTTATGTTACTCACTGCCCTGCATTTCAGAATAGTACAAGGAGGATATCACCTTGTACATCCTTTATGGAGCTGGACCAAGCTGGTTTGAGGTGACGTGGTGTCCAGGAGAGGCCAGAGAAGTGCTGGAAGCAGCACTTTTAGTGGACCTAGGTCAGAAAAAAAATCTTATTGTAATTTTTTATAGCTCTTCTAGGTTTTGTAGCTGGGCAGACTTTGAGCACATTACAAAGGAAGTAAGAATTGTTTGTGGTTCTAAAATAACTAAGGAAAAGAGGTAAAGCAGGGAGGTTGGAACTAGATGATTTTAATGTCCTTTCCAACCCTAGCCATTCTATGATTCTATGATTGTATGTTTTCAGAGTTCAGATAATGAGTCTGTTTCCCTACTTTCAGAGTATCAGATGATTTAATGCCATTTCCAATGAGATGTCACTGTCTCAGCAAGGACTTAAACTGTGTTTTCAGCTGGCAAAGCATGTCCACGGAAATGCTGGCATTTTACAGAAAGGTGAAAAACTTCAGAAATGTCAGGACCTCCCCTTTCTTTCTATTTATCTGTCTATCTACCTGCATACTTACCTAACTATCTACTTACCTATTTGTTTTTCTCATCAGACAGTACTCATCCAAGGATGTATCCTGGTATTCTTTTCCTGTGAGGAAAAAGGAAGTTGTTTTTGATCCACTTAGACCTATAAGGAGGAACAAAAGTGGAATATGATTTTATGAAATGCTTCTCAAATAATCTGTCAAAAAAATTGCAGTAAAAAAAAAAAAGACTGAATTTTAGGACATCACTAAAAAACAAATAATGAGGAAAGAGAAAGCAGTAAATTTTAGTGGCTTTGAGAGAGATAACTTTTTCCTTCAAAATCTGTTCCTACTTTACAATTTCTATTAGATGGGTGACTTATGGTAGAGATGAGAAAAAGGACATTAGCAGAAAAGCCAAGAACAGCTTGCCTATTGCAAGACTTGTATGTTCTCCTGTGAGTAGGTACCAGTTAATAGTGTATCAAAACTGAATCTTTCTTCCTGATCATCTTCCATTGAATAGTTTGAGTAGTTGTAATATTAAAGTTTTGTTAGAAATGTTACTATGAGTGATACATTCCACTTGCATTCTGGACTTCCCAGTGAATGCTTATATCTATATGCCTTCACATAACAGGCAAACTCCACGCTCTTACTTTGTGCAACACAGACTATTCCTGCATTGAAAAAAATCCTTGAAGGCAGGAGATGGAGGGAATTCCATGAGTTTCTAGGTTACTGCAGTTATAAATCTGAGTGCAGAATCTAGAGGGTTGGAAGGTGTTCTGGAACACTTAAATACTGTGCATTGTGAGAACAACATCAGGAAAAAAAAACAAAGTTGAATTGTGCTGAGTGTGCACTGTGTCTGGTAATACTGCACCCATTAAAAATCTCATGTTCTTTCACTCTTCTGTCCAACATCTCTTGGTGGGCTTGGCACTCCAGCTGAACTGTTTCATGAGCATCCAGACGGCCTCATCCTCATATTCCTTCACTTACAAGATAGCTTAATTATGAAGCAAAAATATTCTGAAGTGTTCCTGGATAAACATAGTGAATGTCTGCATAAGTTTTTGAGTAGAAATGCACATATTCACTCCTTTATGTGAGTTCCTAGTGAAGAAAATAACATAAATATTAAAGAATTTAGTCAATGAAACAATAAATTCCTATGAGAAATACAAAACTCGGTGCTGGATTGATAAATACTATTGACTACTGCAGAGATGACTGCTGGTCATAATGAAGTCTTTAGAATAAGGTCAGTGCTATGCACTTGCCTTTGAAAAATCTGCAATGTATGTATTCTATTTCAAGAGCCTGCAGTGCCAAGGAGGTTCAGGTAATTCAGATTTCCTATCCTAGCATATTCTTTGCCAGGTTTTAAATCACAGTAGCTCTTGATTCAATTAATATTAACTGCTGAATTCTGGATAACCTACCTTAAATCTTACTAAACTTAAAGGTGATTAACTAAATCAGACTTGAGACAGTTTTACAAAATATTTTTGCTAACTGTCTCTCTGCAAAGAAAATTAGTCTAGAATTTCTATGTGATGTTTGGGGTTTTTTTTTGAGGTTTTGGTTGTTTTTGTTTTTTGGGAGGGGGGCAGGTTAGGTTTATTTCATTGTAAGATCGAGTTGGGAGAAGGGAGTGAGCAGTTACTTTTCAGTTACAGTTTCAGTGGGAAAGCAGTCAGCATCCATCAATTCATTTTAACAGTGACTGCTGTCAAAATGACTTCTTCAGGAACTCATAGGCACTGAACTCTCCTGCAAATCTCATCCTTAGAGAGCATTTCACTTGTCGGTGCTTGAACAGAACTTGTTGTTAACATGCATACTTTTAAGTCTCCAGCTCCACTCTGTCTTTTCAGAAGCATTGTTTTGCATGTGACTTTCCTGTAACCTCATTCACCATTCTTCAGTACATATTTGACATCATTCATATTTCATTGTGACAAGCTCTCTAAATTCTAATGCAGAACACTTTTTTAAAAATGTCCTTTTATGTGATGGTTATCAAGTTTGGGAATCATTAACTTATTGTAACTTAAGTCATTAAAATGGATAGTACATAACTTTTTTTTTCTTTGTAAATTACAGTGAAATATATAGTCTTTTGGGGGTCTTTTTGTTTTGTTTGGTTGGTTTTCTTTTTATTTTTTTTTCCCCAGGCATTAGTATT
The DNA here is from genome assembly GCF_012275295.1 of Melopsittacus undulatus. Classification (NCBI taxonomy): domain Eukaryota; kingdom Metazoa; phylum Chordata; class Aves; order Psittaciformes; family Psittaculidae; genus Melopsittacus; species Melopsittacus undulatus. The sequence continues at coordinate 57,932,540 of NC_047557.1, read as the reverse complement.
TCTCTGGTGGCAATATATCTTTTAATTCATACCATCTTTATGATTTTATTTATTTTCTTTGGAAAATATTCCTACTGGATATGCTTGCTTTACACTGCACAGTGTTCATTTGACTGGGTTGCACTGGAGTATCTTCCCTTAGATATTCCATTTAAGTTCTTTCAGGAATGAACTGTAATTACAAACAATACTTTCAAAGGCACGAAGGAGTTTCATGGGATGCTGTCAGACAGAAACAAATGTAAACATAGAATAAACAGAGGCAGTTCTTATATTGCAAAGTATTTCCAAGGTCACGATGTGTATTATGATCTCTTTATTGCCTATATCCTGACCTTCATGTTGGAAGACAGGTTTAGAATATTTCCCTGGTTCTGTCTGGAGCCAAGGAGCATTGACCATAGCACTCTTTTCAGTATATTTCTGAGCCTACACTACCACGTCTTTTGCAGTGGGGTGGAGACTGAATACTTTTTCAGTCCAATTACTCATGCAGAAGCAGTGCAGTGAGACTCAAGTACTCACCATCAAGTACATGAACAATTAAATTTTCTATCTGCATTTTTCCCTTTCTTCTCTTGTGCCTTGCTAAGATTTTGACACATCCTGTTGTTTGTGTTCTGCTTACCATAGTCACAGAAGCTAATTTTCATTAATAACAACATTAATTTTAGATCAGTATGTCACTAAGGCTGACTTCCCGCTGCCAAGCAACACCTGAGGTATTAAAAGTATTGGCAAGGGAAACAAGAACAGAAGACATTTCTAGACAGGAAACTTTGTATCATGTTTAGTTAGAAAGAAATTCATCCAAGAGTAATAATTAAAAAGTGCAGCACTGACTGAGGACTTCATGTAATAAAAGTAAAACTAAATGAAGGCACTCCCTGTTTGAAGGTTGTATCTACCCCAGGAAGGGAAAGGGATGCCGAAGGCTGATGGGTTGAGCTGGGATGGTGAGAGGTGGAGAAAGAAAAGCTAGCTGTTCCTTCAGCAGGGGCAGGAAGTCAGGAGCAGTCACTTGCAGCTCCCCACAGGAAAAAGGATAAGGACTTTGCCTCTTCCCCAGCCATTACTGGTACCAAGCATGATTTGGATCCTACTTTTGGCAGCTCCAAGCCCTTTGACAAGGAAGGACAAAGTATACAGCAGATCCCTGAGTGTCCTACTGCCGGTAAGGGTACTGCTGTTATGTGCATCTCTCTACCTCTGTCAGAGCATATCTTGACATATATCACAGCAGCAGTCAGTACACAGACACGTGTGCCCTAGCTGTCTGACCCCTGCTGCTGGGATGAGGGCTGGTGCACCAAACAGTTCCTGCGCAGTGGCGAGAAATGCATCTCTGCCAGCTATTAAAAGCTTCTTCCTCCCTTCTGCCCCCACATTTGGCCCCACTGAACTGACGCACTGCATTTTGAAATAAACAAACTGTGTAACTAAAGCATGGCTGTGTAACTATTTTAACTTGTATCAGCTCTCAGCCCTTCACAGCATACTTCTGGGTCTCCAGAGAATTGCAGCAAATCCAACAGAAACCAGTCTTTGAAATATATTAGTTTGTGGTTACTATATATATTTTTTATTCTAGGTCATAGACAATATCTTGATTTAAAAAATCTTGTTTCTCCTTTTGTGCCTTTAACAATGTATGTTTTAATGAGTTCTTCCCTTCTGCAGAAGAATTTCTTCTGCAGAATAAAACTTGTCCAGTCTGGGGCAGATCCTTTGGTGTAATGCTATCTGTGAAAGAGAATACAGAAAACTGTTTCTTCTGGATCAATTCCCATAGCTTAAAGCAAAGCCACACAACCTGTGGTGGTGCTGTGGAAGAAAGTGAAGGGTGAGGGGATCTGGAAGCTCAAAGAACTTATACATGCCATGGCATCAACCTATAGTGCAAAAGGAGCAAAACAGAAAAATTTGCTGGTGTTCACTTTCCTCAGACACACTGCAGGCAATTGCTGTAAGGGATGCCACTGTTTTTCTGCTTCCTTTTGTCTTTTTCCCTCACTGCTTATATTTAGGGTTGACTTCAGCAGAAACTCACTCACAATGGGATAGAATTAGGTGTAATGGAGAGCTGTATTTTCAGAATATTGTCTGGCAGATGACCTAAATAGACTATGATTTTACAGTACCTTCAAACCCATCTGACCCTGGTTACTGCAAGACTGCCACACTATTCCTTCTTCCTCCATTTTTGCTCTGCTATTTTCCTGAGCTTAGGAAGCTAAAGCCTCTGGGCAGCACAAAATTGGAAGAACACTAATGGAAACATAGGTCTCTGGGCTAGATTACTCATCTAATGCTAGTGTAGTGGTTAGGGGGAGATGTGAGGAACTGTACTTTTCAATGGCCCTATAGCGGCTGCTTAATGCAACTGCAAAACCACATCCACAGTGAGTCACACTGGCTTTATTCAAAGTCACTGCTGCTGAGCACCTGCAAAGTTTGCAAAGTGATCAAAAGATATTAGCATCTGAATCTACAACAGCCAGTACCAGTGAAATGATTGTGCAAAGTAGAATACAGAAGAGTAGATGGCTTCTTGTTTCAAAGTTCATTTTCAGGTTGGATAACCTGCCTTTCCTTCCTCTTCACCCTCCCCTTTCCATCATAGCTGCACGCACTGACAACTGCTAAACTGATTTAAAAGATATAAATAACCAAACTGAATAACCTTTGTTAGGGGTCAGGGTGGGAAAAGATCTTGTCTTGCAGGCAGCCTTTTACAATGAGATTCAGTAAAAAGGATACAGCTGTATCAGTGTATGCACTGGTAGCCCATACAGTAGTAGCAGTGATGCAATGGGAATACAATGAAACAGTCCTTGAAAATATCTGCGTCATTGTGAGGAATGTAAGTGCAGCTGTATCCTGAACTTACATGATAGGAGACGTCTAAGAAGAAACTAATTATCTAGAAAATAGAGTTTAGGTTGCCACTTAGAGCAAGGTGAAGGACCATGAAGGGCCACTGGTTACAGGGTAACTAAATTACATACATACTGTAGGAAAAAGTGTATGCTTGGACCTAAATATGTTTAAACAGAGATTGTACAGACAACTTTCATTCTGATATTTAAAGAATAACCAACTTTATTAAAATGCAAGTTTACTAGTCTTTCCCTAACAAATATGGGCTACGTTTGTGAGCTATAATGCTGCAGTACCTATGGCAGCTGCTTTCTCATTTCCCTGAGAAGGCTGCTTACCGAGATGCTCAGGAGTGTCCCACACTGCGTGACACTGCCTAGCTGAATCCAGCAGTATCACCAAGCTCCTCTTGTGGTGAGCTGTGTATCTCAGCCCACCAGCTGAAAAGTGTGAGAACTCATCCTCTGGACCATGCTTTTGCTCTCCAGGCAGCTTTCTCTATAGATCAGCGTAGTTTCATACAAAGTGGCTATTAGAGCTGCTCTTTGGCTTCTGCTATAACAGAGACTGGGCTTGGGAATCAGTCACCTTATCCACAGCTGAAACATCTTTAGGACTATGCAATTGTTTCCCCTACACTGTTAAACTATCCACTGATTGAGTATTACCAAAACAACACAGCATGAAAGGCCAGCTGATACGGTTTTCCACAGCACCAGTACCTTCAAAAATGCCATGAGAGCTATAAAAGCCAGGAGTCCCCAGGAACCCTTCGTTTATTTCTCAGTTGGAGCCGGTATTTAGCACTAAGCTGAATGTAGTTGACACTGAAGAGCGCCACCTATAGAATGTTGCTCCTACAGGGTCTCTATCCCTTGTCGCCTGACCTTATCGCCTGACCAGGATCTGTCTCAGCTTTGGAGGTTAGCTAAATATGTGCTTAAGACTTTCTCAAAGTTAAGCACGTACTTAAGGACCCTTTAACGTGTAAGATCATACATCCTAAAGACTGAAAATCAAAATTTGGAAAGATGAGTTCATACCCCTAAGTTGCACTGCTGCTAACTAAAATGTCTTATTGTGTGAAAGTGGCTTATTAATAATTCAACTGTTTCATTAGTTTTCTGTTAAGGTGTTAACACAGTTAACTGAGTTAATGCATGCATAAGTTATCAGTCTATAAGGTAAATAGTTTAAAATGCAATATTCAGATTTACCATTTTAATAGCTTATGAAACGACCTGTCTATATAATTGCTTAAAAAATGTGCTGACTGCATTTGCTCTAAAGTATCCGGAACACTGAGGTGCTGTAAAGCGGTGCAGAGGAGAAAATACTACCCCCAGGGTCCACACACAAACAAGGTGGGGAGGGCTGTTGAGGTCCTGTTGAAAGATGCCACTGGAAGCACATTCTTTCAGAAAGGAATCAGAATTACATAGTTGATCTATAGTTCCTGCTTAGTCTGGGTGAAGCACTAGCCAGGAATATCCAAAATAACCCCAAATTCTGAATGCGATATTATGCCTAATAGGACCATGTCTATAGAGGACATATAAACTGGATGAAACTTATGAATTACACTTAAGTTTTGCATTAAGCTAATTAATGTGAGCTGCTGGATGTCATCAGTTCCAAAACTTGAGGTAAGAGTTTGACCATATGTACATTCTTTTAAGAAAGAATGGTCCTGAAGTTTAAACATAACTTTGACTTTGAAAGATAAACACTTTGCAACAATATTCTATTTTTGTCTTTCAGATTGTGATCCTAGCTGCCAAAGAACAAAACAGTTTCAGAATCTGAAAGTGTTAAATTTAAATTTATCTTTAAATTGTAGGCTGACATGATAAAGGCATAAAAGACATTTTTCTGTAGTAGTAGAAACAAACTTTTTGCCTACCCTCGATTTTTTTTTTGCAGTTCAGTTCTAATGAAATCTCCTACAGCTTTTTTTTTTGTTTTATTTTTGTTAGATTTACAAATTAAACTTTTATCTAGCTTGTAAGTCAACAAGCCACGTGCATGATTTTTGGTCTGACAATACTAATTAGAAGCCACTGTCTAACTTAGGCAAAAAGAACCTGCTTTCCATGCTTTCTGATCATTTAAATAATTCCTGTCAGTTCAACTGGGGAAGCAAATGCTGTAATATAAACACTTACTGGAGCTCACAACAATGTCAGTTAATGCATTTCGTAGTGAGAAAACAGCATTACTGGCCAAGTTTACAATCAAACTATCTGTGGTTCAGATGTGTACTCTTTCAGTTACAAATACAAAGTGAAGGTTGCTCTCCTCTACAGTTCATTTTGGTTAGTTAGGTTTCCAGTTAAAAAAATGAAAACAACTGTTTTTTTTTAAGGACAATTAATCTTCCATAGTTTATAAAAACATAATTTCTTTGATCAATGGAAGTGAATTTGGATGTTCCCACTTTCCTGCTGTCTCATACACTTTCTCAAATAACCTATTGTAAATTACATTATGGATAGGCTTCTGAATATGTGTAATACATCAGAAGTTTCATAAAACATACCAGTGGTGAATAAGGCTTGAATTTTTAATAGATAAACTAAATATATTCAGAAGGCAAACTCAAGTCACACTGTGTGTGCATCAAGGATTTTGTAAAAAACCACCAATGATATACAACCAGAATTAAATTGAATGGGTCCTGAAACAAAGAAAATGGTCACAAACTGCATAACAGATGATTTGACCAGAATTTGATCACTTTCAAAAATGCCTGTGGATGGAAGTCTGTGGATTTAGCTAGATATGGCATGGTAAACATTTTATATTAAACCTACTAATATCTTGAATTGCTTTAGATCTCACTAGAAATGGAAATATGAAAAAGTAGCCAGGGATCAGTACAGTCTGATCGAGAAAGACTGCTGGAGTCTCTACAAAGAATTATTTTTAGATATATTCTATAGTTGTTTAGTTATTCCCACAGTTACTGTCTGAAGCTACAGAGAATCCCATTTTCTGACCATAAGAATTTGGATATGTTTTTTCATTTATTTCTAACACAGGTATGTTTTTTTCTTAATATAAATAACATTTTCTGTAAGTGAAAAAAGTGGTTTGGAGCCTTTTTTTACCCATATGTTTTCGATCCTCTTCCCCCCTCCCCCATATTTTTTTTTATTTTAAACACCGAAGTAACAAAAAAACTAATGAAACCGACCAACCAACCAAAAAACATCAAGAGAATATTTAAGAAAAAAAACCCGTAAATAAATCAAATGTAATTAAATGATAAAGTGAGAAATTAACTTCATTCTGATTTCCTTCATGTGTGTGTTTGTATTTTGACTAGTGTACAGGCAAATGTTCCACTCCTTTACTGTTCCTGATTAAAAACTTATTCTAAACAGCTATTATTAATAGTGATTGTCCATAACTGTTAATGACAACCAACAATTTGTGTTTTGCAGCAACTGTTTCTGAGTGCTTTGTCTATGACTATGAAATTTAGCTTGTGCAAAACAAACATTTTTATCTTAATTTGGAAAACAACATATCAAGCTGACACTTAAAATTATGCTTTGCTAATTTTCCCTTTATTCTTTTTTTTTTCCATTTTTTGGCTTCCTTGATACAAATTATTTCAAAGGCGATTAGATCATCATCATAAATCATTGCATATTTTCCTGTCATAAGCACCATGTTTCTATGTGTCAATGAATACTCTGAGTTTTGGGCTGTGCTTTAAGCAATATCTATACCCCTCTAGCTGGCTACAAGAGATCATTTACTAAGACTCATTTCAACTCAAAATGCTTTTTTCAGTAATCTGATAAGTGGCATTTGGAAAAAGTGCTTCGCTCACCTTACTGACACCTTGCCTTTATACTTGGAACACTTGATATATGTGTCCCATTAAGAATCTGCTTCTAGTATTGCAAGCTACCAGCAAATTTTTCTCCTTCTGAAGAAACTTGCAGTCAATAACTTCATTTGATCTCTTTATCTCATATAAAGTCAATACATTTATGAGCATTTTCTGCTACATATTTAATGTTATTTATCCATTTAAAACCTCTCTTGCCCTACAGATCCAGTCAGAGGTTTCAAAAAGTGCTGCTGACTTTAGACAAACAGTTTCCTATTCTTGTGAGTCACGTTATATTAACACTAAATATGGCAGCATTAGGCAAGATCTTCAATATAACTAAAAATTGCTGAAAAATTTTGGCATGTTGACTTAGATATTAGATATTTTTTATTTGTGTCAGATAGAACTGATACATAAGGAATATATTTAATTTAAACTAAACTAATAATAGAATTAGATTGTCACTCATTCCAGACACATAAAATGGACACAGATAAATACATGAGGCTTGAGCATTAAGTAAGGGAGAAAGGAGCCCTGACTCAGCTACTGAAAAACATCAGTTTCCCAGACGCATAAAAAAATATATATCTTTCAGAAGATCTCTCCAAGGATGCCAAGGTTGTAACATGCCTCGTGTCTTGGGCTTTCGTGCTACATCCCCCGTTCCTTGTGACTTTGTAGTGCTTTTGGAGCCTTCAGTAGAACAGTATTACATAAGGAACTGCAGCTTATGATGAATGATAAGTGTTTGGATTTCATTTGTCATCTTCAGAAAAGCATTTGAAGGACCACCTATATCTGAACTTTAAGAGGATTAACTCATTCAAGATTCATGTATTCTCAGGTTTTAATCTAGTTTGGACTGTTGACCTTTATTTATTCAATTGCTAGGATTTCTCATCTTGGAGCAGGCTGAGCTACAAAAACTGCTCTTGACCCTAACTGGGAAAAAAGTCATGCACACTTCTTTTAATGTAACGTACTTTCTAAAGAAGTCAGAAAGTCTAAGCAAGTTATTCCACCATGGAAATCTGCTCAAACATCATCCCAAACATCATGCAGAAATCTTGATAGTGTGACTGCATCATTTAAATTCAGGGTACTCTGTTTACACCAGTTCATTAAGCTTCCTGATTTACATATGCTGTTACTAAGACAGAATTAGAAGTGGTATGTTGACTCAGTGAACACATTAATTATAGTAAAAAATGCTCTCTGTAGGCTTGTTAAAACCATGGTGCATACTGTGCATGCAGCATCATTGAGCTGTTTAGGGAACTTTGCAGCTGCTATTTAAGAAAGAAGTTTTGCAGTAACAATGTTACTGTCAATCACCTATTTTTTTTGTCAATATATATAGAGGTAGTGGCTTCCCAAAGTAAAGCCATTCAAACCTAAGTCACATGCCACCTTTTACAACTAACTCAAATAGTGGGTTTAGTTTGATAAAAGATAGCAGGTAAATGGGTAAAAGCAGCCAAAAATGTAACATTCAGGTAATTTGTTTATACTATTCTCCCCATGAAAAGGTATTTCAACTATATATTCAAATTTATAGAAGCAGTTGGTTTTGCGAAGAGATAATCGCACCAAGTTAGTAAATTTTTAACAGGTAGAAATTTAGATGGCATCAAACTCAAAGCCCTTATCGTAGCAAAGAAAGCTGATTTTAGTGCAATACTATCCTTTGGTTAGAAGCTATGTTGGTATTTCTCACCTAAGTTTCTCTTTTCCTCACCACAAGTCTACATGTTTGATTCTGTTGATGCTTGAATAGATGTAAACCAAAAATAGTTTCTTTGAAGCTTAGGAGAATCAGATCTTTCACCTGGGATACTGTCTATTGCTGTCTCACTGTCAAATTCCTTTTTACCTTTACTGTGACTCCTAATAAATAACCTAGTCTTTTCCTCTTTGACTATTACAGTTCCTTCTCAATAAAACCTAAAATTCTACTTTCTAAATATCAAGAGATCCCAGCTGACCTCTTATTCCAGGAAATAAGACTATCCACTATCACCTTTGTTTCCTATTCGTCTTTAAGGCCTATTAAAAATTATTTTCTGTTTTTAAAATTATTAACCTATGTTCTATGCTTATATACACAACCATTGTAATTATGTGGTAGAGAGTAGGCTTTTACACTTTTTGTCCCCTAAGTCTCTGTATCCTTTTTCTTCACCTCATCAGAAAGTGGTGAGTATTACTTTACATAAAAAATCTAAAAGACAAAGGTCATGTTCAAGCCAGTATGTAGATTGTACAGCAGGACCAGAATTAAAACCTCAGAATCAAACAGCAACACCAAAATCATATATTTTGGTGTACCCTAAGAACACTATCACATTGCTCAACAGGTCTCTCTGTGTATCTATTTTTGTAAACTCATAGCATATCATTTTAATTGTCTCTGGACTAAGTGAAGAAACTAAATGAGAAAAACAAGCTTCTTGCATTGTGCTAGGCCTGAGAAGCACAGCATTTCTAACCCCCTGCAGCAACTCCTCCATAATCTGAACAAGCTCGCCTGATTTGCGGACTCCTTGAGCTCACGATAAGGCCACCTGTTCTAATAGTCTAATCAAGCCTCCTTAACAAGTCAGCTGCATTGTTCAAGGCTCCTTGCAGCAAAGAGTTTATTGGATCCTTTCAGTTTTTCATTGTTCAGCTGGCACTGCTTTGTTTTTTTTTTTTGGAAAGGCGGTGTATTAGTCATGAAGTGACTTTTCTACAGAGGAGACACCCATGCTAGCAAATTGTATATTTTCTTTATCAGTCTTTATTTCTATTAGACTTCACTGGTTTTAATCTGAACTGTGTTTATTTTTTCTTTTTATTTTCAATAACAGAAATTAGAAATTAGAGAAAATTTCTTGAATTTATAACAGAATTTTTACCATGTAAGTGTATACAGATTTTACCTATCAGCCTCACTAGTCTATGATTCCCTAGGGGAATGCTCCCAAACTAAACTTGTCTCTTAAAATTCAAGGGACATTGTTTTCCTTATTGTGATAGTGTAAATAGAATCATGGTACCACATATTTTCGATGTGCATTCAAGTCCACATGGTTAGATGTATCTGATTTGGTGTATTTCATAGTCACTGTACATAAATTTGAAGAAGTAAAATGGAATAAAAGGATTTAACGAGACAGAAAGAACTTGGTCAGCAGAGCTCTGTCAGTATTGTAAGGGATATTGCTGTTCTTCACATAGCGTGGAAACTACCCACTGGTCTGAAATTGCTGGACTTGTGCGTCTGTAACTATCACAATTATATTTTGTGCCATTCAGGACCACCCTGCCAACTACAGGCAAAGCCTGAAGACCCATTTTAAATCTGTAAGAAATAGTCTAGAGAACAAGCAAGAAATGATGTTCTGCAAGATTCCTCTGCGTAGATACATTGTCAGAACAGCCTATACTTGTGCAAACAGCTCAGAACTACTGCTGGAATTATTTGGACACAAAGCATGACGAATCGTTTTACCTCTCTGGGAGGAGACCACAGATATAACATGTAATACAAACAAAGTATCTTGCTGGAATCAGCTAAGCTCTGGTAATTGACAGAATTTAAAATATTACTCAAATAACACTACCAGAATTATAATTTCCTCTTTTGTATTGGTAGTGTTAATGTAGAGGCAGCAGGTAAGACTTTCCCATAGAGATCATATTATATTGAAAAATGTTTTGTATCTTCAAGCACATAGGTAAAATATCTCATCCAGGTTACGGTTGTATGAATTCCTCTTCCAGCCCATCAAATACCCAAGGTATGATAATTACAATATCTTTCAAGTGCGTGACAGAAAACCAAGTCTGATTTTTCCCTAATCGCTCTTACTTTTACTGCTGACTTGAAGTACTGTCTAGGTCATGGTGACTTTTTTAGAAAAGAGTGTTTAAAAAGCTTTTCAGAGTCAAAAATAGATCCACTGTCTGGTTGACATGCCACTATGTCTGTCAAAATGGGGTCATTGTGGCTAGAGACTGCACTCTGTGCAAGCTATGATGTTCAGAACCTCCACAAAATATTCTCAGAGGGACCACAGCAATATGCTTCTGCCATTACAAATCACCCACAGTTGAGCTGTGCAAAGCTCAACACCCACAGAGGCTGAGCAAAGATGATGTTCCAGATGGAGTATCTTCATACAGAGGAAAGTGGTAAAAATTGGATAAAAAATGTCTGGACTAACTAGTCTAGCTGGGTAAATTGTTTGCAGGTGGGCTGGTCCCCACTGTGGCAATTCAGCCATGCCAGCTTATTCAGATTTTTTGCCTAACAGAAAACGAGGTTTTGCAGTATCTGCAGACCAGACTCCAGTGCTGGAGGAGGATGGACCTAAGACACCCCTTAGGTACTCATATTCCCAAAAGGGGAGTATTCTGGCCATAGTTGCCTTTAGCAAATGTTTTAATTTGGGCTTGAACTTTATTTCCTAATTTTCAGAGGTTTTGATGCAAGTATAGTCACCATTTAGGAAAGTTATAACTTACTATTTAAGCCAAGCTCACAACACTTTTGGGACAAGAAATACGTGCAAAATCTGTAATTGTAGTGCCACAGAGAAGATAGATATACTGTAAGACTCCATTCAGAAACTGTAGGACAAGTACAAAAAAACAAGAACAAAAGGCGTGGGCAGGTAGCTGGATGATATGTGCACAATAGCAGTCCTCTTTTTCCTGCTCAGGAGGTCAGCTGCCTGCAGGAACAGGGCCCCTGGAATTTTTTTCCTGGCTAAGGGGATGTAAACTATCTGCCAGAGGTTAGGCAGATTTTGTAGAGCTAATGAACTTTGCCACCCTCACTCAAGAAACTACTAAGAACAGGGCTATCTTCCTAAATTTCAGGTTATTCTCTGGTACAGACAGTATTCATCCTTTATTTTAAGATAGAAACTTAAATTAATTAATGCATTTGAAGGAATGCATTGTTCTATTTGATGGAAGAAGGTTTGTAAAATTTGACAGTAAGCATCTAATAATTTAAAAATCTGACCGTGTCTCTTAAGGGATTGCAGCCTGGTTGGTTTCCTTAGCTCCTTGGAGGTTGTTGGCAATAATGTGGTTTCTGATATAGCAGACAGTGCTGCCATGCTCAATGAGTGTAAAGTGAACTCATGTTCCACTTCAAACCTACATCAACCAATTTGCTGCCAAAGCTACAGTAAGGTGGGTCATGCTCATCCACAGGCTGCTCCTTCACATTTGCTCCTGCTGTCCATTGTCATCTCTCTGCTTGCTTATTAACTTACCAATGTAATATATTGATATTCCTACTCTTTCCTATATCATCTGAAAACAAACAAAATTTCAACATGTGCTCCCCAGCCATGTATCAGCACAGGAAATCCACACTAAGAAGAACAGAGCTCTGTGGGGAACCTTTTTTATTTAACACCAGGTATCAGTTAGCTACTTTGTTTTTTATAAGATGTAATAACTCACTGGAATCTGGATTTTCTCCCACTTTCAAAAGGAGGAAATTAGCACATAGAACTGAAAGTACTGAAGCAAAAATGTGGATCACAGTGTACAGTTTGTCTCTGTCAGCTGACCGAAGCACCTGTCATTTGCTGTAGGAGAGTGAACTTTTCCTCAGACAACTGTCTGTTGGTGCAAGAAACTGATGCACAAGGAGTCACTGTATATGGCGGAAAGAAACAGGAAGAAATGGAGAACGCTTAGCAGAAAAGCACATTTTGGTTATATTATTTCAAGAATAGCATAATTTCCCAAGTATCTTCAAGGCTTTTTGTTTAGGATTCATTTCTTGTTTCAGTCCTTTAAAATATATTTCTTTGAAATAAATTTTTTTTATCCTATTAGATTATATGAAAGAATTACTGAAATAAACACTCCTCTTGCTTTAGTCTTTCCTCCTATTCACTTTGACTTTTTTCCTTGTCCATTTCTTTAATCTCATTAAAAGGGGTAGTACATATTTATGAAAGTACCATAAGTCTTTTTTGGTCAGCCTGTATGGCTTTCTTCACAAGTATAAATTTGCATTCTGTGTAATTCTTTTTGATACTTGATTCTCTGCGTACCTGCAGGCTACACAGTTAAAGGTCAATTTAAGGTTTTCTCAGTTATTTCTGTTCAATTTAAAAAAGACACTCTCGTGGAAGGCTAAGAACTGCATAAAGGTTATGGCCATGCAATATCAGAAAAAAATCCTAGGGATACCTTTGGAAGCAGTAGTCCATTTTAGCCATTTGTATGCGGTGTGTGTACCTCTGTGTCTTTATGTGCAGGTTCGCAGATTTTCTGTTCCTATGAGAGACACAAAACCAGGCTTGAGACATAATCTTGTTCTGAGTTATTATTGTATCCAGGTATCTCAGAACTCATCTTAAATACAGTGTACTGTGGCCACTTAAAATACTGGGTCACCAGGAAAGAAGCATTTGCATTTTTGTGTGCTCCCAGCCAAAAAAGTTCAAAGAATTCACTTCTTTTTCTTTGTTACCCTCTTAGTGGAGGCAGTATTTACTCTTTGGATACTTTTTGATATAATGCTGGCCCTAGAAAAAGCATATGTTTTCAAAAACATTAATTTTGATCATATTTCATTTGAACTAGCTAACAAGGCAAAATTCCTACCTGAAAAGTGAGATTATATCTGAAAAGCAGATGCCAGCAGTACTTCCCATGTCCAAGTGCAGGTTGCATGCCTTGGGCTGCATTTCAGCTTCAACCAGGGCAAGGTTTGAGCATGAGCTCCACATTTCATTGTGGTTACCAATACCAGCAATGTTGTCAGGAAAATGACTGTCCACAGCCCTTCAGCACAAGGAGGAAGGCATTTTGCGTCCTTCAGGTGTATTTTGTAATTCCAAATTTGTTCTATTATTATTACAGTCATGAGCCATTCTACCCCATGTGAGTGTTTGAAGCACTACATTACTTCTTTTGATTGGTACAGCTCTATACATGGAACAGGCATGGATCAGGCATGGAGCATTTTCTTTCTCTCTTCTTAAGTCTCATGGGATTCTCTCAGTTATGGACAAATGCAGAACTATGTATGTTTTTGAACAGCTCTATTCATGCATGCTTGGCCTTCCAAAATGGAAAACAAAACTAAACAGAGGTTAACTGGTTGAAATAATGTAATATAAAAACCAATGCTATCAACCCACTGATAAAAGGTGTGTTAGGGGGTTTTATGTGGGATTATTTAGCTTGGTTTTTTCCAAAGAACCAAATAATTACATTGGAAACAGGTGTGGGAAATCTCCATTTTCTAACCTGCAGACACAGGTGATGCATGGAAGTACAGAAGAGATGTTATCTGGGCAAGCCTTTGCCCTCAGCCATATAGGTTTAGATTTTATCCAAAGACCTTGTCTTCAGAAGGGTCTTCTGCAGAAGCAGGGTACAATGGAGAAATGCTGTCTTCTGAATTATTCTGAATTCAGGCTTGGTTTTAAAGTTTTCAGAAAAGTATTAAGAGAGTTACATAAAACAGAGTTCTTAGAAAACTCGTAAAACCATAGCTGCAATTAGGTAGGAATCATACACTCCAAAGGACGCAGTGTCTTCCTGGATAGATGCTGCAGTGCCAATGGGTAAAATTCTTTGAAACTTCTGTGTGATTTCTTAGCCCAAAATTCAAATGTAGAAGTAATTGAAGCATTTAAACCCCACTGACTTTCAATGAGATTTAGGTTTTTATGTGTCTAAATCACATAACAATACCAGGCTCTTAGGCATTTTACAGTTTCTCTTTCATTGCACTAATGTCTGTGTTTGGCATCAGTCTTTAAAGCTGTACTTTTGAAAGTGCTATTTTATCTTTAGGAATTCATGTCAGAATATTCAGACTGGTATTTATTTTATCAGTGATATCAACAGGACCATTGGTTTCTTTTCTTCCATTATCCTTCTTTTCAGATTTTCTAGAGAAACAAATAAAATTATAGAGAAAATACCTGCAAAAGAAGAGGTTATACTCATATATGGGGACAATTACATCTGAGGAACAGTACTGACTGCTAAAATCGAAATTTAAATTAGTTATAAAAGTAGCTTCTCGTCACCTAGAAAGCATCAATACAGGCAAATGGAGATTGGACACATTCTATAATTCACATATCAGAAAAGGAAATAATTTTGCTCTTCTATTGATTAAGAGAGTCACTCTGGTGGAAAACAATTTTTTCATTCACTTTTCGCAGAATTCTTTGACAATAACTGTGATGGGTGATTTTAAACAGGAAATTTAGCAAAGTCTTGCAATAGAAAAGAAACGGCAAAAATGCCATCATTCATTCATCACAGAAGGCTGGAGTTCAATAGATTTTACTTTATTAAACTACAGAGTCAGTCAATAAATAAGCAAATAAATATTGTTGGCCTATATCAGCTGTATCGAGGTTATGCCACCCACAAACTGATTGCTACTTGCTATTAACAGTTGGCTGTTAATGAAAAATAACCTGAGTGAAAAAACAGCAAAACTACTTTTGTTCTCTGGCTGTCTTGCTGTTCTTGGCAGTCAGAGATCGTGGTTATCATAAAGATTTCCATTCTGTAAATATTCATCACCTGTAATAGATTCATCTCCACTGCTAATGATGGATTTTTCCACCAAAAAAATCCATTTCTTGTGATAGATTTCTAAGACAGTGGCCTTGCACCGAGGCAGTCTTGTGTTACAGTCTTATAGCAGAGGTTGCTTCTGCTGACACCGACCATTTTCACCTTGCTTGGACTACTGTTTCAACAAAGCATGCTGTTGCTATGTGTGGAGTTGGTAATTCGCAGGTAAAGCATATCCAGGGCTTGTGTACTTGCATGGGATGGAAGAAGGACAATGCATGCCAGGGTTCTCCAGCTTGTTTGCCAGGTCACCATTATCCTATCTTTATACTACAGCAGGCATACAAATTGCCACAAGGATGAGTGTGTACCTCCAAAGATGCACACAAGATGCATTCTGCAATTCAAACACTGGCACATATTCATACCTCATTCAAAATTTTTAAACTTAATTAGTCTTCAGACTGCATTGCAGTGAGCAGGTAGGTATGTTCAGCAGACCTGCTAGGTCTGATTAAAATTACTAGCTGTGACTCAGTTCTACTGGCTTCATCTTCATATACAAGGGCAGGTCTCCAGTTTTGAAAGACGAGGAGGTGAGATACAGCCTTTATGTACTTATATATGTTTTTATACATATAACTATATGTATATGTATACTTTTTGCCTGGTCATAGCAAGTAATCAACATCTTACACTTGTGAGCAATGACCAGTTAGTGAACTAACTGTGCCTGTCCAAAACTAAAGAATAAATCAGATTTTAAAAACACTTTCTATAACCTGCTGTCAGGTACAGAATTTCAACTGTCTTTCAAAATCTTATCATAGAAATGTTTTCTCAGCATGTCCTGAAAAACAAAATGAGGTTACATGACTGGTTTCTTGTAAAACACAGCAGACAGAAGACATATTTTCCTGTGTAAAATATTCAACAAAACTATTTGTCTTCATGCATTTTTTTAAAAAGTAATTTTCGATGTCACATGTCCTGATTTCAGCTGGGATAGAGTTAATTTTCTTCCTTGCAGCTGGAACAGTGCTGTTTGGCTTCAGTCTGAGAACAATGCTGATAACACACCCATGTTTAATTGTTGCTCAGTAGCACTTACTTACCTTGATCATAGACTTTTCAGTACCATGCTCTGCCGTGAGGAGGGGTACAAGAAGCTAAAGGGGAGCAGAGACAGGACACCTGTCCCAGAGTACCAAAGGGGTATTCCACACCACACCATGTCATGCCCAGTATATAAAGTGGGGAGAGTTGCCGGGGGTTAATTGTTACTTGATAATAGTATGGGCGTTGGTCAGCAGGTGGTGATCAACTGTATTATGCATTGCTTGGGAATTTTTTTGTTTGTTTTATTCTTTTTTCTATGTTTCCTTTTATTACATAAAACATTTCATTGTATAAGTATAAAAATAATTTATCATATAAAATATAAGGAAGAAGCTCCTTATTGTGAGAGTGGTGAGACACTGAAATAGGTTGCCCATAGAAGCTGGGGATGGCCCATCCCTGGCGATGTTCAAGGCCAGGATGGATGGGATTTTGAGCAATATGTTCTAGTGAAAGATGTCACTGCCTGTAGCAGGGGGTCTCAAGCTAGATGATCTTTAATGTCCCTTCCAAACCTAAGCATTCTGATTCTGTGATTCTATGATTCTACAATACTACAGTTCTAAGATTCTATGATTTTGTGATTCTATGATTCTGATTCTTCTTTTTATTATTACTATGTTTTATTTTAATGATTAAACTGTTCTTACCTCAATCCATAGGTTTTATCTTTTTCCAGTTCTCCTTCTCATCCCATCCCACCAAGGGGAGCAGGAAAGTGAGCAAGCACCTGCATGGTACTTAGTTCCTGGCTGGCCTTAAACCATGACCACTAAGCATGCTTTATCTTTTTTTTTCCTTTCTGTATTTTTTTTCAATTTCAGCATCTTGCATCTGTTCCTTTGTTCAAATGAGTTTTCCACAGTGATTTTCTTGCTATTGACAGTCTATCTGACAGCTGCAGGAGGTAGGTCATATTGCTCACTTGTACAGAAAATCTGAAATCAAAGTGGTCTCAGTGCCTTGACACAAAGCTTCCCTCTGAATGTTGGGATGTACTTCTTGGGGTTTAAGGAGTTCCTGTTGGTGACTAAGGGAGCTCATGGTATCAAGCACCTCTTTCAACCACAGTAAGTATACCACGAGTCTATTAAAAACTAATTAGAAGTATTTTACATTCCTGATAGTCCTCTATTAAGATGGAAAAATAAAAAATGCTTTATGGGCTGCTTCTTAAGCAGAAAGAAATTTGCTTCTCACTGCCTGAGAAACTAAGAAGCACGAGACAGCCCTGTGTCCAAGGATCAGAAACTGGGATGGTGTCTGGGCTGTAGCTGGGAGGACTGGCTGATGAAATTCGGAGAAACACCAGTAATAATTCACATAGACACAATTATAAAAAAAGATCATAAATACAAGTTGTCCTGTGCAACCTACTCTGACTCCAGATATCGGCAGAGCCACAAACCCCTTTCTGCTGGTGTAACTGCTGCTTGGTGGAGACTGCAGACTACAAATGAAGCCTCATCTCTTTGCCAAGTGAATAAACAAATGGACAACTACAGTTACTAAGGGGTATTCAGCTAAAGAGAAGAAGTTTCAGTAGTTTTTAAATAAAAACAAACACCTGTTCCAGGAAACAGAGATAATAAGCAGAGATAAGCTTAATCACAAGGAAAGAAGTGAAAGCCCAAAAGCTCAGAACTGGATCACTAATGCATTGTACATCAGTTGCTGGAAGGGAGAACAAGAAGGAACCAGTCAACATAAAAGGATGTTGGTGAATTTTTTTAAGGTTTTCAATGAAACAAAACAAAAACATTAAAATATCAACTTGAGTCAAACTAAACCCCATTTTGTTTCAGTTTTGAATTATTTAATCTCCTTCTGACCTTATTCTTCTAATGAAGACAGTTTTTAATGAAGAGAGGGTTTTGAAGTTGGAAGGGTTTGTTTCTCAAAATGAAATGTTCTGCTATTTTTTTTTAGTGAAGCATTTAATTTTGAAAATGTCAAAATATTTTACTTGCACGTTTTCAGAATAAAATGTTTTGACATTTTGACATTTTTGCATTTCTGACAAAAGGATTTGTAGAGCTCAATGGTAACTGAGATTTGTAACAAATTACTTACTCTCCACACACTACCCATGCTCAATGGTGATTTTAGTATTTACAAAAAAGAAAAAAGTCCCAGATGTCTCTGAGCAACAACTAAATTACTCATTAGTCACACAGCAGTGTTCACACAGCAGCTTCTGACAGATAGGACTAGGGACTCTAGGTTCTTCCTGTAACACAGCTGGATTCCTGGTAATTCAGTAGGACTGCAGGAAAGCATGCTGGGTCTACCAGTGGCATGACTGAGAGTCAAAAGACAGAGCTTGGCAGCTCTGTTAGTGAGCATAAAGAACCACTCTCACCCCACAACAGTGCACAGCTCTGGGTGATTCCCCACAAGCATCAAACCTGTGAGAAATGTCAAAAAATAAAATGAAAGTGTAAAAAATTTTCCAAACTGGTACTCAAAGTCCTCCTGAGTATCTCATTTGTTACTATAGTAAACATCTGAGAACCTACTTGTACCTATACATGCTTAAAATGTTTTTGCTGCTTTCTCTTGCAACCCTTTTTGCTTTTATATTTTTATAACTATATTGTTCTAAGCTTTGGGCACTTTAAAATTTCTGCTATAGTTGACGGATCTGTAGTCACTGTCCTTCTGACATTGTGACTGTTTCATTGTGGCCTATGTCTTCTTGTTTCTCCAAATAAAAGTCTTATGTATGCCTTTTGGACTACCTCTTTCTACTTGTCTACAGATGGGAGGGGGAAGATTTAAAATTTCAAGTTATAAAGGACTAATCATGTGACCTATTTAATGAAAAACCTAGAATGTCCCTCCACTGGCTCACAGAAAACTTCTCAACATCTCCTCTAGTGTTGACTCCATACTTCTTCCTTCTGAGCTATATGATTTACTGCCTAGTATTATAATAACAATAACAGCAACAATAACAATAATAATAATAATGTTTGTTATCATTATTCATGATAGTTATAGTGATAATGCTGATATTATTATTAGAAACAAATTAGAAAAGTAAGAAACAAACTTTGTAATGGTCCACTGTATGATTAACTATATTTTTATAATAAACTATTAACTGGGGAAGGAATAGCTGCATAACCCTCCCCATACCCCCTGCCATGAAAGACACTATTATGATGAAAAAGTACTCTAAGAAAGGGACAATCATGGCTCTTCCTCCTCCAGGAGAAGAGTCAGGAAATAAACCTCTACCCCTACAAAAAAGAACATGGTGTAGAAAGTTGGAAGGACGCAGTTATTCTCTTGCTGGTCATGTAACACATTCAGCATGTGGTGTCCGTCATACACAATTCCAACGCACTGCAAATACTGCATAGGGAGATAAACTGATGACGATTAGGTGTGGCAATGCTGAGTGTGACTCAGTGAATGTAGACCTATATTCACAGTTTCTTTGCTGAAGCACTGTGAAGTCTACTGTGTTAACAAGGAATTAATTTGTAACAATTACATCCACAGTTTATAAATTATATGGCATGGTATAACAGCACAAGTTACAGGATGCACCTGGTGTCTTAACAAAAAATGCCCTAACATGGCTATTATGCTACAGCAAACCAAACTATTGCTAAATGACTCAACTTGTATGTCCGTCTATTAAATGAATCATAACACTTTAGCGCTCTCAGGTAATCTGCAATTATAGAACAACAAATAAAGCCCAAATGACCACACAGAGATGTCAGAGTGTTTAGAGCAAAAAGATGTGAAAAGAAGACAGGGGAGAGAAAGAAATTATACACTGAGAGATAAAATTTTGTGCAATCTTTAAGCATAACAGGACTTAAATCAAGAAAGGAGTAAAAATAAAAGTGCAAAGCAATTTATTTCCTAGTAAATATTAAGTTTTTACTGCTCAACTTAGTTTCTACTAAGCTGAGTAGAGAAAAATACTTTATTATACAGTCTAACGAAAATTAACATTTACTAGGAAGTGAAACTACTATTTTTTTATATTAAATGTAGCTATATTTTTAAAAATGTAGTTCAATGCATACAAATTAAGCTGCAGTTCTCATTGCATTCTATTTTCCTCAGCCTGAGCTTTCTATGATCTGTGAATTGGCTTTAAATTATTCAGGATTTCATAACAATTTTGTCCTTTATAACTTGTTAATTACTTAGTATACTCTTAGTAGTCTATACAGAAGAGAGAAAATAGGCTTCAAAGTGGAATATAAACAGAATTAAATACATTGGAAATTATGTAGAGTATGGAGACAATATAGTGCTTTAATGTGACCCTGATCAGCAATTAGTGTGCTCAGTGCTGCTGTTTGCTCAGCAGGAAGAATACAGAGAAAGTGGCAGTGCATTGGCCTCAGTTGTTTTTTTTCAGCCCGCAGAGTATGTAAAGACATGGCATCTTGTCACTTTGTAGGCCTCAAGTATTTTCTGAGATTTTTTAAGAATCTTATTCACTGCTTTGCTGATAGTTTTCAGATAGTGAGAAAATTTCTGAGACTTGCAAATTCCCTTCAGTTAGACCCTTCTAGCTCCACTAGGAAAGCTACCTATAAAGCAAGAATTTTCCATTGACTCCTATCTTGAACGGCAAATTATTTTCACTATAGGAACTTTACTGTACTGGTTGTGCATTGCAATAGAATACTATTTTCCACCTCTCTGTGTTGTTATGGACCAGTAAGAAAGGTAAACTCTTTGATTCCTGCAAAAAAGATGCTGTGAAATGATTCTTATACTAATGCACAGCCATGTATACAGCTGCACACAGCAAACAAATGGTGAAACCAAGAGCTTATGTACAAATCATGAGTTCCTTGCTGCTGGCACAAAAGTGTGCCACCATAAAGAGGAAAAAGCAGAATTACCATAAGAAAGTAATTTTTCATTTTCTACATAACTTACAATGAAGATGATTTTAAAAAGCAAAAAGTATAAACAAAAGAAATAAAAATTAATAAGCAAAACAATTTTTCTCCCAGTGTAGTTATAAAGTGTCCTTTCAGTCTTTCTTAAAATAGCCCCTTCAGTTTTATTTTGCCAGCATCTTGCAGAATGATGTCCTACAGCTTTACTGTGTTTTTACTCTTCAGAGTTCTCTGTAGCTTTTTCAGCCACTTTGTGGCAAGATTAATTCTATAAAAAGAACTCTTCTTAACATATGTATCTCAAACAAGACTTAGGTTTATTGCTACACTATGTATCCTGTATTTCAAATATAATTCAGAGGGTCATAATCTCATTGGGATTTTAGATTTGGTAAGCAACTTTCTGTAAGAACAGTAGCACATGATACTTTAAGTCCAGAATATGAAATTTAATGCTGAGTAAAGAAAAATCATTTGTCTTATCTTTTCCAAGTCTCTTGCATCTTATATGTCCTAATTGGACTTGACTGGTGAGTGAGACCTTTATTTGCAAGACAGATTCATTCTCTTGAACATTATTTTGAATGGACAGTACATGAGACCTGTTACGCATGATGCCAAGCATACTGATTGCTTTCCCATGTGCTAACTTTGTGAAGCTGCCAGATCTGAGGTGCTACATGACATGGCTTTTTTTGTTTGCAGCCCACATCTTCAGAGGAATGACACAAAGCGACTGTTCACACTAAAAATTGTGGTGTGCTATCTACCATATGCACTTTCCTAAAGAAATTTTATAGTGTACTCTAATGTGCATGAGAAGGAGAAAAAATCAGAGAGAGAGAAGAGTTTGCTTGAATTGCTTTTTTTGTGGAACAAATAAATTTCCTAGTAGAGAAATCAGTTGTTCTAGGTTAAAATGCTGAATCATGTCCCCCCCTTCCTCTACCCATCATATTGAACTCTGCATAATTACTACTTATATTTCTTCAATTGAACTCCAATGTAAGCATCTTCAAAGTGAAGAAGACAATCTTTAGATGAAGGAATAAACAGTGAAAAAATGAGTTATGTTATTAACCTCATTCCCTCTTTATTCTGTTGTTATGGTAACAAGAGATCTGGAAGTGCTATTTACAAGATATGGCACCAGAATAGCACAGTATTTGCACCTAATATTGGGAAAAAATCTTTTGCATGTGCCATACAGAGCATAAGATGTTTGTTCCATTGTCTGTTTCTCAATCACAGAGTAATGAATGAGACTATAACACCTTGTGCTTACCTTTTTAAGATGGAAATACTTACTTAAAAAAAAAAAACAAAAAACAAACCAAATCTGACAAAAAACCTTCTACAGGGTTATTCATAAAGACCATATCCTGGCAGAATGACAAAAAACTGAAGACTGCTATTTTTAACACATGAATGTAGACTTCTGATACAAATCCAGAAATCTTCCCTATCAATGACGTACAAGTATGTTTCATGTCAAGAATGAAATCCCGCAAATTTCTTATATCATTCTCAACCTGAACACCATGAATTTTTTTAACTCTTGAATTGGAAAATTTGATTTCTTTTCTTTCACCACACAAGTCTTCTGAACCAACTAAACAAAATAAATAAGGAACCTCAAAAGTTGTGACTCTCTTGAAAAACAGATGAAAATGATTAAAACATTTCCCAGCTGGGTAATTATCTAGCTGGAACAGTTAACTTTTTAAGAAGTAAGACAGTTTTATTCTTGTACCCAGACTCAGACAAAACCACCAGATGACTGCAGTCTTATGAATCACGCTAGAGCCCTTTATCACACAGAGATAGTAATAGGGCAAGATCTGTTCTGAAGGCAAATTTATGGTCCAAATAAAGATCATTTGAGAGAGAGAGAAACAATGTTAACAATATTGTTCTTGAGGTACCAACAGGAAAACATCCAATAACAGAGTGATCAGATTTATAAATAAAATGCAATAAATTGCCCCAACTGGCATAAAAGAGACACTAAAAGCTCCAATTGCAACTTTCTGATAATATGGAGGACAGCTGAAGAGAGTAATATTGTACTTTATGTATACA
Organism: Melopsittacus undulatus; assembly: GCF_012275295.1. Lineage (NCBI taxonomy): Eukaryota > Metazoa > Chordata > Aves > Psittaciformes > Psittaculidae > Melopsittacus > Melopsittacus undulatus. The sequence continues at coordinate 57,909,164 of NC_047557.1, read as the reverse complement.
AAGGATGCTAGGAAACAAGAACACTTTTGGAAGGTAATTTCATTTTTTGATACTAGCTGCTTATGAAGAAATTAGTGCTTTTAATATTTTACATTTAACTCCTGCAGAGGAGGGAAGCTTCAAAAGCTCACTACAAAGTTATGATGAGCAACACACTTCACTTTGAAGTGAAACACAGATGAGCTGCATTTATAGAGAAAGTGTAAAAATGAAGTTTGAGGAGGCTGAAGGTCAATTTACAATTTTGGGTGCCTAAGAAAAAAAACCCAAATACTGGCTTGGATTTAGAATGGCATATTATATGTGCCTGCTTAACAACTCTTTCAACTAAGTCATAGCTCATAATAAAACTAGAAACTAAAACCTAAGCCATAATGTGCCTTCAATGATGAAACCTGCATTTCCATCCACCTCAGTTTTCTCAATTATAGACCAAAGAAGCAGGTCTAATTCTTAAAAGCTTATGTAAGTGTCCAACAGGACTTATGAATATTAAAATAAAAATTAAAACAGAAAGAATTAGAAAATAGGGTTTGCATGCTGACTATGAAAAAGATGCTAGGCTTGTCTGCACCTTTTCCATTTGCAGTGGGAAATGGAGGGCACAGTATGGTATGGGTAGCAAAAGAGATATTCCCACACAAGCTTCTGTGTCATCAGAGCTAATCACTGGTGTCAGAGCTAATTGGCATACTGCAGCCAGGCAGTCTGGGATCCACTACAGTGCACCAGAAAGGCCATTTAGTCAGTGGATTAACCATAAGCATTATTCTTCTGTTGATACTGATTTTTGTTAAGCTTTAACTGCAAAAGGAGTTGTAGGGAGCTGTTACTGTAGATGCTTTGGTGAGCACTGAAACTCCTTTGTAAAATGGTGAAGATCCTCTTATATTCGTGGTAACTGATGCAGAGCTCAGGCAGTGAAGGAAGTGGACATCTGAAAGTCTCTGACTCTGAATAATTGTTAATGTCACAGTGACCCTTTCCTGGTGTGAATTTCTTGGAGAGGATGAAGCTAAGTAATAAAGTCAGTGACACTGGTGGCCATATTTAGGATGCCACATGATTTCTTGAACAGAGCTGCTTCCTGAAATGGGGCTAATGGGATATATTTTTAGAGGCCTGAACTGCAATTAGGCACCCAATTTCCTCTAATTTGCTTAACTGTGTTACCAACTAGTAATATAAGTGAACCAGTCCTAATTTCTTATGCTTAATAGTGCACACTTCCTAAAGCACTTTTTCTTTTTTTTTTTTTTTTTTTTAATTTTTCCTGTAATCAAAAGGTGTATTTGCCTTTACACCACCTGTTAACTACAAGAGCTGCCAGAATGAGCGGGCAATGTAAATTAGATCGTGAATACTGAAATTCACTTTCCCACTTTGCTTATGTTATTCTAAAGAGCCAATTCAGTTCCTATTTATTTTTGATGAAAGACTGAGCTAGGAGACCTTTGAAAATGTTTATGACTCACTGAAGTTTTCTTAATTCTTGTGATGTCTAAAAGCAGTTTTGAAAAATTTGTCGTCTTTTTTTGTCCATCATATAAAATGAGAGGGAAGACAGGTCCCAGAAAAGACAAAACAGAGAGTTCTTCTTCCTCTCAGTGCTGATTTTTTCCCCTCAAAAATCCTATAAAATTATGCAGAGGAATGACCCTAGTACAAATACCTGATTTTAGAATTTAAAGTAAGTAGAGGATGATCATGAAAGAACTGGGCTTTGTGTTATCATTGTAAAACATAAGTTCTTCGTAATAGATTTTGATGCGAATGTTATAGAATCATAACACAGTTTAGGTTAGAAGGGACCTTTAAAGGTCATCTGGTCCAACCTTCCTCCAATAAGCACGGACATCTTCAGCTATGATGAATAGCCCTGTAAATCATCCTTATCTCTAGTCTTAATCTAAAGTCTTTTAGTTCTAAAACATTACCCCTCATCACTACAGCACTGCTAATAAGACTCTCCCCATCTTCCTTAGAGATGTCCTTCAAATATTGAAAGACTTCAATAATGTGTCCCCAAAGCCTTCTCTTCTCTAGGCTTGATGAGCCCCGCTCTCTTAGCCTTTCCTTGCAGTAGAGGTGCTCCAGCCCTCATATCAGTGGCACTACTCTGGACTTGCTCTCACAGGTCCATGTCTGTTTTGTACTGAGGACTCCAGAGCTGAGTGCAGTAATTCATGTGGGATTTGAAGGGAGAGGAATACAGGGGGAAGAATCAACTTGCATGAGGTAATTCTAACCACACTTTTGGTGCAGCCTAGGATACGATCAGCCTTCTGGCTTGCAGGCAGACATTACCAGATCATGTTCAGCTTTTCAGCCACAAGTACTCCCTGCTCTGCAGGGATATTCTCAATCCTTTTATCCCCCAGCCTGGTACTTTCAACCCCAGCACTGGTACTGGGGCTTACCTTGACCCAGGTGCTGAACCTTGCACTTGGCCCTGTTGAACCTCATGAATTTTACACAGGCTCACATCTTGAGCCTGTCCAGGTCCCATCCCTCAGTCATGTCAACTGCACCAATCAGCTTGGTCTCTTCTGCAAACTTACTGAGGGTGAGCTTGATCTTAATGCCCATGTCATTGATAAAATTAAGTGTTGCATATTAAAAGTATCAAATTACTAAAGTCTCATTCAGTGTGAGTGTCCAAAAATGTGAACACACAAACAAATGAAGAAACAGGAATGTTCTTGAAACCTGTAGTAATCTAACCTGTTGTCGTGGTTTAAACCAAGTCCCCCAAGCCCCGGAGAGTTAGGAAGGAGAATACAAAGAATGTAGCCCCCACGGGTTGAGATAAGAACGGTTTAATTGCTAAGGCACAACACAAATCACCACCACCATTACTACTACAAATAATAATGATAAAGCCAATAACAAGCGAAAAGAATACCACACCCCACCAGCCACCGACCCATAACTCACTCCACCCTGCCTGGCCAAGCACCGCGTGCTCCTTCCTCTATTTTCCCCAGCATTCCACCCTTCCAGCTCTCTCTCTCCCAGTTGCCTCCTGGGCATCACGTGCTATGGTATGGAATACCTCATTGGCTAGCCTGGGTCAGGTGTCCTGTCTCTCCTTCCTCCCGGCCTCCCCTCCTCCCTGGCAGAGCACGTGCTCAGAAAAGGCCTTGAACAAAAACACCCCCAAAACATGCTCGCTATCAAGCAACTGTTCCCAGCCCAGAAGTCAAAACACAGCACTGCACCAGCTACAAGAAAGAGAAAAAATAACTGCTACTGCTCAACCCATGACACCTGTCATTATCATTTTAAAAATGCATTGCTTTCTTCAGGTGAGATGGAGACACCTGATCCTTCAGAGTGATCATCTGGTTTTGGATGAGTACACAACTGACCTTGAAATTGGCTACCTCTGAAAAGTGGAAAAAATCTGGGTGTGGGTTCTGCTTCTCTAGCCCATCCTTCAAACTAAAAGTTCATAAACCCAGAATCTCAGGGACTAACATGCAAGTCTTATGAGGAGTGGCTGAGGGAACTGGGATTGTTTAGCCTGGAGAAGAGAAAGTTCAGGGGGAACCTTATTGCTTTCTACAGCTGCCTGATAGGAAAATGCAGTGAGGTGGGTGTTAGTCTCTTCTCCGAAGCAGCAAGTGATAGGACCAGAGGAAATGGTCTTGTGCTGCGCCAGTGGAGGTTCACATTAGATATAATGAAAAATTTCTCCATCGAACAGGTTGTCAAACACTGCAACAGCTGTCCAGGGAACTGATTAACTCACTGTAACAGGAACAGTGGACTTGGCAGTGCTAGGTTTATGGTTGGACTCAATACTCTGAAGGGTCTTTTCCAACCTAAATGATTCTATGATTGTATGATCTCCTGCCTCACTACTCAGATCTACATCATGTTTGGTACAAGCAGGCAACTAATCCATGTGCTTTGTTTTCCTGCATGGCCACTACTAAATACATTCTTCGAGGAAATTCACAGATTCAGCTTTTGATTAAGGTGTTCTTACTTTCATCTGAGCTGCTTTTCTGGACTCATAGACATTCTGGGGGAACAACTACTTAAGAGAGTTAATCAAGCTCAAATAATAAAGAAATGGGGGTATAAGACTTAGTTCTTGTCCAGCTGTTTGTTTGGTTATTTAGGCAATGCTTGATTTTTCTTTTCATACATGTTGACTGATAACAAAACAATGTAGATTTTGGAAGTCTTTCCTCAATTTGAATGACTTTGGGAAGAGTAACAACATCCAAATGACATTTAAATGTCATGAGCCAGAAATCTGTCTGCAAAAGAAGTAAGATTTAAGAACAAGTCGCAGTTTTATTTTTGTTTTGTGTTTTCTTCTCATTGTAACTACTTTTGTTTTGTGTTTTCTTCTCATTGCAACTACTTTACAGAGGTACAATATAGCACAATTAATTGAGATATGATCTGAGAGTCTCATAATGTTGCATATGAGCAAATAATTAGACATGAATAAAGATTATCTGATTAATTTTGTAATTTATTCTGCTCAATTGGCCTTGCTCAAACAATAAACTCTTCAGTACATTCACTGTTCTAAACTGTACATAAACTGCAAATGAATAGTTACAGGCCAGCAAAGTCTGTTGTGAATACCTGCATACAGAAATACCAAATACATAAACCTCTAACAATAGACATTACGTTTTAGTTATCTATTTGCAAAAATTATTTGGAGTATGGAGTTCACAGTTCTGTGTTGGTTATTTATATGAATCATCCAATATGGAGATATAAATAATACCATATTTTAAGCAACTCATTAATCTTTTCTGTTTTATAAATCAGTTATAACCAGGCACAACTGATCATGCAATTGAAAATTCAGTTAAAAGTGTTGCAAATACATCACACTGCATTTCTTTTCTTTTTTTTTTTTTTTGAATGTGAATTATTATTAGAAACTATGGTCTTTTTACCACTGCCATTGCTCTATAGTCCTGTGTAGCATGTGCCTTCAATTGGTCTTCCAGGTGTGTGAAGTAGCTGAATATCTGCCTTTGCTGTTTTCTTGTAGACAGCTGATACTGGTGGTGCTGATGTTCTTCTCCACTCCTCCGCCGTGGTATGAAATGTGTTCTCTATTTAAAAAATGACATTTTGTCACTGTTTTCCCATTTAAAATCACACGGTGAAATTGCCATGAGCATTAGACAGAAAGCCTCTCATTTTGATGACAGTAAGGAGATGCATATTCCATTGATGAGAGAGGACAGAACATGTTTGCATTGAATATTAACTGGGCTATATGTGTGAAAAACCTATGGCAGGTGTTATTTGACCAGGGAGTCAGGCCAAGCCTAACAATCATACTAGCCCCTGGAGTGCAAGCTCAGCATAAGCTCTCATTTTGGGAATTCTTTAATGAAACATTACACAGAATGTGGAAGCAGGCTAATTACAGGCAAGCTCACACACTTAGCCTGGCTGCTGTAGGATATCAAGGACACACTCTGTCTTAGAAATGGTATTTTTAAAAGGCAGTATCTTTTTGTTTTGTAAAATATCTGGTGCTTCAGGAAGTCTTCTGCCAAGGCTTCTGTCACACATTGTGTGGGAAATCATTAAATAAATCAGAAAATAATTAGATTATCCTTAACTGCGTAAAGAGCTGGCCAAAGGCGAAAGGGAATTAACAATTTTTATCACAGAAATTGTTTGAGATTCAGTCTTGGGACTGGTCCTATCCAATGTTTTTGCTAGCAACCTTTTCACAAAAGCTAAGAGTGCACTACTGAAATCTGGTGATGGCATAAAATTCAGAATGCCATTGGCACAGGGGAAAAGCAGAACAAACTGGTTGATCTTACAAACCACAGTATTAAGAGAAAATCAGAAGACTGCATGAAATACAAGAGCACAAAGATTCAGAGCTAGGATTTCTGTTCTGAAGTGGGGAACTGCAGCTGGAAGAGCCTAGTGAAATTTGGGTTATCAGTATAGTGTAGCTTACAGATGCTTGTTTTTTAAGTTGCTGAGATTCATAAAATTCTGACTGTGGCATTTGTTTAAACTTTTATTCATATGCTGCCTTTAGAATTCACAAACAACCTGAAAAGTTTATTTTTTAGGAAAGGGTTATTTGGTGTTTGGTCAGCAAAGGTACAGTGCTGTATCAGCAACAGAGTGAGCCACCCTATCACTGTCTCTGGCATCTACCCTTGTATTAGTGTAGTAATAAGAAATTAACAGAAGCAAAAAAAAGGTGTGGAGTAAAAAGTCCTTTTGATGAAGAAGCTATAACTAGTGCTCACCAATCACTTTCCTTATTACACTTTATATCCACACAAATGCTATCTATTCGCAATGTAAAATTCCTTTCTCTTTGTCTCCTATACCTCTTGCTGTGTGTTCTTTTATCCCCCCCCGTCACATTTTAACTTGGTCTCTCCTCCCTTTCTTCTTGTGCAGGGGACCCTCCCTCAATTCAGATGACATATTTTCTCAGGTTTTTCCTGTTCCTCCTATGCTTTTATTTACCTTCTGTTATTCTAGTTTAGGAATTAAATGTCAGCAAAGACTATTTTGTTAATCATGCTCTCCCCTGATTAGAAATCTGAAATGATAACTTAAAATTCAAGATCTTAGAGTCAAGATTTTTGGCCCTACACAGCCAAACTACATGAAAAAGAAGTTTGGGTTTGATTCTCCTTTTTTTTTTCCTTTTTTTTTTAATAAAACCCTATTTGTCATATTCCACATTATGTTAATTCCCAGGCACACAACACTAGTGACCATATTGAAGGTTCATTTACAAGCATTTTAAATTTGCAAGAAGTGAAACAGAACAGATTTTTTTCTAATTTTTGTCTGTCAAAGGCCCAGTAATATGATCAGATATGCTGCTTACAGTGCTTCTGCTATGAAGTCAGGCATACTTTGTATAAATATGAGATAGTAGGTTTGGCAGACCTTGAAGAAAGCCCACAGGCTGTTTATGAATGATAAATGTTGGTTTATGGCTAAAACCTCCAATTTAACTCTGCTTGCAGGCTTTGTAGTATGAATTTTAATTGTTTTGTTTCTTTTACAGAATGTATTCAGTGTTGTGTTTGGTAGTAAGAAAATCATAAATTTTGGTGCACACTGATGCAAGATAGTAACTGGAGAAATTATTCTTCCTATGAAGTTTTGCAACTGTATCTTGGGAAGATCTTTCTCCTTTAAGACTGCAGAGTACAAAATCCTGGGGGACTAAAGCCTTCAGCATGGAACATCTTCTTTCAACATACTGCTTTATACATAATCCCATTTAGACAGAACTTTTCATTTTTGGAACTTGGAGCATGCAAATAGGAGTAGGTAAATCTCATTACACATATTAGGCTGAGAAAGCTGGGGCTGTTCAGCTTGGGGAAGAAAAGGCTGCGTGGAGACCTCTTAGCAGCATTCCAGCATTTGAAGGGGGGCTATAGAGATGCTCGGGAGGGACTCTTCATTAGGGACTGTAGTGATAGGAATAACGGGTTAAAATTTGAACGGGGGAAGTTTAGACTGGATATAAGGAAGAAGTTCTTTACTGTGAGGGTGGTGAGGTACTGGAATGGGTTGCTCAGGGAAGTTGTGAATGTTCCATCCCTGACGCTGTTCAAGACCAGGTTAGATGAAGCCTTGGATGATATGGTTCAGTGTGAGGTGTCCCTGCCCATGGTAGGGGCGTTGGAACTAGATGATCTTAAGGTCCTTTCCAACCCTAACTATTCTATGATTCTATGATTAGGAATATTATATCTATTTTGTAGAGGTCACAAAGGAGAACTGGACAGGGACAGAGACTTACCTCAAGTGGTAGGTGAACAAATGGGAAAAAGCAGCAACAGGAACTAAAAATAATGATGTCAGACCCAGGTAACAGCAGAGGCTACATAGTTTTACAATAACAACTTTTCAAAAGGATTTTGTATTTTTAATCAGGTGCATTTTTTCATTAAGATTATTCAGTTTCTTAGGAAAATTGAATTTTCCATTGAAAAAGCCCAGCCTCTCTACAATAAAAATGTTTAATTTGAACTGCTTTTTAATCTGTTCCAAGTATTGTTAAGGAAGTGGCAATCTGGCTTCTGCATATCTGTATTTTCATATAAGGCCTGCATTTCATGGTCTAATTCTCCCTGCAACATACTGGATAATCATAGACGTTAGGGATGCTCTACTTTTAGCTTCTTTTGGAGAGGGACGCAGTTGTGTATCATAGGTGAGATTGTCTGATTTCTGAAAACAGGCATTAACACAATCTCTTAAGTAACTGTTGTATATTTATGGACTAAAGTCTTGCTTTGGAATTGACATTTTTGTAACAAAACTTTAAAATCAAGACAGAAATACTTTCTTTTAGTCAACATTTTAAGGAAAAAATTTACTGTTGCCAATAATGAAGCTATTTTTCTTTCCTTCTCTCTGTCAATAAATGCCCACATCTATCTTTCTCAAATGATAACTTTAAATGCTTCCACATCTTATATAAGCATTTTTATACTAATTGCATGGTTTATAAAAATCCTACATATATTACAGTTTAATGTTTTTTGCTATAATGTCTCTTGACCTTTTCTTTTCAGACATTTTCCATTTAAATCTTTACTTATGCATTGTCAGAAACATCAGATTTATTTTTTCCCCAGACCCATCACATTTAAGTTTGTCCACCAAGACCTCATTTCATTTTTTTCACCATCTTGTCCTTTTGCTGTGGGTCTGATCTGTTGAATCTTACAGAGAAATACATTTAAAAGCTGTTGCTGTGACATCAGGGAACTCTTACAAATTTTGACATCTTGACTATTCTGCCAGGTATCACTGGCTTCCAGATTGTTATAGAATTGATTGTTATTGATTTCAAGTGTCACTGACATTTGGCTCTGGCACTATTTCTCCTTACTAAAAAAAATTAATAAATATTCATACCTATTCTTTCTGATCTTTCTCACAACATGCTCCATCCAAGAGAGTCTGATTATGTAATGGATTCAGATCACTTGGCATAAATGGAGCTTCCTGATTAACTACTAAATTGTGTCAGATATGGGTCACAGGGATTTCAGCACTGACTACAAAACTATTCATTTTTCTGGCATGACCTTATTCCCTTTTAAAAAGATATTTCTGCCCATAATAGCAGTGCAGAATGCTTATCTATTAGGGTGCTATTCTAAATAGCCTTAGACAAACCAGGTCTCTCACTTAAAAATGTCTCATGTATATGACACATGCATATCAGTTGTCATGATATTAAGTAGTCTCTGATTCTCTAGCCAGGCAAATATGCAGTATGGATTACACATATTACCTTGACTTGCACTCGAGCCCAGAGCTGAGATAGAGTCATTTCATCCAACCTGATGACTCTACATGGCTGCATCTATCCTACAGCATGTATCTACCCTATACTGTGTGTCCTCCCCTTGTCTAGACATGAGACCTATTAGTAAACATCTGTGCTAGGAGATTTCTTTCAAAGTTTCTCATGAGAAAACCTTGGCAGATTGTAAGTTTGCTGAAAAGCACCTTTTTTTTTACAAGTCTTTCCCTCATATAGTTCATCTCACTTTTAATGGCTGTGTTGTGATCATCACCAGCAGTTGAAGGACACTATTATGCACATGTCCTTCTGCCTTCGTTGCTGGCTGTTGGGAAGAAATATGTGAGTAAAAGCATCACTTCCATTTTTAAGAGCAAAGTCAGTTGACAGATGGTCACAAAATGTTTCACAGCATTTCTTTAAAGCCAGCCTTATAAGAGGAACATAAACAGCCACCATGAACTGTCACATCGCATCAGATTATGTCAACATTGTCCAAAGCTGAAATAAATGTTTGACAGTAAAAATAAATTTAAAAATGGAACACAAACAGGAAAGCCCAGGCAAAGAGAAAATGAATCAAATACATACTGGTATGCATGTCCTAAGAAAAAGTCTTAAAAGGATATGTGAAAAAAGCTTAACTGCTGCCTAGGAAATAAAATTTTATGCCCCAATGTCCTAAAGAATTCCTTCTTTTCCAAGTAATTTCACCAATTCTGTTTTTGAAAGTTTGTACTGGTAAAAGGAAACTGAGCATATTCACATCTTGCTCCAGCGAGGATGCAACTAGTGTTTCTGCTTTACAGCAAGGCCACAGCCTGGAGTGCACCCTCAAAACATGGGAAACAGACAGGATTGACCTGGTCCTTCAGAGGAAATCTGTTAGAACAGCTAGACTTGCTGTCACTTGATTTTCCATTGTGTTTTGCTAAGCAAAAAAAGGAATCTAAGAAGAAAAACTAGGTTTGTATGCCTGCCAGTGCATTTATGTTTAAAATATGAGCACTGCCTGCTTACAGATGATTAAAGATTCATTCATTAAAATAAAACAAACAAAAAAACCCGAACAGACTCCAGAGCAGTCTAGTCTCTACAATCCTCTTTCTACAATCCCTTTCTTGTCAGTGGAGTGGTTTTTGCAGCACAGCACTCAAGGATAAAAGTCAGGATACCCTTGCAGTGTGTCTCCATGACTCTTCTTTCAAGTTCAGGTTCCTTGTGTTTTTTGTGTGTGAAGTGCTTCGAGGTACTCTGTTTGAAAGGCACAATACAAGTGCTGTTCCACTTTCTTGTATTATTCAAAAAAAACAAACTACAGAAGTACTAGGTGGCTGAACTGTCAAAGTTAAACGATTGCTGTGAGGGAGCTCTGGGGCCTTTTAAATAAACAATGTGTGATTTCCATAGATGTATTGTTATCTAAATAGTGCCTATGACAGACAAGCTCACATTAAAAAAAAAAAAAAAAGGATAAAGGCTGAGATTTTCACAGTTGACATGCCAATAGTGGAGTTGCCTGGGGAAAATGAAGTGAAACTTGCCCATGAGGAGACAGTAGATGAACAAGGCACATGCAGACATGCTCACATGCATAATGATGCAAAACCATAATGAACTGTACTGGTAAAAAAAGAAAGGTGTAGTGTAATATATGCAAGAAAAATTGGATTGGATCCAATACACTAGATAAGATTACAGGGCAATTTCAGCATTCAAGCTCGCTCTCTAAATGACAGCCGTAGCACAGCTTTCACTATCTATCTACATATGCAGCATGCCTTGTGTTGTCCTGTACGACACGAGTGCTAAAGCAGGATGAAACAGAGAAAATGGAAAGGAAGGAAAAATCAGGAGAAAAAAGTAATCTTAACTATCGGGTCTGTTAAACTGTAAAAGTGTTTCTTTAGGGAAGTCATAAAAACATCACTTCAGTCATTTAAAACTGGATAAAACAAATATACAGGGCTACATTCTGCTCCTATTAGTTGAATACCATTCTGGTTTTGAAAATCTGTATTCTCTTTTGCACTGATAAGACCTAAAGGAGAACCTGCCTCCACGGGAACAATTTATTTTTATTTATTATTACCAGGGAAAGGGAATATGCCATCCACCATGTTTTTCCCCTTTCTTAATGCTTATGGAAAAATATTGAGATGGGATTGAGTTCCTGAAAGTAAATATCACAAGAGATTTGACTATGTCTTCATATGATTTGAGTATGTACTATAGCTGAGGCAATGATTGGTTCTGTTAGATGTAGGTATAAGTTTAAGAATGTTTCTTTGCCTTTCAGTATCTGTTGGATGTTTTGGAGGGGGTGCATATAAAACCTGTACCGGTCTTCAGCAAAGCAGGGCCCAGAAAGAACATCAATTTATTGACTGGTTTCCTGTCTAATGCCTGTTAAGTAGATTTAAACTATAAAGATGGGTAGCCTGGCCTGCTTCAGGCAGCCTACCTGGGAAATATTGTGTGAGCTTCACTACCTGGAAGCTCAAGCTTCAGGGATATTTCGGTTGATCCACTGGAGGGAAGGAATGCCATCCACAGGGACCCTAACACACTTGTGAGGTGGGCTGACGCCAACCTCATGGAGTTTAACCATGCCAAGTGTAAGGTCCTACACCTGGATCAGAGCAACCCAGGCACAGCTACATGTTAGGCAAAGAAGAGATTCAGAGCAGCCTGAGGAGAAGGACTTGGGGGTGTTGGTCAATGAGAAAATGAACATGAGCCGGCTTCAGTGTGCACTCACAGCCCAGAAAGCAACTGTACTGTGGGCTGCATCAAAAGGAGCGTGACCAGCAGGTCAAAGGAGGTTATTCTGCCCCTCTACTCTGCTCTCGTGAGATCTCACTTGGAGCATTGTGTGCAGTTCTGGTGTCCTCAACATAAAAAGGACATGGTACTGTTAGAACAAGTCCAGAGGAGGTCATGAGGATACTCAGGGGCTGCAGCACCTCCTGTATGGAGCCAGGCTGAGAAAGTTGGGGCTGTTCAGCCTGGAGAAGAGAAGGCTGCGTGGAGACCTCATAGCAGCCTTCCAGTATCTGAAGGGGGCCTACAGGGATGCTGGAGAGGGACTATTAGGGACTGTAGTGGCAGGACAAGGGGTAACAGGTTGAAACTTCAACAGGGGAAGTTTAGACTGGATCTAAGGAAGAAATTCTTTACTGTTAGGGTGGTGAGGTACTGGAATGTGTTGCCCAGGGAGGTTGTGAATGCTCCATCCCTGGCAGTGTTCAAGGCCAGGTTGGATGAAGCCTTGGGTAATATGGTTTAGTGTGAGGTGTCCCTGCCCATGGCAGGGGGGTTGGAACTAGATGATCTTAAGGTCCTTTCCAACCCTGACTATTCTATGATTCTATGATTAAGTTAATATCTTAGGATTGTCTCTGGGCATGGGTAGCATCATCTATTACAATAGAAGAAATATGACATTTTGAAATAGCATTCAGATTTTCAGTGGAAATGAATGCCTCTTTAAGTCTTTCTGCACAAGCCTGAATGTTCATATGATTTTGAGGTGACTACTTTCATATTGCTATGTCTGCAGTAAGCATTGTGCTGAGACCATGAAATAAATGCCATTTACTTGTTTTCGTTTTAGTTTTTTTTTTTCAAGAATTAGATTTAATATCAATATCAAAATTTGTTATATGTCTAATTGAAGTGTATTATCCCTCAGACCTTTTCACAAGTAGTATAATCAGGGGTTTATTTATTTTTTTTTTTACGATGTATTGTCTTATTTATAGGTGGGAGCCTTTATTTATGTAAAACAAACCCTCGAACAGTTTAAGTGAAAATCTTATTTTGAGACTAAATCCAAATAGGAAGACATCAGTACAAAATCTGGCTTATTATGTTTTAGGTGACAAGCTGGCTAATAATTTTGGTGATGCCTCTGTCAAAGGATGCCAATGTTCAAAATGAAGCTCTCTAGTTAGAACACTGACTCTTCTTCATTGCAGTTTAAATGTAGCAGCAGTTGTTGCTGCATGATAATCTATTGCTCAAAAAATTATCAAAATAATTTCTTAGAGGATCCATTCACACAGGAAAAATGGTCTTCACCTGTTTTATTTTCTGGACAGACATTGATGTTTCAATGGGAATACAGTAGTTCACCTTTTAAATTTCTTTTGAAAATCAGACTGAAATCGTACATTACAGCTTTAATTGTCCTATGATAAAGACAGATTTGTGTCAACTTGATGATGGAGAGGATATCAGATAATTGGAATCATCTTTGCTTCCTTAAGCTATATTTAGTGAATATTCAATTCTTTTCTGTTGGCCAGACATATATGGTGTCTAGTTCCTGTGTCTGAAATTCTCTGTCTGGCTTTAAGAATATCGAGTCACTGTAGCATCCTATCTCCAGCTTTTTATTCTGTATTCACATACACTAGGAAAGTTCAACATCACTGTGCCTGGAAACAAAATATTGTACAATGAGAATATAACTATGTAAAGAGAATGCTTCCATTTCCTACATTTAAAAGTCCCCTTTTACATGTTAATATAAGTTATTAACATAAAAAAGAGGCTTTACACGTTTTAATGGCTGAGTGCATCTTTAAATCCCAGCTATACAATTTATCTAATTTCCAGAAAGTGATTAACTTAAGTATTCACTAAAAAAGTGTACAGTTCTTTGCTTCTTGGTGTCTACTGAACCAATTGGACAGTTGAACACAATTACCTCTGACTATAATGAGATAGATAACTGACATTGCACAGGAAGATCTGGCTCATCAGGTGTGAAACTGGTTAGGATTAGCAGTGTTACTGTTACTTAGCATCTCCTGGAAGTTGGTGCACTGAGTGGGGACCCCACAGGGGCTGGTCAGGATCAGGAAAGCTTATTTGTACCCTTAACTTCAGACAGCTCAAAGTATTGGTTAACATGAGCTGCTTAAAAATGAAACCAGATGCTTGACCTTTGGTTCCTTGCTTTGAAAGTACTAGTTGAACAAATTAAAGAAGTATGATCACTTTATATAACCTGACATCTTGGTTAGTTTGCATTAAAATAATCCAAAGAACATCTAACATTTTCTATATCTATTTTTTCTATCTATATGCTGCCTATTCTTTTTTTCTGAAATCATTAATTTATTTTCTTCTTTCACAAAAAATCTCCTCTGTTACTCTTTCTCTTTAAAGTGGGTGACTAACTGTTCCATGGATTTTGGATGTGTACTAGTGTAACCTGGAGCCATAAAGCTTGGTTCAGGGCAACTGTGGTGAAGATCAGCAGACTTTCATGCTACTGTGCATTCCAGGGCTTCAAACAGGGCTTGGCGATCTAATAGGACATATCAGGAATGCATACAGCTTGTTTTTAATGCCAATACGTAAAGTCTGTGACACTCTCTCATTTTGGAGATAACTTGAAATATTTAATTTTATTTTCCAATCTCCTTTTTGACATTGCTCCTTTAAAAAATATTTTGTGTATGCAGCAAGTTGAGGATTCAGAGCTCTTCTGTAGAAGAGGTATCCATGATACCTTCCAGGGTCCTGCAAACAGCAAATATGGCTCTAGTGTCAGTCCCACCTTTCCCAGTAAAAAAAGGTAAAAAGAGAAGGTGTTCGGAGATCACCACCCATTCTTCTTGGAAGGACAACCACTCTCTGCCTTATGTAACATTTTTTACATTATTTGAAAAGCAAGAAGTAAAAAAATGCCTTATCAGTTACTCCAAAATACTTATCTTTTAAATTGTTAAAAAAGGATAAAAAGACACTTTCACTTGAACAATCTTTAAACAAATTAAAATATTTTTTCTTTCAACCTTCTAAAATGTTTTTGAATTATAAATGTAGTATAAAATATAGTAACCCCCCCAACTAAAAAATTAAAATATTTCAGTTCAAACTGCCTAAACAATTATTTGAAAGGCTATTTGTATGCAAGATAATTTATTGTCACCAACTTGCATTTGTTTATGAGAAAATATCCCTCCTGCAGATGTTGTACTGAATGCCCAGTGGCTCCTAACTGACCACTCAGTAGCAAAGAAGACAAAGGAAAGCTAGTTTTGAAGGGACAGAGATCACAGTGAGACAACAATCTTAGCTCCCTTCTGATATTTGACTAGCTGGGAACAGAAGACATGCAGCATCTTGCTGGGCAGAAGTCATGCCGTTGCCAAGGACAGTAAAACCTTTTGTTGCCACAATAGTTTTAGACTCCATTTCTGAAGAGAGAAAAAGAGAGTTTAGAGACTTTGAAAGGTCATTTAGTTCATTTCCTTTTCCCAAAAGCAGACACAAGAACACCTATATCAGGCATCATGTGCTGTGATATATATTTCTAGTTTGTGAAAAAATAACGATAACCTTTGCAGTGATTATTTAGGATAGTGGGGTGTGTGTGTTTATGTCTTGTTAAAAAGCTGTCTGTTCTTGAATTATATTAAGGAGAAAACACAAAAGGTGCTTATTTTGAAACCTGCTTAGATATCGTAATACTCCTTGACTTACCATGTTTCTGTCATGGTTAAAAGCTGTTGAGTGTAACTGCTGCACTGTTAAGCAGTACCAAGAAGGGGTCTCTTCCCTCCTATCACTAAGTCCATATTTTCCACTTAGGAATTATGTAAACACATCACCATAAAAATATTATTTTGCATTGGACATAACTTAAATGTGGTTTATGGGGCATTGTATGAAATAAACAGATATTTAGACTGCTTAGAGTCTACAAGTATATCACATTTGGGTCTGTGAGTCTGCATCGGTAACTTTGAAATTTTCTGAAGGAAGGAAGAGCATCACTATTTATTAGCCAGATTAACTGCTTTTTACTCGTCAGAAGTTTGCCACCATTTCCTCACTTGCTTTTTGCTAGACCTGACTATGCACTTGGCATGCCCACAGGCCATCTAAAGCCGTTTCAGTGATTTGAACTATGCATGAAACTAACCACACTGGGCTGTTTCTGCTCTTCTCAGCCTGCCTTGTCCTAGGCTACAAAGATCTTTTTGTTTATCTGCACTTGAAAAGACAAATAAATCCTTTCCCCTGCATTATCAGCCCTGTCAGTTATCCACCCATCAGCTTCACTAGATTAGACAGCTCTGGTGTGTGGAACTCAGCCCTGGTATTCCTGGCACTGCTTACTCACTGCAGTGCTTTTTCTAAATGGTGTCAATGCTGAGAACAAAAGAGCACTGCTTTCAAATCTGAACTGGCTTCCAATAACTTCCTGGGCAAAATTACAATTTAACCTGTCAAGCTACGAACACTTTTGTAGGCAGCTACCTGAGAGATGAAATTTCCTCACACTGCCACAGGTGAGAATAGCTTGAATGCTATGGTACCTGCCTAGCACAAACATGAGGAAGCTGCCGGACAGATAATTTCTGTAAAGGATCTTCCACTCTGCAGGTTAGTCACCTCACCCATCTGCTGTTCACTCAGTGCTCATTCACATCTAGCCCTCTGTGTTTCCACTGTTTTAAAAGCTATTAGGTCAGTACGTTTACTGATGCTGTGTTGGCTTTGGTTATTTTATAATCTTCATTCATGAAGATAGCACCAAAGCAGGTGATTCACACCCATAGAGCTCATTTAAAAGCTGATTGAAGAAACCTATAAATCCAGCATAAGTTCCTCTTAACTTTGCCCCCACTGAATTCAGTGATGAAGCTCTCACTAATAACAAGAGTAAAGGTGAGCAAATTATGTGGACCTTCTAAAGTATTGCATGGAAACACAGATAGATTTTGGCCTAGTCTAACTTATTTTATTTTTAAGATACAAGGAAAATCCTTGTTTTATTTAAGAAAAAACAAGAGAAAGAAAACTCTTTTGTTGTGTTTAACTTTGGTTTATTTTGCTTTATTGTAGTTCTGTTAACTGCTACTTCGGCATTTCACATATGCAGGTCTCTGTCACAGTGTGGACACTTCTGTCATTGGAAGCTTGTATGGTCCCAAGTTATTATGGAAAACAATTTAGTGTTAAGAGCTTTTAATGAAACATAATGAAGCAGTCAGAGTTAAAAAAGGTCAGTCAGAGAGAATTGCATTACAGCAACACAACTGTTTTCCAATTAATATTAAACTGAACATCTGCTGCTCTCGTTATACTGTAAAAAATTCATTTTATTAAGAACTGAGTAGCAAATTACTTTTAGATTACTTTAAGAGTAATTTGCAGCTTAACTGTGTCTGTGTTTTGGGGATAATTTATGACTGTATTTTCAGATTGTATGGTGACTTTTTATTAAGATCATTTTTCAATTTCCTTCCTTTTATGAAAACAGGAAAGATGCTAAGTGATTACATGCAGATTTTTTTCTCTTTACATCTTCTCTCTCTTAATAGAAACACTTTGTAAAGTAGATAGCTCCATGCTGTGCAATACCTCTATAAAGAAACCTAAAATGATAGAAAGCTTATCTGTCTTGGGCTTTACAGAATCAAAGTATTTAATAACTTAAGATTCACTGAAAATCAAGCCTGACTCAGCATTGTCTACTGCATGCACTCATACATGATACTAAAGGACTTAATTTGTTTGTTTTCTTCCTACCTGATTTCAAATCAGGAAGTTAAAGGTAACGGAAAAAAAGTTTTAGAGCAGAGGAAAAAACTGCCTTTTAGAGTTCTGAAAAGCACTGCGATTCATGCCACAGACAGAAAACACAGAAATCCCCCACTCACAACTGAATGCAGCAAAAAGAAGGCTGGGCATAATTTTGTACTTCTCCAGGAAAATACCATAAAATGCACTAAAGTCTTTACCTGTAGTTTTAGAAGCAATTTAGCTCCAATTAAAAGTTTGCCAATGCCATTTTTATTCTTTGCTTGTTGGAAGAGTCTCATAAGCAGCAGAGATCCTTTACTCCTGGGAATATACAAGAGCCCATAAAGTCTATTATACATATATATATGCAAATGAATTATCTGTAGCAGAGATCACAAGTTTATCTTGAGATCAATATTTCATTCTTTTGCAACTTAGTTTCATCATGGTAACTACAGGGGCTGAATTTTGGGCCCCTTTCAAACTGTTTGAACATGTGTTTTATTTGATCCCAAGCCCTGAAGATTATTGCCTGATTCCTTCACTCTTCAGTGAGGCCTGACTTTACTTTCATTTCTTTAATATTAAGGTACATACAAGAACTGCAAGTATGCAAATCACCATAGCAGGGCTACTGAATTATTAGACTAGTGTTAAATGGCCATAAGCCTTTTTCCAATCTTCCTCAAGGCATCTCAGCTTAAATCACACAAAAGATAGACACAATGATTACCAACATGGGACCCTCAAAGGGAGTAGCTGGTGGGTGTTCTCCTATTTTTTGTATGAATGTATTACTTAGGAGTCTTTGTACGGCCTTCATGATTTCTTTTCCTAAAGCTTTTACATCCTCACCAAACCACTCCATTACAACTGTAAGAAACAACCATTAATGAACATATCCTAACATAGACCACTGATAAAAATTACTGAATAGCAGCTCTGGAGATTCTTGTTACTCAAAGTAAACCACATCTCACATTGAGAAAATTTAGAGATAGATCCCTCTAAACTGAGCAATATCTTCACCAAATCAGTTGACTCACAGCTTGCCTTTTGATTCATGCAAGACTCTGGTTCAAAAGCACAGTGTAAAATGTATGTTAGTATCTGAAAGTAAAATATGTGTTAAAGCACTTTAAGCAGTGAAGGATAATTTATTATTGTGCCCATGCAGTTTTCTGTTCGGTATGTTAAGAAAAAGGCTGTGAGGTAGAAATACTTCACTAATGTAGATCATGTTTTCAAAACAGCATGTGTGTTTCATCCTGTCTGAGCATAGGATTTCTTATGGCATGTTTAAACGTAGGATCTGGCAGGGCAATTATTCTTGCAAACTTCTGTCATATTCTTTTACTGAGTAGTGAGTCTTACGTTTGCCTTCCACTTTGCAAAAGGTTACATTTTGTTGCATTGGGCTTGGGGACCGCAGGCTGCATTAGGTACTTAGTTGCCAGCTGGGTTTAAACCACAACAATGCAATTAGAAATTAGTGCTAAAAAGTAGCACAGGCTTCATATTCATTTAGTCTAAAAGAGAAAACCTGAAATCTCTCACTTTCTTAGATTACTTCTTTTTGGTCTTAAATATGGAAATATGTTCTGCAACGGGGTCATTACATGTTGAGACAAGTACTTGTGCAATATAAAGTAGGAGTATTGTAACTAACACATTTCTGCAAAGTAAACCAGCAATGCTCAAAAAGTAATTTATTTACAAACTTACAGATTTCTTTTAAATTCTAAGCAGATACCAGGGAAAGAAGCATGGATAAGTAGTTCAATATAGTCAGTCACTGCTCAAACACAGTTTTTTTGTGACAGCTGAACAAAAATGTGTTTGGATGTGTTGGATGGCTTTTCTGAACTAAATTTGTACTGTAATATGCAGAGGAAAAAGAGCTACTTTAAAATTGTACACCTAGCGTATTTTTACACACAGAAAGGTCTGAAAATGAAACTACTGTGTTTAAACCCTCTTCTACACTGACCATTAAGCTCCCTGTACTCAGAGCACCACTTTAAACAGACTCATAGTAACAAATAATTTTGTCAGTCACTGCAAATATATATAAGTGTAGTGCTTTATTTCTGTATCCATGTTGTGACAGCCCTTGGCTTTCAATCCAATTAACTGAGTCATACTGTTATAAAACTCGAAGGAGAAAAAAATATCAGCCCCATAAACTTAGAAATAACAGGATTGTACTTTTTTTTTCCTTTGAAGGACACACTTCTTTTTCAGTTGTATGAGTTCCTTAATATTTTATAAGTTCAAAATGAAAGAAAAAAAAATCAGATTTTGAATTCCAGTGGGTGGTATATTTAGAAAGAGATACTTACATATATTTCACAGTGAGAGCTACATACATACAGTTTATAGCTATTTTCCAGAACTACATACCCTGTGTGTAAGGATTGAACAGATTAATAGTCTTCATATAACTTATTCTAACCTTATGGCCTCCTAATACAGAAGAAAAGCAAGATCCTAAACCTCTTGCTTTTGTGTATCATTTAAGTAAAACTTGGAAGGGTTATTGAGTATCAGACAGTAGGCTGTGGAACCTAACAAAAGTTCCAAAAGAGTATGTGAAAATCCTGTTCCTGGAAGTGAGGGTGATGGTTAGGGAAATGTAACTAATCTTCTACTACATCAGGTGTCCAAAATCAGAAACAATACTTAACCATCAGGGGAGCAACACTGGCTGTCAATAAAGAGTATACAAGCCTGATGCACAGCCAAAACACTGACTACATAAGAGGGAAAGGATGGTTGGAAGATTTGGTAAACTTCACTTTGTGTGAAGCCTGGCAGTGAACGCAGTTTAGGTTTGGGCAGACCCTGCACCCTGCAGAAGTTGTACCTCAAAATAAGGATTGTCTGTGTGTGAAGCAGGAATCTGACATCAGGAAAGGCAGATTTTGAGAAGAGGAGAACAAAAGAACAAAAAAAAACCCCAGCGAATTAATAGGTTTGGATCAGAAAGTGATGGAAAATGAAAGAAAATAATGGAAAAAGAATGGCAAAGAATGGCAAAGAATGGAAAGAAGCTACCAGATGGGTGCAGAGCAGGAGAAATTCAGGTTGTACAGTGTAATACAGTCAATTGCAGATACCTATTTTACATAATTAGAAATGGGTGTTTTGGAAGCTTCAGTGGGAGGACAGAACCAGGCATCATTAATCAAATTAATCTCTCTAACCTGAAGTGAAATAACCAAAATAACCAGTTGATTCTAAGTGTGATGTTGATAAAGCCTGAGCCATGTTTTAGTCATCTTTGTAGTTTCTCTTGACAATAACTTTCCTCTTCTTTAATTCCCTTTGGTTTAAATGTGCTTTGTAATTGAAAGAATAATTTATCATTTAGAAATTGTAGTTTTGTATAGAATCAATAGCAACCTGTAATTTTGGAAGGAAGTGCTGCAAGGATTTTCCTGAAAGATCTATTAGCTTTTCTATTCCTTCTTTTTATATGGAAACAGCTTTAACTTATTCTGTTCTTACCATTGTATAATATTTTTAGCACACACACAAAAAATAGATTTTCTGGGGTTTTGTTTGGTTTTGTTTTTTTTTTGTTCTCTTTTAATGACAGCTTCTGAAGGATGTCTCCTGGTCTGAAGCCACAAAATAAACATAGCAATGAAATGAGCATTGTACATGCAAGAGTACTACGGCATACACATAAGGTGTTTGTAAGAGAGAAGTAACTCCTGAAAAGAGTGAGGGACTCAAAAAAAAGACTCTCAGTGTCACTTGAGCTAGCTTGACATGTTGTGTCATGAGCTTTATAAGCAGAAGGATCATCTATCAAGTACAGAAAGAACAAGGAAATGCAGTCTGTGGACTCAGCTTCACTCAGGGTTGAAACCTGCTTTCAAAACCAGCATTTAAAAATGAAGTGATACTAGAGAACAAATAAGAAGTTTCTTCAGCCATTCATACATTAAATTCTTTAGTGGCATGTCACATGTTTATCCCAGAGTTCTTGGCAAAGCCTAAGATCCAGCATTTCACTTCACTTGTTTTTTCTGGGAATAAAGTTTTATTAAAAAGTTAAAATAATAGTTGTGTAATAAAATGGACCTGGGAAGACCAAAATGATGCTTTCTTAATGTAGATTGACTGAATCTTTTAATATCTAACCTTGTTCCTTGTCTCTTAGATCTGTGATAAGTTGTGTTGCATCCAGCAATGGAGAAGAGACTTAATACAGCTCTGTTACCTTGTAGGAAAAACTGCATTAACCATTTCTCCAGCACTTGGCCTGCCTCTGCTCTGTGTTCCCATGGCTGTGTCACAGATTTGTAGTTGCTCTTTGAAGAAGATAGTTTTGGGGCTTATATTGCAGATCTAGACTATATCGCCCTTTGTTTCCCCTGATTTTTCAGTAATTTGCCTCTGCTATCACTGTTAAGATGAGGTACCTAAAACTGCAGGCTACTATAAACAAAGACTTCATTCCTAAGTAACAGGTTCTGGAGTCTACATGTGATAACAATGTGAACATAAACACACCATATTTGAATATGGATTTCTGCATGTTTTCATGCCCTTAGAGTATCATGTAGTCACCAAATAATATCAGATGTTCCTGATTAGGCAAGATTTGGGTGAATGACCCTGTGGTCTACATGTGAAATGCTCTGCACTACTTTTCATGCTAAGGTAAGTATATGATAAGTATACGGTAAGTATATGAAAGTTGTGCTCATCTAGGAATTAAAGGTGGGAACAAAATACCAATTTGGTATTCTCAGGTACCTTCTGTACTAAAGATTATTGCTGAATCATTATTTTGCATGGTCTGTGAATGTATTGCTAGAAAGGCACTTATAATTGAAAAGTGGAGGTAACTATCATGCTTCTGTGAGTAAAATGCAATATGTAAATATCTCCTGTACCCCTCTGGTTTACAGCTAGATCTGCAATACACAAAACAGTGTCAGAGGGTACAGCACATTCATTTCTGCAATAAAAACCATCACAAAATGTTATTGATTTTGACGCACAACTGCTGAAAAAAAAGAAAAAGAAGGCAATTTTTGGCAGTGAGGTTGCTGAATTTTTTCAATGAAACATAGGACTTTTCCAGACTACAGTGTGCTGGAGCAAAGCAGTGTCATGTTGATTATTCAGCTAGATGTAGGTGTAGTGGATACCAGAGCTGGGCCACGATGGGTAGGTGATCCATCATGGTACCAGCAGGCTGGCCAGTGGCTTTACTTCTAAACAACAACAAAAAACCGAACTTGTGAATATGGGGTAAAAGTTAACCTAAAGAAAACAAATGAGAATATTAATCTTGTAATTAATTTTGCTCACCCTACATGTAGGTAAGCAGAGAAAGCCTGTCCTGATAGGAACCATTGAAAATCAAGGAAGGAGAATGTGCCAAGAGATGTGTGTCAAGGAGTGATAGAGGAGGTATTGTGGCAAGAGTTTATACTTCTCTCCACGAAGTTGTTGAACTTCTCAGGTCAGTGTTTTTATGCCTGTATCTTCTTGCAGAGTCTCTTTTCTATGCAGCTTAATACAAATGCAGTTCTGATTACAGCTGTAGTGAATTAAAAATTTCTTAAAATTAGAGACACAAACATGTAAAACACACTGATCAAGTATAAATACTGCCAACCTGCAAGCATATGTGTAATCTTAAGTGACTCCACTTGAAGACCTGAACATTTATCCAACAAGAAGCTCATTATTATGATTATTAGTAACCAAATTAGAAGCTTTTGGAGTGTAGATGACATATTTCATTTGCATTCAGAATACATTTCCTTCATTTATTTTGACCACTTTTCTTCCTTAGCCTCTTCCTACTGTTGAAAAGCTTCAGAAATAATAAAGGAAAGGAAGTATTTTTGGTCATAATCCAACATAAATGAATTTTGATCAGCTCTGGAAGGTAAATTTGACAATAATTTGGTCACGGACCATATACTGTTCTATTTCCTTGTAATTTAAATGTAGGCATTGACTTACCACAGTTCATTATTTATATATATTCATAAAATAGGAGATATGTAATGCAGCATAAGCTAGTTGAGTTTGTCTGAGCTAACTTTGGAGTCTTACCATTTTTAAGCTCAAAATCTTAAATTACAGTAATGATTCTTGCATTCATTTAAAATGTAAGATAAATTAAAGCACTAGTCTGTTTAAATAATAGCAGAAAACATAAAACATGAACTTTTGATATTTGAACATAAAAGCCACATAGAATGTTGTTAAATTGTATGATTCATTTTCATTTCAAAGATAAAACTGCTGCTGAAAACAAAGTATAACCCAGCTTCCAGTTCCCATGTAACTACAGACTCCCCTTTTCTTCAGAGAATATTTAGCCTTTTTAGAACTGGTCCAGGATCCATGGGAACTCCTGACATACTAAGTTATGACTCTTTAGGGGTTTTTTGATGTTCTGGTCTCACCTCCCCCAAATTTCTCTGTGTGGTTGATGGAAGCTATGAGCTTGTGTGAAGCACCAGTGAACATTGTGGACCACAAGAATGCATCAGCTGCTTATGAAACATCTGTTTATGCAGTATTTTCAAAGGATGACTCAAACATTAGGAGTATCACCCTGCTTGCCCCCTAAGTAAAACCACAGACAGAATCACAGAACCACAGAATCCCAAGGGTTGGAAGGCACCTCAAAAGATCATCTAGTCCAACCCTCCTGCAAGAACAGGGTAACCTAGAGTACATCACACAGGAACTTCTCCAGGCGGGCCTTGAATATCTCCAACGTAGGAGACTCCACACCCTCCCTGGGCAACCTATTCCAGTTCTCTGTCACTCTTACAGTAAAGAAGTTCTTCCTGACGTTCACATGGAACCTCCTATGCTCCAGTTTACACCCATTGCCCCTTGTCCTACCACTGGATATCACTGAAAAAAAACCTAGCTCCATCATCCTGACACCCACCCTTTACATATTTGTAAACACTGATGAGGTCACTCCTCAGTCTCCTCCAAGCTAAAGAGACCCAGCTCCCTCAGCCTCTCCTCATAAGGGAGGTGTTCCACTCCCTTAATCGTCTTTGTGGCTCTGCGCTGGACTCTTTCAAGCAATTCCCTGTCCTTCTTGAACTGAGGGGCCCAGAACTGGATGCAATATTCCAGATGCGGCCTCACCAAGGCAGAGTAGAGGAGGAGGAGAACCTCTCTTGACAGCATTAATTTATTAATGATCTTGAAGGGAAACACGCCATTGGGCTTTTTACTTATTCTAGTGCTAGAATAAGAATTTATAGGTAGGGCAAAGACTTGATCTAAAGGTGTCTTAGAATTAATGATAGACTGGCAACATTTTTAAAATAAGTAGCACATCGTGTGGCTGGTGTGATTAATGTTCACAACACATTATGCCCCGAGGTATGCATTGTAACAACAATAATACATATTTTTTGCAATTTTATAAATGAAATACACATTTCTCTAGTAATTTGCCTGTAATGTACAGTGATCATTCGTTAAAAACCTTTATGAGAGGATAGGGCTCAAATGTTATTCAAAATTGGAGATTGGATAATTAGCCTGCATTTATATTTAGGTATCTGTGTTTAATTAAAAAAAAATTAGCTTGAAACCTCTATGAAGCTGAGTTAGATGTGGCTACCTAGTGTGTGCAGAAAGACCCTTGAACATCTAATTAGTGTTAGTAGAAATTGTCTAAAATTTCTTTAGACTACAAAAATCCCAAAAAACCCTACCCCCCCCAAGCCCCAGTCATTTAAGTATATCATTTAAGCATACAATTTAAGCATATAATTTAAGATAATAGGGCCTGTCAAAAGCAAAGACACATCCATTTATTGGTGCATTATGGGCTCCAAACACCATCTGCTCTGTTTTCCCTCGTCCAAATTCTTTTTTTCTTGTAGGTTCTTTTCAGTTTTTTTTTTTTTGTCTTTTTGTCTGAGAGCTGGGTTTAATTCCCAGTGATCTCAATGGAAGGACCCATACTGACTTTAAAGGCTATCGACTAGAATCCCATGTCACTTTCTCTGTCAGCTTACTCTTTCGGCCTTCTATGTCACAAGTCAATTTTCATCCCTTTTTTAATTTCTTTAATAACTTGCTTCTTATTCCTAATTTCTGCTCTGTCTCATTACTCCATTTTTACATGTTTAACCTTGTGCCAATCCAAACTAAATAGTCTGGCTACTGCTAACCTTTCTGATCTTAAAACTATTTGTCATGTTTCCCATATCCTTCCCTTTCGTTTATGTCTCTCACTCAATTCATTCTGTTTCAAAAGAAACTGGCTCAAGATTTCAAATACTCCATTTGAGCACATGTTTTTTGACCAAATACGCATAAACAATCCTTTCTGTGAATGTATTTAATTTCTCACTCAGGCACTCTAATTTAAGTTTTCCTTAGTTTTTATTTTTCCTTTCTTTGTTTTATTTTCCCATGCTGTATTTTCCCCTCTCCTTTGAAGTGATTAGATTTAATATTTTGAATGAGGCAGATGTGGATATTGGGTTCCATCATCCCAGGGCTACCAGTGAGATGCAGGCTGATGAGTAACGATGGTAATACACCATGATGTCAGCACCAAGATTTCAAAAGCTGCAGTGCCCAGAAATATCTTCCATTTTCCACATTAGTCAAAGTAATTGGCAAGATCATTTCTAAACATATTTTACCATCAGCATAAGGATGAGAATACAACCTTATCTTGCTCACTGGACCATGCCATATGAATCTGTGTTATAGAGGAACACTGCTTCAGTGACTGTATAAGCTTTGCATACCCTTGTGCATGCTAAACAACCACTACTTGTGGTAGGTCTTCCCTGTTGGAGGATGGTTCCTTTCCCTCACTCTCCGGATTTGCTATAGCAGGGCAACAGCAGGGAAGTAAGACATTGCTAGATCCAAACCAGCCTCTTTCATTCTATCCCATGATAGCAGTGAATCTTCAGAGGACCTCAAGCTCCCTTCTTTTAAAATGCAGAGTACCACTTCATGCTGCAGCAAGGTATCCAATAGTCTATTTCTGTTTCCCTAAAAATCTCCAAGTCCTACTATTAAGCAATTGCATAAACTCAAAGTCCTGTGCTTTTCAGGGAAGAACTGGGGAAAGAAGAGTCAATTCTTAATGAGCAGATGAAAATTGAGGTTTGACGTTGCATTTGTCAATATGAATTTTGAATATTTGTGGCATCTTAGGTGAGAAAAGTATCGGCTCCTCAAATTAATTTTAGACCTTCTGCATTGTATTTTTAACTTCAGGTTCAGATTGTAACTGGCTTAAACATAAAGATTATGGTGCTGAATTTATCCATGTTGAAAACGTTTTCATCATGACTTAGCCAGTTACAGGCCATTGAGAACCCTGGAGCATGCAAATATAGAGGAACATAAGTTTGCCTTGCTGTGACACATTACAGAAAAGCCCACTGAGTGCCCCTCATCACACCTCATAGGAGGTGACTGGACACCATTCTCACCTGCATCATGATCTGACTTGTGGCCCATCACAGCCTCTTGTATTTTGTGGATTAACAGCATTTGCCATTGACAAATGGCACTGTTGCTGCAGAGCTGCTTATATCTCTGCATCACAGATGTCCTGTACTCCGTCAATATGTTGCATGCAACAAGCTGTCACAGGAAAGACCATGCAGCACAGGGGATGGGTGAAGGAAGATTTTGTGTTTAGTCTTATTACTGCAGATGTGTGTAGCAAACTGGGAAGAGCAGCTCTGTGCACCAGAGATACATGAATCAGGTGTGCTCACTGACAGTTCACGTTTAGCTCTCTAAACCACATGTTAGAGTTCATGGATCCCCTTCCAAAAGCCTGAAATTATCTCATTAACAATTAAAAATATTTTAAAAAGAAACCAAACCAAAGTTATAATTTTTTTTTCCAAAGTTTCAGGTCACTGTAGAATTATAGAACCAACAAGGTAGGAAACGCCCTTTAAGATCATCAAGTCCAACCATTACCCCAGGACTTCCAAATCCACCACTAAACCATATGTCCGAGGGCCTCATCTACATGGTTTTTGAACACTTCCAGGGACGGTGATTCCACCACTTCCCTGTTACAATACCTGCCTACCCTCTTGGTGAAGAAATTGTCTGTATTATCCAATCTAAACCTCCTCTGGTGCAGCTTGAGGCAGCTTCCTCTTGTCTTATCACTGGTTACCTCAGAAAAGAGATCAACCCCCACCTCACTACATCCTCCAACACACATTCTTTAAATATTTTTTTAAATAAACATTAATAAAATTGTTTACAACAAAAAGAAAAATCCTTCTTATCTCACTGTTCTCAACACAATATACTTTGATTCTTACAGAAGAATAGTACAAAGCCTCCATAATTTTACTCCTGTACCACTGATGCACACAAAGAGAAGTTTCAAAGAATTGCTAACTTCAAACTGGTGTCTGCATGATTGCAATTAACTTCTCTCCTTCAAAGACAAACCTTGAAAATAGATTTTATGAGATAAAGCATGAGAATTATATTAGGGCCTGAACTAATGAACATTTTAATTGGTGAGAGTCTTTTATTAACTCCTCCAAGCCGTCAGACCCTTAGTGCACAATTCTGCAGTTCTGCATTATGGTTTTGAATTGCAAATAATGAACATGAACTACATAAAACCCTTCAGTAGAAATTTACCTTTATCATACCAGATTTTTTTTGTAACTTGCCCCACACTCTGTGGTTCTGGCTAATCCTCTTACACAGATCCCACTCAACCCACAAGACATATTGTGGGGTGTTACTGTTTAACCAGCACTTCATTCTTCAGTGCATTTTGACTGAGAAAACTTCCCTTACTTGGTGGTAGATTGGAGGAGAGGGTAGTAATCTGTTTTAAAAACGATGGATTTACATGTGTTACCTATTCATAGGTTCTCTCTATGAGAAATAATTGAAAGAAACCATTCCATTTATGCTAACAAAAAGCTGGATTAAAACATACATTTGGCATATCTATGTGGCAAAAGAAGGTGGAGAAACTGAGAAGTATGGAAAAGATGCACTTAAATTTCATTTTTTTTTTAAAAATATCTGTTGCCCTCTGCAGATGTTCATCACAAAAGCAAGGTCTGAATAAACCTGCATCTCACTGACTTAACTCTTCACCATCCTCTTTCATACATGTTATCATAGGTACAATGCCTTCGTCAACAGTTTTTTTTCCTAGTGAAATCATACTTATGGTCTACTTAACTATCTCATCTTAAAACACTGTTTTTATGCTGCCTGCATATGGACAGATTTATGTGTTGAAGTAAAAAATATGGTTCTGACAAGGATCTTTTCCTGGTTTGTGATGTGCTTCTCAAAAATTCAAGCAGCTGACACAACCAGAAATCCTTAAATCATTTCTGGAGGTAAAGGACTGGTGTCAGCTAAAAGTGGAAAAAAACAAAACAAAACAAAAAAATATTCCATTAACACAGAGAAAACTGACAGGAAAAATGCATGTGCTTGGAATGGAACAATTTGCTAATCAGCCTTTCCCAAAGTAGTTGGGAAATACCAGTAGTGGGGTGACTTTTTTAAAAAGATTGAAACTTTCTGATTTTCTTTTCTTTTACTTGTCATCTTTTCTTCACTTGTCATCTTTTCTTCACTTTCATGTCTGAAAACAACGAAGACATCCAGAGTGGAGGAAAGCCAAACAAAAGACCCACATAAGAAGCTGTCAGAGAAGGAGGAAGAAAAAATGGACACTAAATATTGAAATCAAACATATTCACTTTAATTTGTTCAATTATGCTTGCACCCATTTTTGACCTTACCCAATTAGTTTCTTATTACCCAATTAAGAAAAAGGGTAGGGACCTGAACAGGACAAGGTTTGTCTGCTTTGCAATTTTAAAATCTTAGAATCATCTATGGTTAGTGTTGGAAGGGTACTTAAAGATTATCTAATTCCAATCCCAGCTGCCATGGCAGGGACACCTTCCAAAGCCCTGTCCATGCTGGCCTTGAACATTGCCAGGGATGGGATACATCAGTCCCACTGTTCATGTTACCAACAAAGACGTCGAACAGTGCCGGGCCCAATACTGACCCTTAAGAAACACCACTCATCACTGAACTCCACTTGGACAACAAGACATTGAGCACTGACATGGTTTAAGCCCAGCCAGTAACTCAGAACCATGCAGCTGCACTCTCAATCTCACCCTTTTTCCTCCCCAGGCTCCCGGAGGGATGGGGAGAAGAACTGACAGAATGCAACTCCCAAGGGCTGAGATAAGAACAGTCCAGTATCGAAGGTATAACACAAACCACTACTGCTACCAGCAAAAATAATAATAAGGGAAATAATAAGGGAAGAGAACACAACCACTCACCGCCTGCAAACTGATACCCAGCCCAACATGAGCAGTGATCTAACCCTTTGTCATGGGTTCAGCAGTAGCTCATGCTCTGCTAGGGATGAGGGAGAGATAGGGCACCTGGTCTGGGCTAGTCGGGGAGGTATTCCATACCACAGCATGTCCTGCTCGGGGAGGCAACTGGAAGCTGGCTAGGAGGGGAGGGGAGAAGCTCTCTCTCTCTTCCGGCCTGGCCTCGTGGCAGCGGGTGGTATCCTATTCTCTCTCCCTGTTTGCCTCCTCTAACATTGATTTGTTATTGGTACCGGTAGTTATTTCTGTTATACCTTGATTGCTGGACTGATTTTACCTCGATCCATGGGAGTTGTATCCCTCCGGCTCTCCTTCCCATCCCTCCAAGAGTGGGAAGGTGGGGGGGGGGGGGGGAAACAAAGGGGGAACTGTGCAGATTTAGTTTAAACCACGACAGTTTTTGGCGCCCAACCTGGGGCTCGAACCCACGAAATAACAACAAATCTGACAGGATTTATAGTCATTTGTCACAATGCTGATTTATTGGCTCTCACAGTTTTTTCTCTTGATCTCACAGTTTCAGGATTTTACCAATTACTTGTCATATATATTAGCTGTGTTAGTGTTTATCAAGTATGGGATTTGGGCTAAGGTTCTTGTCTCATTGTACTTTATGTTAATGACTTGTAATACAATAGAAGCATTCATTATGAAATTGATCTGGTTTATGCTTCCCGGTATGGTCACCAACTTTATATTTTGGGAGGTATATAATAGAAGTGCTTAGCAATTCACATCTTTTTTCTCCTTCTCGGGTGGTCAACCTGTGAAGGAGACATTCTGCTATCCTCCCAGTGTTCTCTCCAGATGGTCTACAACATCATTTGAGAGTTTTGAAGTTTTTGAATGGCCTTTTAATACTGTTGAGACTTGTATGCTGATTGTGATGGGGATCACCATAGTAGCACGCATACAGAATGTGTTCTGCTCACAGTTATTTCATCTGATTTCAAGAGTTAAAGCAGAGTCAGGTCTGGTCCCTGTATTGGGGTTAAATGACGAAATAGGAGGACCAGGAGATCTTCCCAGAGGCTGGACAGTCATGAGTGGCAGGGTGTGTGGGATAGTATGGGCAAGCATCTAGGTCAGTGGGCCCCTCCAGTACTTTGGAATTTTACTCCTGAAAAAGTGAAGAATCCGGAAGAATTAGTAAAACACCTAAATGAGGTGTGTTGTCGTCCTGGCCATACCAGAGATGGACAAATTACAGTAACGTGCTGGGGCTTGGACTATGCTTATAGGAGCTTGATCGACATTATCCAACACCTTCAAAAGGAAAAAAATGCCCCTGGATCTGAGAGCAACGCAGAAGTCAGCGCAGCTGTTCCAACTCCAAGTACAGCAGCTACACCATCCCCAGCAGCAAGTACAGTTGCTACCCAAACTTCAGCTGTGACAGACAATGCAGCTACCCCAGCAACAAGTACAGTTGCTACTCAAACTACAGTGATAATCACTGCAGCTGAACCAGAGGACCAATTCGTACCAATATTGGTTGCTCCTGTACACAAGAGAAAAACCAGAAAGGAGGCAAGAAGGAAGAGGCAGGATGAAGAAACTATGCATCCACTACCTGGTCTAGTATCTGATCAGGGTTCATCATCACATGACGAAGAAGAAGAGGTGACTTCTCGATCTCGGACCTCAACTGAGCTGTGGAATATGCGAAAAGATTTCACCCATCAATCAGGGGAGCACATCATCACCTGGCTGCTCCGATGTTGGGATAATGGGGCCGATGGTCACGAACTAGCAGGTACAGAAGCCAAGCAGCTGGGGTCACTTGCTAGAGAAGGGGGAATTGACAAAGCAATTGCAAGAGAGAAAAAGTCCCTCAGTCTTTGGAGGTGGCTTTTGGCAGCTGTGAAAGAAAGGTTCCCATACAAGGATGATGTTATGAGTTGTTCGGCCAAGTGGACTACTATAGACAAAGGCATCCAGTCCCTGAGGGAATCAGCTATCGTAGAGATGATCTACCACACCAAGCCAAATAATGGGAATGTACCCATAGACCCATATGAAGTCGAATGCACACGACCCATGTGGCGAAAGCTTACACGAAACGCACTGTCGTCATATGCCCATCCATTGGCAACGGTAACCTGGAATGACATAGTACCACTAACAGTGGATGAAATGGTTCATAAACTCCGAGAATTCGAAGACAATCTTACCCCTTCCATCATCTCAGCTGTGGAAAAACTGTCTCAGGATCTCAAACAGTTGAGGGACGATCTGTCTGATTTATCTAGCTCCTCATGTGTGCCAACACGCGTTTCAGCTATTAACAAAAGGCGTCCTATTGCTCGAGAGAGAGAAAATATATAAGATACACACCATGGGTCACCCTATGGTTTTACCTGCGGGATCACGAAGATGACATGACGAAGTGGGATGGAAAACCTACTTCAGCCTTGGAGGAACGTGTGGGTGAATTGAAGAGAGGAGCAAGGGCCAAGACTGATCGCCCCATGAGAGCTGCAGCTTCAGTCTCTGGTGAACAGGTTCCCAGATGGAGCGGAAGAGCAGATTTTACTCCAGCTCCTGTGATAAAGAAGAATAATCCCTCTCAACACGAATTAGGTGTCCAAGATTGTGACGACGATGATATTAGAGGGGCCCTGCCTCCAGCCAGGTGGAGGTAGGGGACAATCGTATTTACTGGACTGTGTGGATCAAATGGCCTGGCACATCAGTCACACAGAAGTATAAGGCTCTAGTTGATACCGGTGCACAGTGTACCCTGATGCCATCGAACTGTCAAGGGGTGGAACCCATCTATATTTCTGGAGTGACAGGAGGGTCCCAAGAGTTGACTGTACTGGAGGCTGAAATTAGCCGGACTGGGAGGAAATGGCAGAAGCACCCCATTGTGACTGGTCCAGAGGCATGGACTACCTCAGGAGAGGGTACTTCAAAGACCCAAAAGGGTACCGGTGGGCTTTTGGTATTGCTGCTTTGGAGACTGAGGAAACTGAGCAGCTGTCCACCTTGCCTGGTCTCTCAGAGGATCCTTCTGTTGTGGGGCTGCTGAAAGTCAAAGAACAACAAGTGCCAACTGCGACCACAACAGTGCACCGGCGGCAATATCGCACCAATCGAGACTCCCTGATTCCCATCCATAATCTGACCCGTAGACTGGAGAGGCAGGGAGTGATCAGCAGGACCCGCTCACCCTTTAATAGCCCCATATGGCCAGTGTGAAAGTCTAACGGAGAGCGGAGACTAACGGTAGACTATCGTGGCCTGAATGAAGTCACACCACCATTGAGTGCTGCCGTGCCGGACATGTTAGAGCTGCAGTATGAATTAGAGTCAAAGGCAGCCAAGCGGTATGCCACGATTGATATTGCCAATGCATTTTTCTCAATACCTTTGTCAGCAGAGTGCAGGCCACAGTTCGCTTTTACTTGGAGGGGTGTCCAGTTCACTTGGAACCGACTGCCCCAGGGGTGGAAACACAGCCCCACCATCTGCCACGGACTGATCCAGACTGCACTGGAACAGGGGCAAGCTCCAGAACACTTGCAATACATCAATGACATTATTGTGTGGGGTGATACAGCAGAAGAAGTTTTTGAGAAAGGGAGGGAAATAATACAAATCCTGCTGAAAGCCGGTTTTGCCATAAAACGGAGTAAAGTCAAGGGACCTGCACGGGAAATTCAATTTTTTGGGGGTAAAATGGCAAGATGGACGTAGACATATCCCTACAGAAGTAATCAATAAGATAACAGCAATGTCTCCACCAACTGATAAGAAAGAAACACAAGCTTTCTTGGGTGCTGTGGGGTTCTGGAGAATGCACATTCCAAATTACAGTTCAAACGTAAGCCCTCTCTATGATGTGACCCGGAAAAAGAATGATTTCAAATGGGGTCCTGAGCAACAACAAGCCTTCGAGCAAATTAAACGCGAGATAGTTCAGGCAGTGGCCCTTGGAACAGTCCGGACCGGTCCAGATGTGAAAAATGTACTGTGCACCGCAGCTGGGGAGAACGGTCCTACCTGGAGCCTCTGGCAGAAAACTCCAGGGGAGACTCGAGGTCGACCCCTTGGTTTTTGGAGTTGGGGATACAAAGGCTCGGAGGCCAGCTATACCCCAACGGAGAAAGAGATATTGGCAGCTTATGAAGGGGTTTGAGCTGCTTCGGAAGTGATTGGCACTGAAGCACAGCTCCTTTTGGCACCCCGCTTGCCAGTGCTGGGCTGGATGTTCAAAGGCAGGTTCTCCTCTACACATCATGCAACTGATGCTACTTGGAGTAAATGGGCTGCACTAATTACACAGCGAGCTCGGATAGGAAATCCTAGTTGTCCAGGCATTCTGGAAGTCATCATGGACTGCCAGAGGGCAAAGATTTTGGAATGTCACCAGAGGAGGAGGTGATGCGTGCTGAAGAGGCACCACCATATAATAAATTGTCAGAAAGTGAAAAGCAGTATGCCTTGTTCACTGATGGGTCCTGCCGTATTGTGGGAAAGCATCGGAGATGGAAGGCAGCTGTATGGAGTCGGAGATGGAAGGCAGCTGTATGGTGTCCTCAATGACAAGTTGCTGCAACTGCTGAAGGAGAGGGTGAATCGAGTCAGTTTGCCGAGGTGAAAGCCATCCAGCTGGCCCTGGACATTGCTGAGCGAGAAAGGTGGCCAGTACTTTATCTCTATACTGACTCATGGATGGTGGCAAATGCCCTGTGGGGGTGGTTGCAGCAATGGAAGCAGAGCAACTGGCAAGGCAGAGGTAAACCCATCTGGGCTGCTGCATTATGGCAAGATATCGCTGCCCGGGTGCAGAAGCTGGTGGTGAGGGTACGCCATGTAGATGCCCACAGTACCTAAGAGTCGGGCCACTGAGGAACACCACAATAACCAACAAGTGGATAAAGCTGCTAAGATTGAAGTGGCTCAGATGGACTTAGATTGGCAACATAAAGGTGAATTATTTTTGGCCCGGTGGGCCCATGACACTTCAGGCCATCAGGGCAGAGACGCAACGTACAAATGGGCTCGTGATCGAGGGGTGGACTTAACAATGGACACTATTGCCCAGGTTATTCATGAGTGTGAGACATGTGCTGCAATTAAACAAGCTAAATGGTTAAAGCCTCTTTGGTATGGAGGACGATGGCTGAAGTATAAATATGGGGAGGGCTGGCAAATTGACTATATCACACTCCCACCAAGCCGCCAAGGCAAGCGCCATGTGCTTACCACGGTGGAAACAACCACAGGATGGCTGGAAACATATGCTGTGCCCCACGCCACTGCCCGGAACACTATCCTGGGCCTTGAGAAACAGATTTTGTGGCGACATGGCACCCCAGAGAGAATTGAGTCAGACAATGGGACTCATTTTCGGAACAACCTTATAGGCACTTGGGCCAAAGAACATGGCA
Source organism: Melopsittacus undulatus (assembly GCF_012275295.1). Classification (NCBI taxonomy): domain Eukaryota; kingdom Metazoa; phylum Chordata; class Aves; order Psittaciformes; family Psittaculidae; genus Melopsittacus; species Melopsittacus undulatus. The sequence continues at coordinate 57,873,489 of NC_047557.1, read as the reverse complement.
TTGAGTGGGTATAGCACATGCCCTACCATGCACCAGCCTCTGGGAAAATTGGACGGTACAATGGGCTGTTAAAAACTACACTGAGCAATGGGTGAGGGGAACTTTCAAGCATTGGGATACACATTTACCAAAGGCCACCTGGTTGGTCAACACCAGAGGATCTGCCAACAGGGCTGGCCCAGCCCAGTCAGAACTTTTACATATTGTAGAGGGGGACAAGGTTCCTGTAGTGCATATGAGGAATCTGCTAGGGAAGACAGTCTGGGTTACTCCTGTTTCAGGCCAAGGCAAACCCACTCGTGGGATTGCTTTTGCTCAAGGACCCGGATATACTTGGTGGGTAATGCAGGAAGGTGGGGAAGTCCGATGCATACCTCAAGGGGATTTGATTTTAGGGGAAAACAGGCCAATGAACTTAATTATATGTTGTTGCTTGCTGTGTAATATTTTTATAGTCCATCAACTAGATGTCTTCAGGTCACCAGCGACTGGCCCTGACTTCCCTCTAACCATCGTCCCAACAGAGAATGAACTTTGATAGAACCAGATGAGTTCTGCAGTAAAGGAATGATCAACATCGGCAGGCAACAATCCAGCACTGCACACAGACTCTCCTGCTACAAAAGACTATTACAAACCTAATATCATGGACCAAATGGACTCAATAGCATTATAGGGATTGGTCCATGTATTAAGAAATTATTTCTTTCTATCTTTCTGCGTGTATGCAGATGTATATATATATATATATCTATATGATGGTATATTGAAAATGTGGGATCTGAGCATGACGTGAATGGTATGGAATAAGGGGTGGATAATGTCATGGGTTCAGCAGTAGCTCGTGCTCTACCAGGGAGGAGGGAGAGATAGGGCGCCTGATCTGGGCTAGTCGGGGAGGTATTCCATACCACAGCACGTCCTGCTCGGGGAGGGGACTGGAAGCTGGACGGGAGGGAAGCAGTTAACACGCCGGGTTGGGCTCCGGGAGGCAACTGGAAGCTGGCTAAGAGGGGAGGGGGGTAAGATCTAATCTTTTCCGGCCTGGCCTCGTGGCGGGGGTGGT